>NC_081429.1:5774508-6074508 GCF_949786415.1 Peromyscus eremicus | reverse complement strand
CAGAGAAAGAAAAGCTGGTCTAGACTTCAGTGCAGTGAAATGTATCTCATGACCAAATTCTCAGGATGACTACGCTCATACTTCAAAAGCCTAGAATCAGAAAGTCGAGTTGCTCCCTCAAGTCTGCAAATAGATATTCCTAGTCCGATTTCTCTTTCTTCATGATGGCAAAGAAAAATAACAAAAGCCTATTTTATTGCATAAATGCCTTAAAACCAACTTTGCCAGGTGAGTACTGCGAGTTAAGTCTGTTGGCATCGCACCAACCAGGACAGCATTTTACTGAACACATGCAGATGTTTTCCTTAGCTATCACCATCGGAAAGATATTTTATGTTACACAGCTCTCACAAGAAATTATTGTGTGTGTATGAGTGGGCACAAGTGTGAATGAGGCCAGAAGACAATCCCAGGAACTGAACTCAGGTTGTCAGGACTGGTGGCAAGTACCCTGACCTGCTGGGCCATCTTGCTGGCTCTGTGTCAGACATCTTTGACAGGAACTGTCTTCCTACACTGTCACACAGTCATCATCGAATTTTTAAACCTATAACTTGAGCTTGTTGTTCAATGTAGGCAACTGGCATTACCGCATTGCTCTTCAAGGTAGCTCTGGTTCTTTCCTTGGTTTCCCAAAGGACACTGGTTTTGGGCTCTCTGAGCATAACTCCTCAGAGGGTTAGGACTGGGGTGAGTGGTAGATCTTTCTGATCTATGTTTTGGATAGATTTTCTTAATGACCAATGCCCCAAAGAGGACTGGACAATATTAGAACAATGCACGCCACAGTTTACAAAGCAGATAAAGAATGTGATAATGATGGCAAGATCATCCTTGTGGATAATAAAATGATCAAATTATGCAACCAGCCAAGCCTCTGAAGATCTTAGTAGTTAGGAGTCTCATCAACAGCGGTTTTCCTTTCCCCTAGAGTCTATATACTAACTTTTAAGTAAAGGTTTAAAAAATGGCAGCACAGCTAATTCTTCAAGATCTAGGAGATCTGTGTGTGCTCCTTGCTGTCTGGTGGCAGGATCTCACTGTCCCATCTGGTGACTTACGTTTGCTTTGGGGTTGCAGCTGGCTTCACGTTACATGAGCTCACTAACTCATCTGATGATGTCACCCGGGAGGCACTCAGCATTGGGGACAACTCAATGACAGGCTCACTATTACCAAGATGCCAGAGGTCTGGTGATCTCTGTGCTAATGTGGCCAGAGGTGCGGTTTATAAAAGGGGAGTAGAGAAGGGCGACGAATGTGTACGTGGGACACAAGGGCAGTAAGGACTGGCAGGAGGTGACAGCGAGTGCAGGGCAGACGAGCCGCTAGCATTCCATCGCTAGCGACTAGTCTTCCTCGGGATGGCTACAACAGAGTGTTGGCACAGCTCAGGAGACAGTGCTGAGTATCTATCTCCCAAGGTGAGTCCCCACCCAAGAGATCTGATTTAGAAATACCGTAAACCTGGATTCCCATGGCAATGCCTGCTTTTGCCCCTAGCCACACCACTCAAAGTTCAGCATTACAAACCCTCCATTTTGCCAGTTTTCATCTGCTTACAGAGCCTTTGCTGGGAAAATCCTGTTTAAGGAAAACCATCAGGAAGCTTGCTTGGCTCCAACCCATTTCAATGGAACCACTATACGAAAGGATATCAAAACCTGGGCTTTTTGTATAAACCAACAGCATACAGTCATGTATTCAGAAAATTAGGTTTACAAAAACCTCCCAGATTATTCATACCAGGCTCTTCTTATTTGGCTCAACTTCTAAAGAACCAAATGTTCAGTCTCATTTGCCATGCCTAAATGTTCTTTTTTTTTTTTTAAGAAAATATTTTTTTATGTGTACAAGTGTTTTGACTGCATGTGTGCACACCACATGTGTGCAGTGCCTGCAGCAGAGCCCCAGAACTGGAGTCGCAGATGACTGTGCGCTGCCATGTGGGGGTGCTGGGAACCCAAACCTGGGTCCCCTGCAAGAGCAGTCAAGTGTTCTTACCCTGAGCCATCTCTCCAGAACCCTTTAAAGAATTCCTTCTACTTTATGTGATCAGTGCAACAGGTGCCTTATGCACAAAATATACTTTGATTTCACAGGACTATTTTGAGGGAGTTGGCTCTTGTCGCTCCCCGGGAAGAGGCCACAGTGGCCCTGTGGCTTTACCCTCAGATGTGCTTACCTATACCCATCTCCCTCTCCCCCACCTCCATCCCTAGTTCTTGTAGAGCACATCTCACACCTCAACAGAATGATATCACACAGCAATAAGCAACAGCATTTGCATGGGAACTAAGGCATTTGTGCTTTTCCCATGGTCTAGATGCAGTTCAGAAAGATAAAACTGTCTGCATGGTGGGTCCACGCAGAGCCAGCAGCCAGGAGGTTGGGAGATGGCAAAATGTCAGGATGATTTTCAGTGGCTGTCCTGTGTCAGTTGGGAAGGTAGGCAGACTGAAGACTCAGCTCCTACTGAGCTTCTCCCTAGCCCATGCTGAGGTCTGCTCACAGGCTGTTTTTCTAGAAGGCTGCTGGGGCAGCAACAGGGATCGTGGCTTCTGCCTGCCCCAGGCTCGTCTCACTGGCATGTCCTACGGTTTCATTAGAGGAAGCACTGAACCCATGCTTTCAAGGTGAGAGTTCCCAGAGCCGCTTTTATTTACTTGCAGGCTCACAGGTTACCATAGAAACGCATAGCTCAGGGCCCACAACATCCCAGGCACATCTTGCATGGCGATCCCGTAGAATCTGGTTGCTTTGTCAGAACTTACACAAAATAACACTTTACTGATAGTTCAAGTTTCCAGGAAAGGTCTCCCTAAATTGGAAGTATATTCCCATTTCCTTTTGAATTACACACCAATGGTCTTGAGCAGAGGGTATGTCATTCAGAAGAAACAAACAAAAAAAATCCCTTCCTCAATATTTATCACTTGTTTCTCACATTATGAAAAAAAAAAAAAAAGGCAGCTGGGAAATGAAGAGCCGAGAAAAAGCAGCCTCTGCTCCAAAGGCTCACTCTGCCTGAAGCTCAGTGCTCTGACGCCCTGTACCAGATTCCCCATGGCCTGGAAGCTTCAGTCTCAGAACCTTGACCAAACAATTATTTCTTGCCCAAAATTAAAGAGCCGTCACAACTTATTCTAATACATCTGTTTCCCAGAAGCAAGTATCATATGATAATTTGTATTTTTTTTTTTAAGGAAAGTAATTCCCAATCAATTGCTTTGGGTGACTAGTGTTCTTCCAAGTTTCTGAAGGGTGTTTAGCAGAAGTGTCCATTTCCGTATCAGAGGGTAGAGTGTTGCAACCAAAGTCCAAAGCAAGGGGAATTCTGGGTAAGCAAGCAGGGCTAGGAGAGGTCAGGCTGGAGGACCTCGGACCTGGTGCCGTTCTACAAACAGGCAGGGGACCCGCGGACCCGCGCTGCCCACCCATACACTGGAGTTATTAAAATGTTTTCTAGACCATTTGAAACTAAACAAAGAAAAACTTTGTCTCTCTGACACAACAACGGATCTCATTTGGACGCTGTGTTATTATTTTTTTTTTCTTTAATAGCTATTACCACTGTAACAGCAGCTTAGCGACTCCTCGTCTGCAGTGTGAGCAGTTTTGATAAACAGCCTCTGCGGGCCACACAACGGGGATAATGTATCCTTAAGTACCGCCAATGAGCTGCCATTCTGCACAGCCAATTACTTCTGTGCGTCTGTCACTCAAAGGAAAAATGACTGAGCCCATTAGATCAAACCTTTGTCACTGTTCCTAATGCACTCTTAGGCCTCATTAATCTCCGGGAGCAGCAACAGAGGCGCCGCCGGTGCCTCGCCGCCTCCCCCGAACAGGCCCACGTGAAGCCTCTCATGTCTCCCCCAAGTGCGCGCGTTAATCAAGCTCTCCTTATTGCCCCGGTCCCTGTCACGGCGGAGAGCGCTCCCTCTTAAATGCTCTCATTATGACCCATCCTTAGAGCCGGCTAAGTGGAAAAAAAGAGAGAGGGAGCGAGGGAGGAAGAGGACGGGAGAGAAAGAGGAGAGAGCAAGTCCAATCCCATTAATATTCATGACAATAATTAGTATTCTAGGTCACTGAATATTCATGCTATTAGTTTGGTTTTTTATGGGTTTGCTGGATGTCCTGATTGCTGAAGTGTGGAGAAAACAGCATGGTTGAGACTGTAGATGTCAACGGCAGTTCAATACTCAAAACACATTCCGTGTCCGCCCTCCCCCACGTACTCAGAGCATCAGCCTAGCCCTCCTGCAGGCTGGCCTGCCTCCAACTGCTGGGGACCTCAAGTGGGGGAGGCGGAGGAAAAGGGGTAAGGGTCCCTCTTATAGGGCTGAGGTGCCAAACTGGGCAGGATGAAAAAAAAATAATTGCAGAAACTCAACAAAGATACCTGCTACAGGAACAAGAATATAAGCTGTGGTCCCAGAACAAAGATGTCGCAGCCAGAGTCATCCACAAACAGATGCCAGGGCACAGAACAGGGGAGAGGCCTCCATGGAGATGGAGAAAAGTCCCAAAGAACAT
This sequence comes from Peromyscus eremicus, assembly GCF_949786415.1. Taxonomy (NCBI): domain Eukaryota; kingdom Metazoa; phylum Chordata; class Mammalia; order Rodentia; family Cricetidae; genus Peromyscus; species Peromyscus eremicus. The sequence goes on along the minus strand of NC_081429.1, from coordinate 6,069,966 downwards.
TTCCCAGGCCGCCCAGCACTGCCATGACAGTAAGGTGTCTAGTGGGCACAAGGACCCGGATATGCCATCTGTCCCCTACCAAGCATTTCAAACATCATTCAGCCACCCCTCCCCCAGCTTAATTGCTGTCAGAAACCAATGATAGGACTCTGGAAGTCACGAGGCCAAGAGCACAGAGGTTAGAGTCCGGGAACTGAGGGATCTGTGGACAGACCCGCATGGGACGCCCTACGGTGCTGTTCGGTTCTATGTTTCTGACTGCAGAGTGGCTACACTCAGCTTGCCTACGTTCTACCGAAATATCAAATAACCCAAGGGCTGATAGAATTCTGTCACGGTGTACCTACATTTGCCAAACCAGGTTGTGGCTAAAAACCCAGTAAAGAAAAATATGAAAGGATATTTCAGTTCCTTCTCTGGAAGGATTTTAGGAATTAAAATTTGGGGAGACTCTCAAAATGAGGCTTCCGGTAATGCCCTGTTACCATGGCAACTCAGGGACTCTCCCACAAGCTCCTAGCGGAAGAAACAGAAATGAAGCCCCTGCTGGGCATCCTGAGGGAAGCCACCTCTGAAGAGAGAGAGAGATGTGCCATGGAAGGGATTTCAGCCAGGTTGCAAGCATTTTTTTTTTTTCCTAGATGCTTTCATTTTATCATTTATTTTTGCTGGAGCAGATCCTTAAGTAATTTTTTTCAAAAACCTATTCAGACAGAAATATTCTATACCTCCATATGTAGCCTGCTAAATGTCTTTATTATTATTATTATTATTATTATTATTATTTTTTGTTCTTATTGGCTAGCAACAGTCAGGCTTGGAATAGGCTTCCAGGGGTCAGGGTTATTTGTCCTGAGAAGGGAGCACCCACACTGTCCCCCAGCATTCTGCATTGCTCTTAGAGGTCTACAACCCTGGGCTTCTCTTTTGCTAGGACTGCTCTGCTATCTCAGCATTTTTTCAAAACGCTTTTTTGTGTGTGTTTGCAAAGTTTTCTCTTCCACTCACTCAGTGTTTGACTTTAGATGGCCCTGCTCAATGGCAGTAATTTTTTCCCCGTAATGTCTTCATCAAAATTGTCTTCAATTATGCTTATTTCTACTTGATAATGTTTTAAACTATTTTTTTTTACATTTATTTATTGTGTGTGGAGGTTGGAAGACAACTTGTGGGAGCTGGCTCTCTCCTTCCACCAGGTGCATCCTGGGAACAGAACTCAGGTCCACAGGTTTGGTGGCAAGTGCCTTTACCCGCCAAGCCATCACACTGGCCCTATTTAGTTACTTATTTGAGATGAGGTTTCTTGTATTTCAGCCAGTTCTCAAGGTTTCTAGGTAGTCAAGGATGACCTTGAACTTCTGATTCTCCTGCCTCTACATCTCAAATGCAAGGACAACAGGTATGCTCCACCAAATCCAGGTTATGTGCTGTTGGGAGTCAAACTCTGGGCACCATGTATTAGGCAAGCACGCTACCAGCTGTGTTACAACCCAGAAACACATGAGGAACACAAGAGACATGAGGTACACAAGGTTAACCAGGTAGCTGTCATGATAATGTGCATTTCCTGTTTCCCAAGGCCATGGCAAAAATGGACATTAAGATTATAACATTTCCAGCATTTTCAATGTGTGACATGCAGTCAACACTGCCATAAGGAAAAGGAAAAAACATCTCTAAATTTAAAGTTACAAAATGCATAAAAGTAAACAATAAACTAGCACTGTATCTGAGAAACACAATACATTGATATCCCAAATACATAAGGAAACACAACCCTGTCTAGGTGTGGTGGTACACACCTGTAACCCCAGCACTTGGGAGGCAAAGGCAAGAGGACTCTGCGAGTTTGATGCCAGCCCAGTCTACATAGTGAGTTCCAGGACAACCTGGACTAAACAGAGAGACATTGTCTAAAAAAAACCAATCGACCAAACACCACCACCACCAAAACCCTGCCAATAGCAGATGCACCAGTCTGATGCACCGACTGATGGTTGCACTGACCTTAGCTGTGTGCTTCTCTCCTGATTCTTTGATCCCACTGAGGCAGAGGGTTCTGGAGGGATAGCCTTGAATGGTTCCCCTCACCCTGTCTTCACAGCATTAATCAGGGCTAGGCACATAACAGACCAAATAACCATAGAAGGCAAAAGAATGTGTCTAAATCAGAAACTGGATGGTAGAAATTAAGTCAGCTCAGAACAGAGTTAGGAATTATGGCATTGGAACTGGGGATACATTCTCGGAGTCCTGAGATGTGTCCTGTAGCTGATTCAACTAAAGCAACTTCGATGACATGGCTGGATACTGAAAAATAAAAATTAGGGGCTTTCTTCTATGGTACCACCTTTATTACATAACAACTCCTCAAAAAAAGATCAGCACGACGTGCCGAAGATTTTGAAGATGGGGGTTAACAAACCCTATAGGAGCTGAAGGAAGAAAACCACTGGCCATCCTGAGGGTGTAAAATTAGTCTAAAGAGATCCAGAAAGAGCAACGCAGCCCATCCCCTGCAATTAAAACCAATGCCAAGCCCTGGGATTCGGCTCAGTGGGGAGAAAGCCCGCCTGCCTAGCATGCACAAAGCCTGGGGTACTATGCCCATCACTACTACATAAGCTAGGTGTGCTGACACAGGCCTTTATTTCCAGCACTTGAGAGGCACAGGCAGGAGGATCAGCAGCTCAAGGTCACGTTCAGCTATGTACTGAATTCCAGGATAGTCTAGGCTACATGAGACCCTGTCTCAAAAACAGGAATAAACAAACAAACAAATAAATGAGAAATAAATAAATGCCAACCAAGATGGGATTATTTGGCGGTGTATGGGGTGTTTTGAGTTACTATGAGGTTATGTGAAAAACGGAAATAAGTAGCAACTGACTGAAAGAGCTGGAGGTATGGGTGGGATGTTCAGGCGTTACACTGCCATACAGAACTAAATCCAGACCTAACACAATGTGGTAGAGTTACAGCATAGACAACATCCACAGGGAACAGTGCATGGAACAGATTAGAACACCTAGAAAGAGCATTTCGTCATGTGATTTAGTTGTACACAGAAGAGACTTAGAATTAATGAAGATCTTCAACAGAAAGGACATGTGGCTGTTTAAATAGACAATTTGCTTATATTTCCTATCACATATAATGGATCCAAACAAATCAAAGGTGAATTAGAAGTTAATCATACTTTTTAAAGGGAGAGGATTTAATAAAACAATAATAAAACTTGGAAATAAATGTTAAATCAGCTGTGAACAGACTCCAGACCACTAAGGATCTTTGAACAGCTTAATGTAGAAACCACAGACATATGAGTCACAATTTTAACAAACAGGAAAAGAGAAAAAAAAAGTACTATTTGCAAATAAGACCACAAAGCAAAAGTAAATAAACTATATTTTAAATTTTATACATATTTAAAAATACCAATATCTTCAATATATAAAGAGCTTTTCCATATCAACAAGAAAAAGGATCTATTAAGCCCACGAGGCACCCGGATTCACAACTGTTGGAAGAGACTAAACACACACAGCATGAGGTGTTTTTACCCTGTTGATTCTGAAAATGACAGAGCAGCATCATGTGGGTATTTCATAGAAAATATGAAATAGAGGTTATTCTAGAAATATACACCAAGAAGCTGCCAGGCTCACTGGCTGAGCCACACTACTCATGGCTATTGGCTGAATGAGTAGGCATTGAGTGCAGAGGCTTAGGTATGTGCACACCCCAAGCCAGCCAGATGGATAGATACCTCAGAGGAGGAAAACCAGATAACAAAGAAATCACCAAGGGAACCAAACATTCCCAGCTACCTCAGACTCCCAAAACATCCCCACAGCAGAATCCAAGAGTCAAGAGTGTCCTCAATCATCATGTTCAATTATTTGACAAATAGCTTCCAAGAACTATTTTTAGCTCAAGTCCATCACATCAGCAGAGCATCGGTCCAGTTTTCCACGCCGCCACTCTTCACACTGAATGTTTTATGAATAACAATACCTCAAACACAGGGAACTCGACTTTCAGAGGATAACTGATAGGATGAGAACTCAAACCCAGCAAATGGAGTGATTTCTTAAGCAAAAAATGTGTTATTTTAATGTCCAGGTCTAAGAAGTCAATAAATTAAATTAAAGTTTCACATTTTGGTGAAATAGCCATCTCTTACAGTACTGGACTCACAGTTCTGCCTCATGACCCAGGGAATAGACCGGCAAATACCTGGGGTATTGTTCTAGAGGTCTTACCAACTCTTACTAGAAGTAGACAATGATATGATCTGTATGCCTCCTGAGGGGGCTGCATTTCCCACGTATGACTGAACCTGAGGCATGATGACTAATGTCACACCCTTACTTCCCTGTTCCAACTGACATCTACAGAGCACAATCAACCAGGTGCCCTCGCAGATTATCACAGTAGATGGTTGTCAAGATCCTTTGTCATGAACCTGAGGGACTTGACCATGCAAACAGGTCTTACTCATGCCTCAGACCCTGAATCTGCCCATTCACAGCAAGGCTTTCCCTGTGAATGAACCTGAAGTGGGGACACATAGCTCCAGTCCTTAGAGAGATCCAATGTGTGGTCTGGTGTATGTGACCTTTTGTATTTCCCACTTGGAAAGAAACATTTCGAGCTCCTTAGGACTATCATCATGCAGCACCCAAGGAACTCAAGTCTCAAGATTAAAGGTCCAGAATCTTAACTTTATGCATTGGTTCCTGCACTCACCATTACTGTTTCCTTACGTAGGTTTCCAGGAGGTTCCTGCTCCTACTACCTGGAGCACTTCCCTCTGCCCTAAGCCCTGCCTCTCCTTCCTGTCACAGAGATCTCAGCCCTTCCACAGCTGCTGCCTTGGACTTCCTGCCTCCATCCCCAACCAGAAAGAGACAGGGTTAGGCTTACAGTCTGCGTCCCTGGGTTCAGGAGGGTGGGGAACACTACAAAGTTGGGAAGTGACTTCAGTCAGCCACTGAATGTCTACAGAGTGTCAGTCCTAAAGGACAAACACCTGTAACTTTTGTCAATTTAAAAATAACTTTCAAAGTATTACAGTCCCTTAACAGTTATAGAGCGGGTGTTCTGGATCTTTCCACGAAACTCCCACATATAGGTTTATTTAAAAGGGACATAAGTAAATGCTCGCTGCCATGAATGAGGGGTGGACGGATATAGTTTGACGAGTTAGCTGGCAGGTGACTGCCATGTACAGGGATTCTGGAGGTCAGGGAGTCCAAAGCCACAGTGCCCATAACTTTTGGAACAAAACTGGCCAGTGATAAACATCTCATGACTAAATGAAGGGGTGATGTTATGTATTAAAGTACAGAGACTAACTTTTTCTTCACTCTAGAGGTTTTCTTCTTCCTGGGGCACCATTTTCCTCATCATCGATTTGGGAGTGAGGGGAACAGGTTGGAGAGGGCTGCAGAGCATCAACCTCACCCTTCTGGAAGGCGCTAGTCCCTCCCTTTGGAGAGGCCAATGTTTAGTTTGATTACTGTCTTCAATGGTGCTGACTTGGCCCCTTCTCCGGGCTCTCTTCTGTCTGTTGACACAGGTAGGCAGCATGGTAAAGACCTGGCTAAGATACCAAGAGGTACTGTCTAGGGGGAGCCCACACTCGGCTCTCTCGTGCTACTCCATGTTAACCAACCAGTCATTCACAGCCCCGTGCAGTTCACCACACTGTCCTTCACAGCACCCAGCGTTTCAGAAGTGAGAGCACGTTATTCCCAGAAGCCAATATGCATGCTGACATCTCCCGCAGAGCAAACGCCAGGAGACTGGACCCAGTGAGAGAAGGGCTTTGTTAGCCGAAACAAGGAACCCTCCCGAACAGCTTCCAAATGCTGAGAGAGACGACTCCAGCTCTTGTCCTGGCTCCTCTGAGAAGCCATCGCATGAAGACCCAAACTGCTGTCAATCACCTACAGAGATGCATGAAGACCCAAACTGCTGTCAATCACCTACAGAGATGCTTCAGGAAAAACAAACACGATGCCAGATGCTGCCAACGCTCGGAAGCTGAGAACTTCCAAACACACCAAATTCCTGCAAAACAAGACTTTCTCTAATCCTGAATGGAAAACCAAACCAAACCAAAACCAAACTTCTTGGAAGAAGAACGAAGAACAAAGTTGCTTTAGCGGACGAGAGATACTAGTGGGCAGCTGAGCCGTGCACAGGTCTGCGCACCTTGCTCACAGCTCTCCTAGGACTGCATGTGGAGTTACCAGGCGCTCTATCTTTACAGCCGATTCCTCTCCTTACATAACCTCGGCTAGCTGATCCACACACCAAACTGCTCTCAACACCCAGCCTGGGAACTCCTCGGACACTGAAGCTTGTGCGGCTGTAGCCTGCTTGCTACCATTCACAGAACAGATGCACAGAGGAAAGAGCCCTGGGACGCGGTTTCAAGCCTGCCTGAGGCTACACCATCTAGCTGCAGCAGCACCTCGCTCCTCAGGCGCACCTGAGGTGGGAGCTTACCTGAGTTTGGTGAGATGTGTAAACTGCTCATGTCCTTGGCCAGGCCATTGGTTTTGGGACTGGAGATGGGTGCACAGGCTGACGTGGCTCGGGGCGGCCGCTTCCCCGGCACTTTCACAGTGGTCCTCAGGAGGTCAATCTCTTTGCCGTGGACATTCTGCATGTAATCCTGTGTGAATGTTAAACACCCAAGAGAGATTAAGGAGAGGACGGGCTACAGTGTGGGACACAGGCCCTACTGATGTCATGGGCTGTAATCCCGAGACTGGCACTTTCAGCTGCAGGATGTGGGTGACATCATTGTCATTTAAACCTGAGCTAGGCATCTACGTTCTGATCTAACCTGGGACCATGAACGGGAAGACGAACAGCATCAAATCCTGGCTCTCTGAACTCCTGCTTTCTACATCAGCTTAGGAACCTGGGCTAGTGCTGTGACTTCTGAGTAATAGTCATGGGGTGGGAGGAAAATTCATGAGAAGTGTCCAAAGTTTAAGGATGTAGCTAAGGTGTGCTGGCTAGTTTTATGTCAACTTGACACAAGCTAGAGTTCTCTGAAAGAGGGAACCTCAAATGAGAAAATGCTTCTGTAAGATCCTTAGTTAGTCATTAATGGGAGTGAGCCAGCCCACTGTAGATGGGTTCCATCCCTGGGCTGGTGGTCCTGGGTTTTGTAAGAAAGCAGGCTGAGCAAGCCCATGGGGAACAAGCCAGTAAGTAAGTAAGCAGCACCTTTCCATGGCCTCTGCATCAGCTCCTGCCTCCAGGTTCCTGCCCTGTATGAGTTCCTGTCCTGACTTCCTTCAAGGATGAGCAGTGATATGAAAAGTTTAAGCCAAATAAACTCTTTCCTCCCTAATTTGCTTTTGGTCACAGTGTTTTATAACAGTAATAGAAACCCTAGCTAAGACATAAGGACTGGAGGTGTTTGAGGGACCAGAGGCAAGGTATTAACAACAACAACAACAATGACACATTCACGAGTGGACACTCACAACAACACATTCACAAGTGGACACTCACAACACATTCACAAGTGGACACTCACAACACATTCACAAGTGGACACTCACAACACATTCACAAGTGGACACTCACAACACATTCACAAGTGGACACTAACAAGGATGCGCATGTTTCCCTTTTGGCGTCAGAAGCAACACCCATCAAGCCTCACCAACATGATTGCTTAATTGTGAGCTGAACAAGGAGGACACGGACAAACGTGCCAGACTGCATGGGAAGAACTACGAGCTCTCAACCCTACACACAGAACTACAGGCATGTGAGGAAGGCCGGGAGGAGGAGAGGGGCCTCCTCCAGAGAAGGGCACACCGATTGGTTGTCCAATGCCAAATGGTCAACCCTGGAAAACACGCATACAAGCAACACTATATCTAGACTTCAAAGGTTTTATTTGGGAATAGAGATGCAGGTACAAATACATATATGCATGCAGTAACAACTGATGACAGAAGATGCCAGAAAACTGAAGGGGAGCAGGGAGGGTTTGGAGTGAGAAAGGGAAGGGAGAAATATCATAATTAAAACACGGTTTCAAGAATAAACGAACCAACAAGAACGAGCGTGCTGGGGCTTCCAAGTGAAATGCCCCACAGTGTCTGAACAACTGGTCTCTGGCTGGGAGTGTTGTCTGGGAAGGTTGTGGGACCTTCAGGAAGTGAAGGCTTGCTGGAGGGAGTGAGTCAGCCAGGACAGGGTATAAGGCTGAACAGGCTGGCCTCACTTCCTGCCCACTCTGCTTCCTGAGTGCAGACACAACGTGACCAGCAGCCTCCTGCCCCTGCCACCAAGCCTCCCTGCTCTAACGAACCACAGCCTGCTGGAACTGTCAGCTAAAGTAGAAATCTCAACCTTCCCAAAACTACTGCTCTTCAGGCATTTGGTCACACTTAGACAGGAAACAAAATAAAGCAAATCAAAACCTAGAAACAAATCCATCAGACCCTCGGCCCTCGTGTCAGAAGCCAGCAGCCAACAACTATCAGAGGGTAGCCTGGGCTAAGTCACGTAACAACCCATCGCACAGTGGAACCAACACTACCTGGGAATAGCCGAAGGAAGGGGATGGCAGGCCAAGAGTTTGGGTGAGCATCTTTGAAAAAGGACCACGTGCCAAAAGCTTAGCTGTCAGGCTGTGGTGCTCTTGGGAGGTAGTGAGATTTTAAGAGATGGGACCTGGTGGGGGAGTTACGTCACTGGGAGGGACACTGGGAGGCCAGTCTGCCTTCCCTCCCCTGCCCATCCCTCCCTGATTCCTGCTGCTGTGAGGTGAGCAAGTGTCCCCGGCCACGATGTGCTGCTACAGGCTCAAGGCAACAGGGTGAAGTGACCATGGGAAAAAGCCTCTGAAACTACAAGCCAAAATATAAGACTTTCTACCTCAGAAGTTGATTATCTCAGGAGGATTTTGTCACAGTGATTGAAAGCCGAGGAGTACAACAACTAATCCAGGGTGCCGGGGCTGCTGGGAACATGGTCCTGCATCTCCATCATCACCACCACCACCACCACTATCATCATCATTACCATCATCATCACCACCACCACCACCATCATCATCACCACCACCACCATCACCACCACCATCATCATCACCACCACCATCATCATCACCACCATCATCATCATCACCACCATCATCATCACCACCATCATCACCACCACCATCATCATCACCACCATCATCATCACCACCACCACCATCATCACCACCACCATCATCATCATTACCATCATCATCACCACCACCACCACCATCATCATCACCACCACCACCATCACCACCACCATCATCATCACCACCATCATCATCATCACCACCATCATCATCACCACCATCATCACCACCACCATCATCATCACCACCATCACCATCACCACCACCACCATCATCACCACCACCATCATCATCACCACCATCATCATCACCACCACCATCATCATCACCACCACCATCATCACCACCATCATCACCACCACCATCATCACCACCATCATCATCACCACCATCATCATCACCACCACCATCATCACCACCATCATCACCACCACCATCATCACCATCATCATCACCACCATCATCATCACCACCACCATCATCATCACCACCACCATCATCACCACCACCACCATCATCATCACCACCGCCATCATCATCACCACCACCGCCATCATCATCACCATCATCATCACCACCACCATCATCATCACCACCACAGCCACCACCGTTGTCACTGTCACCAGCAGTGACACCACCAGTACCGTCATCGTCTTCTCAATGAGGCCTCTTACTTACAGACACAGCATTTTACATATTCTGGATATTACCCCATCACATACCAGAGAAGGATCTATCCTGAATTACTCTTAGATAAATAATGTTTCAAGTATTTTAAGAGGCAGGAGGAAGGAGGACTAGGAAGGAAGCGGGAAATAGGATTTTGGGTAGACCCAGAAATTTGTGTTTGTTCTCAGTGATTACATCCAGGTTGGGGTAACATTAGGAGAAGCGACCATCTATCTTACATGTTGGCTGAAGGGCCCAGCAAGCTGGAAAAGTGAGCCGGTTGTTCTGAGCACTTAAGTGTACAGGGAACAGATGCAGACAGATAACCCATACAAGCAAAATGGGACAGTCAGGGGCCTTAGTCTGCTGGAGAAACGCAAGGCAATGCATACTGATGGGGTTGTGCGGGCACAGTGAGTGGCATGGAAGTCATGGCAAATCTCCCAGCACTCCTGGGGAAGAGGCAGCCACCTAATTTAATCACAGAAGGATGTCCATGGCCTAGCAGACAAGTACTGGGAAGACACCTATGATGGTCAGCTTTGACTGTCACCTTGGTTATACTGAGAAGTGTCTAGGACCAGGATGAACTGAACCTCAAGGTATGCTGTCAGGAAGTTTTGGAGGCTTAGTGGAGGTTGGAGGACCTGTCATGGGCACTGGAGGCACTATGCCACATGAATAAAGTCGTTGCAGGATTTACTCTCTGGTTCCTGGCCACCCTGATGTGAGCTGTATTTCCCAGGCCCGACCTCCACAATGGAAAGATGTGGATCAAAGATGGAGGGAGTTATCCTCATCAAGTTAGTCTAAAGGACAGTGTGGACTCTGACGGGAGAAGCTTGCCAATGAAGATAGCAAATGGATGTCCACCAGGGAAGAAAGGGTCGTCAGCTGGGGCAGGTCATTAGAAAAAAAGGCTGTTCTCATCTCTAATGCCTGCTGCCATTAACACCCACCCAGACGCAAGCCCCAGTTTCCAAACAGAGTCATGCTTGCAAACAACGCATTCCTTCTTGCACGGTTACTCCTTTAAAACACCAACTTGCTGTAACTTTCTCCTTTAATGCCAATTCTTAACAAATTAAAATACAATAACAGGAGTGTAATTGAGCATTTATTGCTTATGAGTTCTAAAATGAGGCTAATCAGAGAGTGACTAAGCCCCAGCGTGGGCTCTTTTAATAGGCATGTTTTAACATACAATAACCAGGATATTTTACTTAAAATTATTGTAGAAATGTAGAGCCTGCTTTCTGGATCTGAACACGCCAAGGGAAGACATTTATCTTGAGCCCAGCATGGGCTGGCCGATCTGTTTTCTTGCCTGTGTTAGGCACTGCAAGCTTCAGAATTGGCTCGAAGAAACTTGAGCACCAGAGGCCTGGGAAGATGGCTCAGTGGTAAAGTGTTTGCTGGGCCTGAGTTTGACCTCCAGCACGGCTGCCTCTGATCTCATTGCTGGGGAGGCCCGGACAGAAGCACCCTTGGGCTAGCTCCCAGCCACTCTAGCTGTGTTCCAGGTGGAGGAAAAACTGAGGAAGACACTCAACATTGACTGTATGCTCTGCAGGTCTGCACACACACACACACACACACACACACACACACACACACACACACACACACACCACCCAACAGGATGGAAAACAGACATTCACTTGGCAATTCCTGTATTTCCATTCCGCCTAGTTTCTTCTCCCAAGAGAAAAACTGCCCGGAGTTTGATCCTGCTTCTGCAAGAACAGGGCCTTTTCATCTCTCCCCAGCTTGGTACTTGAGGAATTAAAGCTGCGACCACTAAACAATGTGGTGCCTTCAGAAGCGGACAGGCTGTGCAGACCCTGGGTGGGTGGGAGGTAGGGACCTCGCTGGGTGAAATAAAGACAGCAAGCTTATTTTGATATGCAAATACTACTCAGCTACCCTTCTCCACGTTAGCTGCAGAAAATGCTGATCGAAGATAAAAGAGGGGAAAAAACCCTTTAACAAGGCATGAGGGTAATTCAAAGCCAAGTACTTTTAAACAGCACTTAACAAGTCCCTGGGGCCCACTCAAGAGCCAGGCCCCCCAGACGTGCCATCTCCTGCCCCTCAACAGCTTGAAAAAGTAGTAATTGCAAACCTATTTGCATTTTTCTCCTCAACTTGTCCACGCTTATCATGCGGTTCTTTTTTTCCAAGCAGGCGCAGGAGCAAAGGGACCTGTTCCCAAACGCGCCAACAGCTCGGTGGCGGCGGCGGCGGCCATGCCTTGCTGTCTGTCCCCTGCACCCTGAGCCTGCACCTTTGCCTTCCCCTGTTTTTTACATTTTGCTCCTAATTATGTTGCATCTATTGCCGTACACTTAATTAGCTGCATTAATGTGATTTCTTTTCACATAGTCAAGCAATTAAGAGCTATGATTGAGTTTCATTCAATTAGCCTCAACAAACATGCTAATTGATGTCCCAGACGCAAATGAGGTGCAATGAGAGAGACCTGCTTGCAATCGAGAGCCACATCAGAGACCCAGAGCTTTCAGCTTGCTGACAGAAGCACAGTTTACTGTGGATCCCGCCTTCTGTGGGGGTGGCCTGAGGAGAAAGGCAGGGGCCATTAGCGCCTCTGTGTTCCCCATCATTCTGGATATTGAGAATCCACTGTTTGGCTGCTGTACAATGTGGACTCTCACTTCAGAGACAGGCGCCCCTGAACTGGAAGGTGATCAGCTGGGTAACATTTGGCTGCTGCAAACAGACTGCTACAGTCCCCATCAGCAGATAGTTACAAGCCTGTCAAGAAATTCCCCCCCAAGAACTTCCAAAGCAATCGCAGCCATCCCCGAGCCCTCTGTGTGCGTGATGGCCTAGATGTCTTCAGTAAAGGGGAAGTTCATCTTCGTCACCTCTGGGGCATTGGGCACTTGAGTTAAGCACAAAATACAGCAATCCATCAATAGTCCCTAAAAATATTCTTAGCAGATCGATTCCGGCTGCCTTGCATCTGGAGGTTACTTTCATCCGCCTGTGAAGGATGGTTTGCTGATGCACTCACGGGGTTAGCCGAGGCACTTGACATGATCCTGAGGCCGGAGTGAAATGCACAAACCATGATCCGCACCCCCAAACTGGATCTACTATAAACAGGAGGCCCGGGGAACACGGCAGCAGCTTTACTTGCTGTGAGTCCAGTTAAGAGAATCGATGAATGCCGTTTTTTTAAACAGATAATTTTTTAAAAGAATTACAGTGCTTAAAGTCAAATGGCAGACAAAGTAAAGGAAATCATTGTTGTAATTAGATTTTCCCAGTATGCTCTGGCTCCTAAGCACAACATGTTGGTAAGGTGCTGCTTTACCACAAAACATAATACTTGGAGACAGCTAATTTTTATAGCCATGTTGAAATTTGTTTTCAATTTAAAATTACATTTATTATCTTTATTTACTTTATTATCTTTCTCTGTGTGTGTGTGTGTGTAGTTCAGAGGAAAACAGAACTCAGTTCCTCAGGGATGGCAGCAGAAGCCTTTACCTGATGAGCCACTTCCTTAGCGTTACTTTACTTTTGGATACAGCCAATCTAACTGATCTATCATCCTCTCTATAATTTATCTTAGCAGTCTTCAAAGTGTGATCCTCCATGCCTGTCAGGGGTTCCAGAGGTCAGTGACAGCTCAAAATAGTTCCAGAAGGTAATTCCCCCCCCTTTTTTTTTTAAGTTTTTAGAGATAGGGTTTCTCTGCATAATCCAGGCTGTCCTGAAACTAGCTCTGTAGACCAGGCTGGCCTTGAACTCACAAAGATCCACCTGCCTCTGCCTCCCAAGTGCTAGGATTAAAGGCATGTGCCACCACCACTCAGCTAATTTGCTTTTTTATAAATAGGATAGAAATTTGTTCCGATGTTGCAAGAGTGACTGTAAACTGCAGGAGCAGTTTACCTACAACAAAAGGCTACTTTTCACTTGATGAATTTCAACTGGTGAATACACACCTTGTCATTTTCTGAGTGCTGTCCCAGGCAGGCTGCATGAAGCCTTCCTCCAGGTCTGACAGTTACTGGGTGCCTCTTTTGGAATTGCCAGCTAAACTAGCCACTTTTTAACAATGTTTTCACCTAACATAACAATTGTCACACATAGGCTACAGTTATCTCTTGGGAATTTACACATATTTTCATGAAAAAAAAAATGAACAAGAGTCCTTCAAGGAAAATATCGGATAGTATTGGTGACTAATGATGAAACCTGAGCTTCCTTGCAAAAAATAAAAATTTTAAAGCCTTGTTTCTCTCTCACCATGAGCCTAGTATCTTTCAAATACCTAACATTTTCTGAAAAGACTGGCGATGGTATTAACGAAGTATGTGGATATTATAGATTGAAGGAAAGTGTCACTGTTTGGAAAATTTACACACTTCATTTCAGAAACATGACTGTATTGAAGTGACTGATGCATGTCGCCTTGTGCATGGATGCAGGTGGCAGGCATGTCTGGATAAAATACACAAAAAGGTCATCCACAGTGCAGTGCAATGGGCGTTAATGCATCAGAGAAGGCCATGGTTTGAGATCCCACAGTGCATTCTGAAGCTCTAAGATACACACCCCTCTTCGCCTTACGAGTGGATGCCTTTGTCCTACACTCGAACAAGACTTTGTCCAGTCTTAAAGAGGTTTGGACGAATGCAAAAGAACATTGCTACTCCACGGCATTCTTTTGGAAACTCCTCTTCTTTTGTCTTGTTTGAGCGATGTTTATTGACCTAAGTCGGGGAGGCACACGTGTGGCCAGGAGACAGCTTCTCTAGTGTCTTCTCGCCCTCTACCGCGAGGCTTGCTGGGATCCAACTCGGACAGTCAGGCCTGACAACAAGCACCTTCAACTACTGAGCCATCTCACTGGTCTATGAACTCTATTTTCATAAAACTATGATCTACGTGAACACAGAATGTGTGGGTCCTTGTTTTAAAATGAACTTCAACATTTAAAGATTTTGTTTGAATGTTTGATGTGGAAAAATAAGATTGAGTTCTTATTTTCACTATACTTTGAAAACGTCCAGGTTCAAAAAGGAAGCCTTAGTTCATTAACTTCTATTCTAAAAAAAAATCTCACACAAAAAGTGTATGTAAAGAAGCCATTGTTAGGTACACTGCTATTCCCAAACTCCATTTAGTATTTTTTCAAAGGAAACTAATCCATAAAGACAGATATAGCACCAGCCATTCACTGAGATCAAGCGCATGTGAGAGTCCCACCCGTATGAATGATAAACAATAGACTCATGCATAGTCACGGGCAGAGGAGAGACGCACGCCTAAAAATACCGTGGTGGAAATGCTCAAGGACTATGAAGAATCTTCAGGCCACATCCTTTCAGATCATGGAACTCAAAGACGACAATTTCTCCTTCTCTCCAAAGGGTCCTGGCCACAATAGCAAGGTAGGAGGCAGCTTCAAAGCCACACAATTTCTATGAGGAATAATTTTGTTTCCCAAGACAGCTGACAGAATTCCAGCGCTCTACTTTCATAAGGGCCTTCCTGAAGAAGGCCACTTGTCAGTGCACAGGCACCTGACCCTGGACCACTATGGGAGAAGGCAGCTGGTGAATGAGAATCTCTCAGTGACCGACCAAGGTATCAGTCAGGAGACTGTGTGTTTTCTGATGAATGCCTCATTGGGTCTGGGTAATTATGACACTCATGGTGGCTGGTGGAACATGGCTGGGGTTCAGTGGCAGCACACTTTTCCTACAATAGTACAATGGTGGGCTCACTCCTGCACTTCGGCAGGGCAAACCTCTCCATTCTGTGGAATACCGCAGCCAGCATCCAACCATGGTGGGCAAAAGTCCAACATCAGCCCAGGGGGATAGGTTATTGTAATATAAATCGAAATAGCAGAAAATCCCACAGTGAATTATGAATCTACCTTTGGCCCCTTGATTGTATCCGTCCTGATTGACTTACTCTACCCAGCGTCTTCTCATTTGAGGCTCGACCGAATACTACCCAGCTGTAACCCATGCGTGCTCAAACTCAGTCTGTACCAGGCGAATGCTTCCGCTACGTGAAAGACTGTCTGTCTCTTCAAGAGCAGCAGGCATCTCTGAGGGCAGGGCAAATTCTACCACAGCAAATTGCAAGGGTAGGGTAGTGTCCTTTGCTAGGGGAGGACTTTAATATTTAAATACCAGCGGAGCAGTGGGTGATCTTCCTTCCCATCTGTGAGTTCTACAGAAGTGATCATCACAGTGGTGTCTGGCTGCCCGGAAGTCTTGAAGACTTCAGACGGTTATGGAATAAACTGGCCTGAAGAGATGCTCCCAAAGGAAGAACTGACTCAGGAACAGCAGGCTTTGACAACAGAGGGTACCGCGTGTCTCACCTGTTTCTTGACCTAAGGGGGCACTCAAAGGTCCCAACGGAGGCACGGTTTGCCCACCACTGATTTTAAGTACTTCTAATTTCTAAGCGTCCACATAGGCCTGCCTAGAAGGATCTGTTTACATAGCTTTCCAGGAGCTACTTTCTCAGAAGCTCCCCCCCCCCCCCCCCCCGCTTCCCTTCCTGCCCACAAGGTAGTTTACAGCACCCCAGACAGCTCCAACTTGCATGAGGCACAGTGACTCATGATTTCTATGATCTTATCTCCCACACAGAGCTATGTTTGGAAGACAACATGGCCTCTCCCTCTACTGGAGTGCAGGTCTCTACTGAGTGGCCGGAGTGACAGGGGCCATCACCACTTCCTCGTTTGCTGTGCGTGCGGGGCTGGTTGCTTCGGTATCCCGGTCTATGTGTCCACATAGATGAAAGTGCCGGAGCTCTTAATAAATAATGCTCTCACTGCACTTTCCCAGGAAAAACACCGACTTTCCCTCTTCCACTTTATACAGCTATTTCTTGAGCTAAAGGTGTTATTCCCAACCTTAGATAGCAGTTCTGACGTGAAAAGCCATTAGGGGTGACTGTGAATCAATTTTTCACTTTACAGTATAGGGGAAAAAATTCCTTGAAATGCTGACATTTTCTACTTTTTCTCCCCTCCTCTTTTTGGTGGGGGAGGCATGGATCTGGCAGTCAGACATTTTTATTGCAAAACGCTGTCTGGAAAAGATGCAAACTAAAACCAGCTAAAATGCAAGGGCAGAAACCCCCCACAAAACTAAGGGGGAAAAACAAAAGGCCCCTTCCCTTTGCTTATTGAGTTCAGAGGCATAACAGACTGCACCCTGCAGCAACCGGGAAGCTACACTAATTTTAAAGCCATAAAACGCTATCAAGTGCCCTGCGGGGCAGGAGACTCTGAAGCTAGTGGCACCTAAATAAGACATGGTTCATTTACTTCGCAGCTTAGCCTAATGTAATCATCAGCGGTTTCTTAGCCTAGAGTTGTTAACAGGCAAGTAGCCGGCGCAGAGGCGGCCCTCCCAGCCACTGAGGGGGCCGAAGCTAGATTGCTGTTGATTAGAAAATTTTTCAGTTTTGACAAGCACTTAATGAACATAAATCGCACCTTGATTGGTTTCCTTTCGGGGCCACGGGCACACCTGAGCAGATGGGAAGGGGCCTCTCCGGTGCCACCCCGCCCTACCTTGCGAGACCCTAGCAACAAGCCGGCAATCAGGTTATGAGCCATAGAAGAAAATATTTATAAAATAGAATAATGAAATTCAATTTCGCAGAAGAAGAGGGAGAACATTTGCTACCCCCCTCGGCCAACCTCTCCCACTGAGACCTCGGTGGTGACTGTCACCACAGGAAAACACAGGGGTTTGATTTATCTGCCTTTCTGGGGAATTTCTGGCTACAATTTGTAACACTAAAAGGCGAGAGAGAGAGAGAGAGAGAGAGAGAGAGAGAGAGAGAGAGAGAGAGAGAGAATGAGAATGAGAATATAACACAAATTGGGTACAAAGGATGGCCATTGCCATGTGAGCTGTCTTTTGGTGTACTGATAAGGCAATGTCTCCTGGAGTCTTCTAGAAGCTTAAAGACTCAGACCCACGAGCCACACAGTGTGGTCTGTTTACTCTCTCTCTCTCTCTCTCTCTCTCTCTCTCTCTCTCTCTCTCTCTCTCACACACACACACACACACACACACACACTTTACTTCTTCATTTTACTAAAATAAGCAAGAAGACAGTTTTCATCCCAGGAAACAGCTCAGCTGGAAATCTGGGACATCTGTGGTTCCGTTTTGACATGACTGTCCAGTCTTCCCCACTCACAATAACCCTCATCGACATCAAGACAGCTGCAGAGGGAGCAGGCACATTATTTTGGCCGTTTGCATTGACTTGATCTGGTGTGTGCCTGTGTCCATGTATGTGGGCTCACACATACCACGGTATGCATGTGGGGGTCAGAGGTTACCCTCAGGTGCACCTCACCTTCCACCTTGAGAAAGTCTCTTCTTGTTCTCGATGGTGTTACCTTATGTTAGTCCTCAAATGCATTGGGGGCGACTCCTGTCTCTGTCTCCGTCACATGGAAACAGCCCTGGATTACGCTGCGGCTCCTGTACCCGGCTTTACATAGGTCCTGAGGATTCAAACTCAGCTTTTCCCACTGCACACAGATGTAATCTATCCATTGAGCCATCGCCTCAGCCTCACTTTTATCTTTAAATCTTAAATGCTGCCCAAGACCTGGAGCAGCATAAACAAACAAACAAATTCCTTAGAGAAAATGAGGCTTTCACGAAGACTGACTATGTGTACAAAGGAGCCTGGGTCTCCCGGGGGCCTGCTTCCCAGTCAAAGTTGCAGACATCCCCCAAACACTGACACTGTCACATCAAAGTCATAGGTTAAATGCTTTTGCAAGGAATTTGGATGAACGGTAAAACCATTTACCAGGTCGCCCAAAGCACAGGTAGAAGGTCTCCCTTGTCCTGGGGGAGACTGTGTGACCACGGGGTGGCTGGAGAGATGATTCTGGATGGCCAACGGAGTTATCAAACTTCCATGATTTATCATACTCACGACTGAGCCTGGAGAATGTCCCGTGGCTTCTCTCAAGCAGGGCCCTAGAAGGCTGGGTGACTCCACAGTACAAACATTTCTATAACTTTCCCACAAGTAGAACCTAACACTGAATATCTCCAGCTCTAAGGGGTCATTTCCACACTTCTCCCCTGTGGTTTCACAAGTCACTTTCCCTTAACTCAACATGCTCTGACCCTACCATGAAAACCCTGGACACGCCAGCTAAGCAGTCCACCATGGTGGCCAGGATGGCCCAGTTGTTATGCGCATTTTACTACAATTAAAAAGCAAAGCAAGGCACCCTCCAGCTCCTCTCCATCAGTCACACCGGTTCCTCACAGAACAGAGTCTACAAGGGGCTATGTAATCTTCCTGTTGCTTAAAGGCATCACTGGGTGGATTCTTCTCCTATGACCTCAGGAACTCTACCCCTGCACACTTAAGGGCAGGCCAAGTGTGTGGGTGCACTCTGTCAGGTGGTGGGTGGGTGGTGGGGTTGGGTGGGTTAAGTGGATAAAGGGAATAGATGTCTGTCCGTCCATCCATCCATCCATCCATCCATCCATCCATCCATCCATCCATCCATCCATCATCCATCCTCACCCCACCACCCGCTCACTCAGCCATCCATTCCTCCACCATCTGCTCACCTCTATCAACCAATCTACCCATCCATCCACCAACCCATCTCCTTTCTCATTACCTGTCCCCCTGCCCATTTATCCACCCACTCTACCCACCTATCACTTTATCTACTCTGTCTATTCTCTTTATCCACTTACCCACCCAACCCCACCACCCACCCACCACCTGACAGACACCAGAGATATGTTGGTGGTATTATCTACAAGGCCTGTGGCCACAAGTTGCTCCCAGTCCTGTGGAAGAATTTGGTTTTCAAAAAAGCCAGAGAACAGAGAAAGGACCCCACGAAGGAGGGTGAGGACATGCCCAGAAGGGCACTCCAACATGTTTGATGAAGGGCATGTCCAGGGGTGGGGGCACAGAAAATGATCCTAGCAGAGGCAACTCTTCCTGAAGATGGGGGGGCAGGAAGACAGGCAAGTAGGAGAAGCTGAGAGAAAGCTCCGAGGTGCCGGAGGCAAGAGGAGCAGGCCAAGCTGAACACATACTCAGGAGCCAGGATGCCACCCTCAAGGCTGCAGAGAGCTTGTGTGGTGTGGTCATGTCTGCAGGACTACATGGAGGGAAAAAGAAGAAAAAGACGAGAATTCCACGAGGAGAAAAAAAAAAGCCAACACAGAAATGTTGTTCTTCTTGGGAGAGACTGCAGACTGCAGCCGACTTCACAGCAGGGTGTTACTCTAAGCAAAGGAGGCAGAAGGGGGCCTAGAGTTCAGCGGTGGTAAATGCTGTGACACTTCCTCTGTCCCTGTGACTCCTGACAAGTTCATGTTAGAGGAGAATTGCTTCTGCTCACAATTTCACTCTGGGCCTGAGGGCAGGGCTGTGGGACCTGGTGGGACCATGTGGCAGGGAGAATGGTCACCGCATGGCTCTGGGAAGCAGAGAGAGAGAGAATCAGGAAGGCGCCAGGCCCAATATCCTCTTTTTAGAACCTGTCCCCAACACCCCTTTAGAGGTTCCATCTCTTCCCAATGGAGTCTCAGGACCAGAAACTATAGCCCTAACATAGCATTTAAGGGACGCTCAGCAGAGCATCAAATGTCACCTGCAGTGACAGCATTCACATGTCAAGGACCTTGAGGTGTGGTCCACCCACCATGGGCCCACAGTCAGGCCCCTGCTAGAACGCTGGATGGCATGTTTCAGGGAAGACACAGGCTTCCGCACATCCAACAATGAGCCTCCATCCCAACACAGAGGGAGCTTTGCCCCACGAGGCTGCACTCTTGAGACCCAGAAAAGCTGTATGCTCGTCTGCTTCCTGCCATGCACAGAAACTCAAAAGAAGTATCAGTTGTGGTGTGGTCTGTCATTTAGAAAACTGTTCCTGTTTCAAAACAGGTGGCTCAGAGCAGAACAATACTGACTGCTGGCAGGGAGATCCCAAGCTTTGATCTTCCACATCTATAACATAACATCCTAATCCAACTCTGGGCGGGCTCTTTGTATTGTAATAGTACTTTCAGATGGTGAGCCACTGTGTGTGGTGCGCGCACGTGTGTGTGTGTGTGTGTGTGTGTGTGTGTGTGTGTGTGTGTGTGTGTTCTCCCCACCCCACTAAGTGACTCCACTATGGATCTTACTGTGTGTGCGCACATACTGTGCTCAGAGATCCACATGGTGAGGTATGGAACCCAGGCCATCTTGGAGCAAGGACCCCACAAAGCCACATAACCCTGATATCCACGCTCCGGGCAATGTTGCTCCCCAACACTGAGCAAGCTTGTGCAAAGCACAGGCCAGACAGATGGTAGCGCATAGCGCAGAGCCACGAGGTGCTTACTCATGGAGAAGCAAGATGAAAAACCACTAATCATAGAATAAGTGACGCAAACTGAAGCAGTGTGTCACCAATGTGACCCACTGACTATGCTCATGTCAGAGACACAGGAAGGCCAGCCCTGTCCTGTCAAACGGCTTTCCATGGGGGAACAAGAAAAAGGTCTTTTGCACCTAGGATCTTACTGTGGAGGCAGGAGCTTTTCCGATTTCTGCATGGCTGGAACCACCATCGAAGGCCTAGTGTAACTGCATGCTCTCCACCTCAGGAAGTGGGAGGTCCATGCTGGCAGAGGTGGGCTGCTGTGGGGAGGCATGACCAGAGAGTCAGTCTCCTCCAACCCCAAGTCTCCATGTGATGAACCGCCAGTGTGCACCACCCGTAGGGGGTGCTATAAGAGGAGTTTCTTGCTAACACAGGTTCTTTACCTGGGAAGATGTCTTTCAGAAGGTCTGGTTGGGAACCATCTCAGATCCTTTTCTGATGCTGTGTTAGTCAAGCTACTTCCGGTCTGCCTGTGAAATCTGGAGCTATTAAAATGTGCATTATGATGACAACTTCCAGAGTCACTGACTGCTGACTCAGAAAAGGACCGAACTCAAGGTACACAGTACACGTAACCATCCCTTGCTATAACCAGAGCGCCTCAGCCACCCAACTGCTAATGGATCTGTAGAGTAAAAGATGTCCCTGCTCGAGCTCAGTTCCAATTTTGTTTATCAAGAAGAAAACAAACAAACAAACAAAAAAAAATTCAACAAAACAAACCAGGGCTAATCTGGTTTCAAGAGGGTACAGGAAGGAGGAGAAAGGAATCTGAGGAAGGGGAAAGCGATCCATACACACCAGGCTGGTCTGATACACAGGGGAGGGCTGGGTGCAGCTGCCAGGCGGCTGGCAAGGGGGGCAGAGCTGGGCCAGACTGCAGTAGGCTTTCTCAGCCAGGGTCCCATAACGTGATGCCCATGGTTCGCGGGGCTCAGTCTTACAGGCCCACTTAGGAAGCCCACCAGACAGAGCCGACTCCAAGAGCAGGATCGTCAGCCATGCACGTGGCTGTTCCCCCGACACAGAAGATGAATAGGTGGCCATGCTGCGCTGCAGAGCCCCAGGGCAAAGGTTCTTTCTCATTATCCTCTCCAGTTTTTCCATCATGGTGCTCCCTACGGCTCATATCTAAGTCCACAGAGAGGGGACCTAAGGATCTCACAACACACTGCCCTGCACCCACCCCATCAGGATCCAGCAATGAGTCTTAAATCCATGAGACCTTCAAATATATCTCCTCCTCAGGGCAGCTAAGTGCTCTGGGTCTTGGGGGTCTTAGAGATGAGTGATTTAAATTTTTTAAAAATTATTTTATTTTATGTGCGTAGGGGTTTTGCCTGCATGTGTGTCTGTGTACCACAAACCCAAGGAAGCCAGAAGAAGGTGCTGGATCCCCTAAACTGGAGTTAGAGATGGTTGTGAGCCACCCTGAGGATGCTGGGACTTGAGTGAGCCAAGGTCCTTTGGAAGGACAGCCAGTGCTCTTAGGGCTGAGTCATTTTCCTGTCCCCAAGATGGAGATCATCATCATCATCATCATTTATTTATTTAGAAACAGAAACTACAAAAGAGCAAGCCATTGAGTCAACAACCTAAGGCGCCAGCAGGTTTCAGAGTGAACATCCCATGGTTCCATCAGGCTCTCTCTTGGTTGCTTTAGTTTAAATGTCTGGAGCTGTCAGGACACAATCTCCAGCAGCAGATTCGGCTGGTCCATCTTGGAGCAGGGCAGCAGACTGCCCATGACCCCTGTAACTTCCAGGGCACCGTGTTCCCTGGAAAAGCGTTCATTCCGACTTTGGTTGAGTGTTCTTCCTGTTACTAGCCTGGGTTCTCAATTTTATTCACTGAGCATCAGCTAAGAAAGAGAGAGGAAGGAACGGAGTGGGTTTTGGGGGACTCCAGTTTTAGGCCGAGCGTGTAACTAAGTGATTCCCCTCGGCAGCTGTCATCTTTGGGGAGGCCTTTTTCTTGGCTATCTGACTCCATTAGCTCAGTTTGGGTCCCACACCCCGAGGGTTAGAAGCCACTCTGAGGGTAGTATCATCAAACTTTACCTAGCGTGTGATGCTCTGGGTTTCCAGAAAAGTCAGCTGCCAGCCAGACTCAAGGATACAATGGAGGGCAATCACCACCAGTGTAGGGTCTAGGTGCCAGTACACATCTTCCACCTTCTAGACAGTCCATGCAGACCATGCCTAGTGCTGACCTACTGCTGAACACGTGGTAAGTAAGGGGGCACTTCCTCAAGCTGGCCTCCAGCTTCAGCATCCGGAGCCCCGTAGGGTCCCTGCAACTATGGTACACACCAGTCCGGAAACCACAGTTTTGGAGACGTTCCCCATCATTTCCTTCTCCTGTGCCCCTGCCTTCTACTCGCCACTAACAAAGCAAAGAGGACCAGGGCCAGTTCAGCTCCCAAGCCTTGGGGAAGGTAGCAGAAGGGAAGGGCAGGGTGATGGCTAATAGATCACTGGACAGGAATGTTCTTCTGGAGACACAGGGATCCCCAACAGGAAACTGAGTAGTTCTCTTCCATATATTCCATGAGGACAGAGGGAATATGGTGTAGGCTTGGTTAAACAAAGGGCAGAAAGAAGGTGAGCCACCAGCCAGATCTGACTTATTACTGGTCACCAAGTCCCAGCTCTGTTTTCTAAGGCACATGATGCACCAGAGCTGATAATGAGGCCTTTGGTTTCTGACAGGACTTGGGGAAGACCCAAGGCAGAGCAGCCTTCCTTGTAGATTGGGTTGCTCTAGGGATGGGGAGGGCCTGGAAAGGCCCTGCTGTATGTGCTTGGTGATGGAATCTCAGAGTGAAAGGGCTGAAGAAGCAGAAAGCCCCCAGCAAGGTAGTTCTGGAAAAGGCATGGGCCCCGTCCCAGGTGGGTCTCCAGAAACAGGCATTCAGCAGGGCAGTTCTGGAAAAGGCATGGGCCCTGTCCCAGGTGGGTCTCCAGAAACAGGCATTCAGCAGGGCAGTTCTGGAAAAGGCATGGGACCTGTCCCAGGTGGGTCTCCAGAAACTGGCACTCCATCCTTCTGCCATCAAGGCCATCTGGAGAACCAAATCTATACCCAAGGTAAGCTAGACATAGAGCCACACAGTGTTTCATCTAACAAAGAACATCTCTCTACACATGAATACAGCTATACCTTTAGAATATACAAGAGCCTACGAAGACATCTGTCATATGTACCTTGTAAACACAGATGTGTACACACACACATATCCCTTAGGATGAGGCTACATACCAATATATCCACTGTCACACTGAAAACACCACAAGTGGGGCACTCACTCAATTCCTCATTCTATGGAACGTCCATCTTAGTCTAACCCACCTCAGTCCCGTGCAGGACCTGCTTGTACCAGCCTGCACTTAGGCAAATTCATCTAAGACACGGTCTGTTTCACGGTCACATGTTGACTACCTTCATTGCTCTGCTGACTATGGTAGGGGTGTGACAGGATGGCTGTGTGGGAATGCTTTCACCCTGCTGTCCAGCCAAACATCTGGCATGGGACCGCTGTAAGTCAGATGCTGCCTGCAGACTGACAGCCAGGCGTGGCGGGCACTCTCATTAGCGCTACAAGGCAGCCAGGGATCTGGACTGAAGCAGGTGCTTTCTAGTGTGGTTCTGAAAGGTACAGCTACTGCTCTAGGCCAAGGGGAGAAGGGAGTCATACCAGCAATAATCCACAGGAGGACACTATGTGTCACCAAGGGAAAATGTTTTTTTAAAAGGTGAATGTTCTTGAGTGTTGCAGGGGAAGGCCCCTCTCCAAAGGTTCTTTACGGAGATGAATGTTCATATGAGTCTAGGATTCTGACAATGTATGCTGAGGCTAGAAATGTCATGTAGACCCTACAGCTCTGAAAACTGATGACTGGGAGTCTGTCTTAGGGAAACAGACAAAGACACAGATATCAGGAGAAAGCCCGTTCAGAGTTACTTACAACAATGGGGAGGGGGTGTCAAATTTATTTGTCAAATGTCTTGTTTTTGTTTTGTTCTGAGATACTGCTGAAGCACTCATGCAGTGGGATAGTGGAATACTATATAAACATCAAAATGGTATCATGCATTTGCTGTCATGGAGAAATGCATGGGACCTATCATTAGTGAGGTGAGCAGGCTGTGGGATGTGCTGTGTCTGTGGAAGCACCAAGCCCACATGCACGCAGACACAGGCATCCACACTCCCAGAATTCACAATCACATGGAGTGCTTTCAATTTCTGCTCAGTATGTGTATTTTTAACGTTTTGTTAACAACTGCAATTTCAAAGTATTTCAGTTTTAACAAGGTAACAGTTTGGTGAGGGTGGTGAAGCCCAGTGATTAATGGTGTAGGTTTTAACTCTCAACCTCTGCAGGAGTTCATGGAACCGAAGTGGACAGTCCACCTTAAAGGTGCTCACTGTGGACAGAATGACCCGATTCCTGTCAGAGTAACACTGAGTCTGCTTTCACAATCTTATGGAAATCACGAAGGGAAGGTGACATCCTGTGGAGAAGCAGTTTTCCCGGTTTCTGAGCTGATGTCTGTGCTTTACCTCAGCATGAAAACCGTGGCGAACGACATCTAGGCCTGGTTTTGCTCTTAGCTGCTCAGAGCTGGGCCCTGGGGTCAATTCCACTGTTGTAGCTGAGGTCTTCAGACACTCTCATGGCTTCTCACGGCTTACCCCACCTTGCCACTCCCATTTAAAACTCGACTTCCTATGCACCTGGCATTGTAATCCACTACAGAATGGGGAGTCTTAGATTAACGGGTGAAGGGGACAGGAGAGCAAGACACCTGGGCTAAAGGAGCCTGAGGTACTTACTGCATTATAGACACCTCAGGGGACCTAATACCACTGTCCTCTTCACCCGGAGGCAGAGGGCGGGCCCTGGCCCCATGCTCTGTCCCATGTTCAGGTCCCTGGGTACTGCTAACTGCTCTGTGGAGCTGTACTCACATGTAAACTGGGGTGGTAGGTCAGCACGCCATTGTCGCACAGGGTGACGTACTTCTTTTTCCACTCTTTGTTTAGTGACTTGCCACTTCGCTTCAGCAGCATGCCCTGTGGGGGAAGAGGAGCCAGAGGTAAGGTCCTGTGGAGTGCAGAAAGGGCTAGCAGACACAAAGGGACACGGACACTAGAAACTTTCTTTGGGGTTTGCATTTTTAGAGGAGATTATCCTTCTGTTTAGATTTAATTTGGGTTTTTCTGATCTTGGGCATTCAACGTGATAGGTGATTTGAGAGCTGAACTTTGCTATGGACTCTGAAGATCCACCATTGATGAACAGTTGTGGTGGACATCCCGGCTGTCCATCAAACTCCCCACAGAACTGAGTCATAGCAAGTGGGAGATGTCTAGTGGAAAGACACTTTTATTTTTTACTTGTTGGTTTCTCTGGCACTGAAAATTAAAACCATTGTACATTCGAGGAAAGTACCCAACCAATGAACCCCAGCCCAACCCTGGCCCTGGCCCCAGCCCCAGGAATAACATATTAAAGACAGACCCCAAGATCAATGATCTTCTCCCCTTAATTTTACAAACACTACGATTTCCTGTTATAATTTCTTCACAGGATTTTAATTTATTCAAACTGAAATTCCATTTGCAAACTTCAGTAACAACATTGGGTGGGTGAGCTGTAATTCACCTCAATCGATTTTTAATGGTGTCCCATTAGTGTCTCTGGGAAAGCTTTCAGAATTGCAAACTAACATATTTTGGAAGTCACATGTGGCCTCGCCTTCCCTGGATGGCTGCAGTGGATGTGTTCCTGGTCTAAGTGCCAAGTCCCGGCAACTCGTGCATCTGTTCCCTGGCTTTCCTAGGTGAGGACAATGGATGGCCAATCCTGAGTGGGGTCAGGCCAACACTCCAGTCTTGGGACACCCCTGCTTCTCAAGCCGTAGCTTTTCTGCCAGCTGTGCCCACTCCTGTGCATTCTAATTCTGTCCGTGTGCAGTGAGGAAACCTTCGGTCGGTCCATCAGTAAACTGCCTGGATTATAAAAATGGCCGAGAAGGCACGCACCTACCACTAGCTAACCCAGCCAGACTGAGGAAGCACAAACTTACAGGTTCTCCAATACATCGTGACCCCTTGGGGACGTGGAGGCAATCTCCCACCCCTGCCTTCCCGATCCTGCTCTTCTCCAGGGGTCTCCCTCCGTGTGGGAGAAAATCGGGCCAGCCCGCACAAGTGACAGGAAGGAGCCCACATGTCAATCAACACTGTGAGAATACAGCGGTGTTTACTCAGATTATAAACAAGCTTCAAATCCCAGCGAGGGGATCTGGTCCAGTAGTACCTGATCCTGGGAGATCCAAACAACCCACAAAAGAACCTTTGGAAGGCCACTGCTCTGTAAGATTTTATCATGTAAAGAAAGCATGTGGCAAAAACTGACACAGGAAAACATTTATGCTGCACACCAAAGCAAGAGAAGCTCCCCTGAGGTACAAATAACCAGGCAACCGTGAGTCACCCCACGGACACAATAATAAACCAACAGCCTTCAAGCCCTCACGTCCCCTTCCCATGGACAGCTCCATTCTTAACGCAGCAACACAAAGCCGCACCCAAGTTCTCCAGTGGGCTCACATTTTCCCATCATCCACTTCAGATGGAATTTCAACAATACAGAGGGCTGAGGGTCACTGCCATGTCACTAGAAGATTAGGGATGCTGCAGGCTTCAGAAGGCCATGTCCCTTCCTGCTCAGGCAAGCGCCCGCAGATGGCTAACACGACTCCTCTGGGAGGCTCGTGGGCACTTTCATGAGCCAGCCCTACACTCCTAATTATCCTTCCACCAGTGGAGGCTACAGAGGAAAAGAGGAGACACTGGTCAGACTGGAGGCACGTGGAGAGGCCCTCACAAT
Source organism: Peromyscus eremicus (assembly GCF_949786415.1). NCBI lineage: Eukaryota > Metazoa > Chordata > Mammalia > Rodentia > Cricetidae > Peromyscus > Peromyscus eremicus. The sequence continues at coordinate 6,041,780 of NC_081429.1, read as the reverse complement.
TATCTGGGGAGTGGAAAAAAAAGGGATCCATTTTTGAAAAAGACTTTTTATGTTTAACATTTATTTATTATGTATATATTATGCCTGTGTGTGTGTGTGTGTGTGTGTGTGAGAGAGAGAGAGAGAGAGAGAGAGAGAGAGAGAGAGAGAGAGAGAGAGAGAGAGAGAGAGATTGTGTGTGTGTGTGTGTGTGTGTGTGTGTGTGTGTGTGTGTGCGTGTGTGTATGTGTGAAGGGTGAGAGGACATGTATATTGTGTGTGTGAGCTTGTCCATGTGTATGAAGGGTCAGAGGACAATTTGCAAGAATCAGTCCTCTCCTTTCACCATGTGGGACCCGGGGATTGAACGTGGGTCAGCAGGCTTGGCAGCTAGGGTCTTTATGTGCTCAGCCATCTTGCTGGTTCCATGCTAATCGATTTTGATGCTATGAAAATAATATTACCAGGAAGGAAAACATGAATGTTGACAATCACGAATAAGTCCTACTGCTCCTTGGAGGACACTGTTGGCTTACTCAGTTGGATGAGCTCAACTCTGTGAGAGTACGTGGGCCTGAAGAGCAGTGACCTGCCCAAGAACCACCTTTCAGCATGCCTGTCTTGACCTCCGCCCTTCAAGGCTGTAAGAGGGGCTGAGCCCCTCATCTTCCTGCTCACACGTCCTTGAAGACCTCCTTCTGTGGCCTAAGCACCGCCCAGCACCTGGCCTCCCTGAGCACTGACTCTCTTGCTCCCCACCAATCACAGGCCAGAGGTAGCAGAACCAGGAACACAAGGCTCCCTTGTAGACGAGACTGGCCACACAGGTAGAGACATGCGGTTCTACAGCGAGGCGCAGGCCTCCTATACCTGCCTGTACCCTGGGCCGTGAATGCTGTAGTTCCCAGCTACAGTGAACAACCTGCTCTCACAGCAGAAACTTCTGAGTGTCTCAGCCACCGCCTGGGACCGCTGGTTCCCCCTTTCTGAAGCACAAATCGAAGGGCTGGCACCTAGCATTCTCAGTGGGCACCCGTGACTGGGGTTCCCTCCAGAGCAATGTCAGATTACATACTGCAGGTAAGGCACTCATTTCACAGCACTCCACAGTTTACAGAGATGTTCTTCAGCTACCAAGAAACTCCAGCTTAGCCAAGGGACAGGACAGGGTGGGGCTTCCTTTTCGGGTTGCCCTGGGGAACCCATTCAACTCTCAAATTTCTACAGAATACAATGTATTCAAGCTGGGCACTGTAGCGCAGGCCTTTAATCTCAACACCACGGTGGGAGAGGCAGCCAGATAGATGTCTATGAGTTCGAGGCCAGACTGGTTTACATAGTGAGTTCTATGACAGTCAGAGCTAAATAGTGACACTGTCTTCAAAACAAAACAAAACAAAAATAAAAAAATAAACAAACAAAACAATTCCCCCCCCCCCCCAAAAAAAAGAAAACCTGTCATGTGTTCCAAGTGAGAAAAAGCCTGGCCACCACTCTCAGCTGCAGAAAATGCAAAGACACTAGAATCTGTACTGCAGCTGGCTGCGGAGGACGGGGCTCTGTGGAGCACCCTCAGTGCAGGCAGGAAGCATCCATCTGTGAACATTTCCCAGGCAGGAGGAAAACAACGAGCTCGGTGGGAGTGACTCTCAACCTACAAGCCAACTCAGGGACAGGTGGACAGGGCTGAAGGAGCTAGACGTCAGACTTGCTGAGAGTCTGCGGCTAGGACACAGCACATCGCGTGTTACTACTGTGGGGATGCGGCAGAGATCCCAGGGGGTAGGCAGTCCTGTCCCGTCTAGAAGTCTCCCCAGTACAAGAAGCAGTACCAGACTTGCCTCAGAAAGCTCCTTCGTTGAAAATATTGGCAACAGCTCGGAAGAGTTTTGCACAGAACACAGATCAGTTTGTTCTGAGCAGGACAGCTACAGGAGGGTTATCTGTTTGAGACTTCTAGGCAAGAGTCCTGGCTGCACCAGATACTGGTTTCTTAGAGCGTGGAAGCAAATGTGGATGGACTTGTGAGATAACATAGCCCAGGAGTGCTGGGAGACAGGTTGAGTCAACACTGGATTTCAGGCTGCATGAGAGAGCTGCAAACACACTGAGAGTCAGTCCAACACACAGTGGCAACTTCCTTGGACAGAACAGGTCTGCAGAGCACAGAGCCCCAGACAAGGCTTCAGCCTGACAACCAGTATGTGATTGGCCATTCGGAGACACCCCTGTGGCCACATCCTGGTCCACGTAGGGCTGTTACTCAAAGGTCTCATATATATAAGCATTTGTGTTTTGAGTGTCACCTGGCCTGGGAATTCTAGAATGTGAAATGTGTACAGTGAGTACTTTCCAGCTTGCAGACACAGGAGCAGGGCAAGGTCATGGTACAGTGAGGCCAGAAGCGGACTGAATTACAAAACAGCCTTAAAACCAAGAGCGATGGCTAGGCCCCGGGTGGATCTCTGGGAGTCCAATTAGCGAGAAAGAGGAGGGTTTATATGAGCGAGAATTGTTGAGACCAAGGTTGGATAAAGCACAGGGACAAATAGCCAAACGAATGGAAACATATGAACTATGAACCAGTGGCTGAGGGGTCCCCAACTGGATCAGGCCCTCTGAATGGGTGAGATTGGCTTGATTGAGAATGAGTTGATTGGCTTGATCTGTTTGGGAGGCATCCAGGCAGTGGGACCGGGTCCTGTGCTCATTGCATGAGTCGGCTGTTTGAAACCTGGGGCCTATGCAGGATCGCTTGGCTCGGCCTGGGAGGAGGGAACTGGACCTGCCTGGACTGAGTCCACCAGGTTGATGTCAGTCCGTGGGGGAGGTTTTGCCGTGGAGGAGATGGGAATGGGGGGTGGGCTGGGGGAAGAGGAGGGGGGTGGGAGAGGGGAGAACAAGGGAATCCGTGGCTGATATATAGAACTGAACTGTATTGCAAAATAAAAAAAAAACAAAAACAAAACAAAAAAACAAGAGCAATCTCCTTCTTAGCAGCTACATACAGAGGCTGGAGGAAGACATGATGTGGCTCCTTCCACCTCAGGACCGAAATGTACGCCTGGTCCAGGATTCTCCCGCAAAGCCCCAGTTTTCAACAAGTCCCAGTATACCTTTTGGGCCCATGTCAACGACAGTTGCTCCCCTAAACTACTTCCATGTTATAAGGCCAAGTTCATTTGATGGGGTATAATTAGAGCCACCAATGGGCCCCAAGTGAGAGCACCTGGCTGTTACATGGTTAAAACATGTTTCCTTTTTCTTTTCTCAAGTACAGAGTGACAACCACTGTTTCACAATCTAAACAGCCAGAAGTTAAACCACAAAGCTCTATGTGTACTAGGAGGGTGCGGTGCACAGGCTCTACTTGGGTCCTCCAGGCTCTACTATGACATGGAGTGGTCAAGGAGCTCCAGGATGGACAGGGCCTGTGGTGAGCAGACAGCTCCACGCTCTGCCATCCTGAACTCTCACCCATCTCTAAAAACCAAGACAGAGGCAAGCCAAATAAACGGTTCATTTTAAACTTTCAGAGGACACAAAGCCACAGTCCCCACAGCCAGGAGATGACAGAGGCCGGAAGGCTCCTGGCTGTCTAGACACAGGCGGGCGGCTCCCGTCAGCGCGTGCAAATGGCCCTTATGATTCTAAGTCTCTTTGAGTGGCTGTAACCTAGGGCAAAACTGCACAGCAGAACGTCAAGACGCATCCTTCGCCCATCTTTCAGATGCCAATCTGGTACACGGGAAGACAATCCTTGCTTTCGACAGTCCTTGCCGACCAGCACAGCCATCCGTTTGTAAAGGCTTCATTTCCCTCTCAGAGGCTGACGCATTCCTTTGGGTGTTTTAAGTTGCAGGACAATACCGGGCTTCGCTCAAAAGACAAGTCTGTCCCAGCACGTGCAATCGTTCGTCTACAGGAAGCCAGAACCCGCAACCACGAGCCTGCAGAAGGCTAGTGAGCATCTGTACATTGTGTAAATCCACCATCTCACACTGTCTCTGTGCTGCCCAAGACTGGCTTCAACCCACGGCACCCAAGGAACAGACACTGTCCATGTAGATTTAACCCTTGTTATTAAAGCTGGTGAGGAGGCTGGAGACATGGCTCAACAGCTGAGCGCAACCGCGCATCTTCCAGAGAACTCAAGTTTAGTTCCCAGCACCCACATGGGATGACTCACAGTCGTCTGTAATTCCAGTTCTGGGGGATCAAACCTCCTCTTCCGGCTTCTGTTAGCCCCTAAACTTACATGCACATACCCACATATGTGTGTGTGTGTGTGTGTGTGTGTGTGTGTGTGTGTGTGTGTGTGTATGTATGCCTGCTTTTAAAAAAAAAATGAAGGGCAGCTCTAGGAGGGTTGAGCTCTGTGTGACTCTGCTTTGTCCTCAACCATGATGTCACAAGAAATGACAAAATGACCGATCTCTCAGATCACTCCATTCCAGGGTGGATAATGCAAATTGGCATCTCATACCACTGTGTTTGGAAAACACATACCCCATGGCACGGGTGTGGACCCAGTCAGCTGGGAAGCCAGCAGGACTCGGGAATGTTAGTGGAGCTCTGAGGAGACGGAGGCACCATTGCCTGAGGCTGAGCAAGGGTGGCCAGGCCACAGGCCAGCAGAACCTTCAGCAAACCCACAGACTAAACGCCATGAACAACTCCATCATGAACCTGTGCACATGGCAGTAAGATTTCCACACTGAATGCTAAAAGCACTGTTGGCCCCAACTCTGGGGAGAAGAAAGGGCCAAGTGAGTTTCTGAGCAGAAGTAGAAAAGACATTCCCAAGTCCAAACACCAATGCACCCATCACAGAATAGTTCCTTGGTGCCTGCTCCTCCTATGATGGAAACCTTTGGAGGAAGTCCCAGCCTCAGAGCTTGGATCAAATGCAGACAAAGACGGCAGTTAAGACCTGGGACCGAATGAGGGTCTTATGTAAGATGTGGCAGAATGACCCTTTCTTGAGAACTTAAGAAAAATGTCAATAGCCAGTCAGTTGCCTTTTGTGTAGAACTGGAGCTAGAGATGGCGGGTAGGTTTCTGTGCCTTGGAATGGCCTATGCCTTGATACAATGAAGGCTAACAAGAATTAAAAAAAAAAAAAAGGTTGTATAATCTTGAACTAAAATGCTAGAAGGTTCAAAACGAAGCCTGGGGTCTGGACAGTGACTCCTAGGCACAGCAGGAAGGAAGCAGGGTGAGATGGCCACACAGCAACTAATAGAGGACACTTCTTGAGGAGGAGAGAAGAAAGAAGGACCCAGGACTCCCTGTGCCTAGGGCAGGGTACACTAGGAGCAAGCACCTGGCTGAACCTTCAGAACACCTGTGGGCCAACTGTAGCCATGTGTCTCTTGTTCCTTTCCACCTCTTTAGAATGTAGGGATCTGCTGCAATTTTGTCACTGGGCTGCTGCTACATCACACGGGTGTAATACAGCTCCTCTTCTGAATCCCTGTCTTAGACAGTGAGGACGGGTCCAAGGACTTCACTCAGGTGTGCCTGTGTAGATGACCACAGCATGAACTTCCAGTCTGAAATCCCCAAACACTTGAGACTTTGGGGATCCTAGGATAGGCTGTGGGAGGGTAGGCTGAAGCCAGACTTCAAAGAAGACCTACAAAACCCCAGCCTTGGTGGTACTCACACCCCATGACCCCTGGTTCAATCTACCTCGTGGAATGTAATGGGGATCATCTGTGCTAGCTCCAGCCTCAGCCTGACAGAGCCGGATAACTCTGGCTTTTATGTCCCATGGGATGTCCTGGGACTCTGCCTGAGAGAGGGACGAGGTACCTAAAGGACGACTGTCAATGCCTTCTTACTGACCTCTGCCCCCCCCCTTTGCTGACACTATACATGTGAGAGAGGGGCTTTGGTGCTCCAGCCCCAGAGGTACCTGTGGTGCCCAGAAGAGCCGCTGTCCCCAGGACCCCCAAAATACCGATACATAACAAGCCACTGTTGTTTTAAACCACCAGGATTTGGTTCAATTACCTAGCACCAGATAGCCAAAACACCAGGCCGTGACAGAACCAGGCACCTGCGTTTCCGCCCATGGCCCAGAGGCTTTGTTGCCTCCCTGGGAACCACTTCCCCACTAGACCAACTGTAAGGCTCCCACAGCCTCCTCATGTTTGTTTAAGAAATTTAAGGGCTTTGTGACAGCTTGTATTACTCCTTGGAAGTGGCCAGTGTTGGTCTAATTGCTACACCCGATTCACTGATGCATCACAAAATCTGTGATTAAAATGATCTACAACCCAAACATCAGGGTCCCAGGAAGGGATGCCTTGCTCTTTGCTCAGGTATCCTCTGTGGCACAGGAGCAAAAAGCCGGACCGTCCTCCACGCTGCAATCTCTTTATTCGTCATGTGTACGCTTCTAGTCCCAAGAGGTCATTGAAAGCCAAAAGCAATGTTAAGTGTACAAGCTTTAAATAACTTACTAAGTTAATGTAATGAATGTAAGTGCGATCTGAAATCCATCACTCACTGCTTGCCGCAGCCCCAAGCTGTGATAAAACACCACTCATAAATTTATATTAAAACTCTGCTCGATAGCAATTATTTACCAACAAAGATTTATTGACTGCATTAGAGTCCGGGGGTCTTTCCCAGTTAAATCAGTCTTTGAGTCTCAGGGGCTGGATGGTGCTGGTCCCCGATCAGAGAAGGACTGTCGTGACAAACAGGGAACAGATGATGGGAGGCTCCACCGTGGCAGTGGAGCACCAGCTGAGACATGGCCACCCACGTAAAGACGGGATGACCAGCCAGCTTGACCAGCCCAGGTCCCCTCCCTCCCGGCAACATGCCCCTTACCTAGTTAGACACACATCTGGCCTATGTGTGTATCTGGTTTAAGAAAAGCACACATGTGAGATTTAACAGGGACAGAAGATGAGCCACTCTGTATCTGAGAGGGCGCTGACATTTTATCCCCTAATCAAGTATGAAAGTTACCAGTTTTCCAGAAATGCAGGAGGTTTCTACTCGTCCAAAACAAGCGAGGTTTATCGGATGTGCTTACTACAGACCCAGCTGCTCAGAAGGCTGGAGTGAGTGTCAAGGCGACATGTGAGTCCTGGGGCACACAATGAAAACAACTCTCAGAAAGAACACAAAACCTAAACAAACGCAGAGTGCGGTCTGTGTTCTGTGCAGTTCTAAAGCAATCATGTGTCATGTCTGAACTACTTGAAGAGATTCTCATCACAGGAGCTAAAGGCTTCTCTGACTTGCTTCAACATCTCAGAGAAAAGTGAGCTTCCTCAACTGACATCCCCAAGATCTGCCTGCCAATCACTAAACTTTTGAATTTACAATAGATATTTTTATTCTAACTAAGATTTTCCCCCAAATATTGCCAGTCAGCTTGCTGTCACCGTGACACATGATCCCTCAGAGGATCAGATCATGAGGAATGCTTTAGTTTCTGGTCGTAGGAGTTTCATTCCAGGGTCTCTTGGCTCCGGCTCCGTTGCTTAGAACCTGTGGTAGTACAGTTCAACACAATGAGAGGTCACAGTGGCCTGCTCACCTCTCAGTGGCCAGGAGGCAAAGAAACACACCGGAGGGGGTGGATGACTAGTTATCTCCCTTTAGGACATATATACCCAATGACCTAACTTACTCCATGTTTTTATGGCTCCACCATCTTCTCATAGTGACACAGATTGGTGACCAAGCCTTCCAAACATGGGACTTGGGGAACACTTATACAAACCATAGGATGCATGTTACAACTCGCTGTAAAAACCTAAGAAAAGTGGTGGGTGGATGGAATTCCATTACTAGAAACCTGGCCGGCAGCACAGGGGCTGTGTTGAGGAGCCCCATGTGTAACGTGTTTAAATTGTCCCCTGCATCCAGAACAGAAATGTCTCCACCCTATTCTATCACCTCAATATGTGAAGCCGCCTCATGCAGGTGACAGTACGTAAGTTTCCAAGGAGAGGCCTGGACCTCAAGGCATAGGAAACGAAGGTGCTGTATCTCTGTGATGGGCTGAGGCGGCAGAGGCACCCCTCCTGCCAGTCAGTCACTCTGGCACAGCTGGAGTCAGTGCTGATCCCGAGCACCACTGAGCACTTACATCCCGACCCAGATCAACTGGAAGGCTTTCATAGCCTTCATCTGTTTGCATAGTAAGAAATTTAAGGGCTCTGCAACACCTCAAATTACCCCTCTTGTCTTACTCAGAAATGGCCAGGGTTGATCTAATTGCTGCACTTCAGTTACTGATGCATCAGAGAGACTGTGATTGTAATGATCCCCAACTAAAACCCGGGAGGGTCCCAGGCATGCGCTTGCGTTTTGTTTAAGACTGTCTTTGGTACAGCGGAGAAGAGCAGTGTCTATCACTGCCGTCTCTTGTCATGTGACCCTAATTCCTGAATACAGTTACCTTATAAAAATGATCTTTGCATATGTGTGTTTGCTTGCATTCTATGTATGTGTACAACGTGTGTCCCTGGTGCCTCCAGAAATCAGAAGAGGGCACGGGATCCCCTAGAACTGAACTCATGGTTATAAGCTACCATGTGCGGGCAGGAAGCTGATCTTGGGTTCTCGGAGAGAGCAATAAGTGCTCTTAACCACTGAGCCATCTCTCCAGCCCCCACACATAGCCATCTTAACAGTTTCCCCCAACAAACACACTCTCGAAAAGGGTACTAATGCTAACACTCTATAGGACCATGGCTGGGACACGTCAGCCAGCAGGCCTAGTCTGACCTTTTGACTCTGCTTGTAAATACAGTTTTATCAGAACATGTTCCAACTCACTATATCCTGTACAGAAGAGAGAAGCAATTCAAGACGGATTATTTGTCTTGGTTTGTTGTGATTAATTCTTACCAAAAGCAACTGTGGAAAGAAAAGAATTTACTCTGGCTAACAGGTTACAGTCCATCCTTAAGGGAGGTCAGGCAGAAACGCAGGCACGAACCTAGCAGAAACCGGTAGCAGGAACTGAAGCAGAGACCACGGAGGAATGCTGCTTACTGGCTTGCTTGGCTTGCTTTCTTACACAACCTCAGGAGCACACGACCAGAGACGGTACTGCTCACTGTGGGCTGGGACCTTCTACATCAAATATTAGTAATAATAATAATAATAGTGTCCCACAGACTTGCCTACATGCCAATCTGAAGGAAGCATTTTTTCTTATATTTTTGGTTGTGAGCCATCTCTCCAGCCTAGGAAGCATTTTCTCAGTCCAAGTTCCATTTTCCCAGAACTGTCTAAGTTGGTGTCCAATTACCAAACAGCGAAGCAGCACAGCCCCACAAGCTGTGGTGCCTCCCTCCCTCCTGTCCTTCCAGAAAAGGCTGGCTGAGACCAGCCACAGGACAGAGAAGATGGAAAGAGACCAGGAGCCATCTGCTCAGAACCATAAAACCCGGCCCCTTCTCTTCTCCTTCCCTACTCTTAGCATCCTATCTGCCCCTTGGCTTCTACATGGACCTGCAGAGTCACAGGCTCTGGGCTTCACGGTTTCTGCTTAAACAAGCAGAGACATCCCCTAGCAGCAGCAGCCACGGGTTTAGCTGTGCCCACCTCACAGTCTAGATGTGGGGTCCTAACCCTCAGCTCCCCATAACGCAAATGCTGACAGGATCTCTGCAGACGCAATTACATCAAAGTGAGGCCACCATGTTGGGGAGGGCTCTAGTGAGAACAGGGAAGTGGGACATGAAGACGCCCATCTACAGACAAAGGGAGAGGCCTCAGGAGAAACCAGCGTTTTCTGTGTCTTGACACCTGACCTCCAGCCTGCAGAACAGTGAGGAAAATTTGTTTAAGCCTCAGCCTGGGGGACCTCTACATGTTGGCTTCACACGATCGGCACACGGGTGTATGGATAGGCTGTGCAGTGTTCCAGGGCAGAAGACACAGTCAACACTAGACGTGGGAGGTGACGCACCTCTCTCACCACACACAACACACAGGCTCTCTTTCTCTTGGGTCTCCCTCCCATGAGGAGCCACATTTGACGGTGTGTCTCAGGTTCTTCACGCCGGCCCACTCTATAAGATACATAGTACGTCTCCTCGTGGATTGGCTCTGCTTCCCAATTCTAATGTCAGTACCTCACAGGGTGTGGGGTCAGACACTGACTGGCACCTCACAGGATGTGGGAGAAATGCCAAGACCACCGATTCACCATGGATCAAGACAGCTTGTCATGATCAAGATCAAGATGGCTCTTAACCAGGCAAAGGCAATCAATAACAGAGAAACCATTAGCTGTGTGCAGGAAAACAATCCCAATTACCTGGTATTTCCACATCACCCTGAGAGGAGAGCGTCTGGAAGATCACTTACAAGGTGCTCAGATGTACCTTTTGGTAGACGACGGCCAGCTGACATAAGCTCCACCCCCTTTCTAAATCAGTTCAACTTTCCCTCTAGTTTAGAGTGTTTCCATAGAAACAGCAGGGATGCCTCCAAAACCGTGCTCCCTCCCCTCCCTCTTTAAAGCGGGACCTGACAGCTGCACAAGCAGAGACCTCTTCCCCAGCCTGCCCTGCACAGGGCTTGGGTGGGGGAGGGGAGGCAGGGATTATTCTAGATCTTTAACCGGCTCCCTGGTGACCCCCTCCCTGTTCTGGTTAGTAATATTTCTGTCATTCTGCCAGGCTGTCGGGTACAAAGGGTTACACTTTAATTGAGCTGTCAGCATCTCCAACCATCCTGGAAAGCCCCGATTATGCACGGCGGGGTTAGTGACACACTGGTTATTGTGGATGCCCTATTTGCGAAACCCAAACCTGCACCACACACAGGTCAGATCACCCGCGCGACCTTCCTGTCATTAGCCGCGTCTATTCCTACCTCACCGCTGAGAAAATCACACGGCTTGGGCTTCAAAGCGCAGGCTGGGACTGGATTCGACCAGGAGCTAATCACCCACAAATCCAGCTCAAATGGCAACAATTGGCTAAACTGCTCCCCTCTCCAGAGCTCAGCAGTAATTTGGGATCATAAAGAAAAGAATTATTCAGCTAACTGCCCCGAAATGTATGCTTTGTGACCGACACACTTCACATTTTAATAATGATGGACAGAGAATCCAATTTAGTACAGTCACACGAATAACGAGACCAGGGACCAGGACCACAGACGTGGGGGTGGGGGGAGTTTGCTGTGGCCCCCTCTCCTGAGAGGGAAAAAAAAACAAGGTGACCATGAGCGTCGCTGGCATCAGGCTCAGCTAGCGCCATGGAGGCTCAGTTCACCTCAAATGCGGATGGCAAGAAGAGGAGAGAGGAAAGACAGGAGAGAGAGAGAGAGAAAGCACCAGCCGAGATACTGTTATACAGTGCAGTGTAAAAGCAAGACTCCCTAAGAAACCCCCAAACCATGTCATCTAGGAAGCTGCACTTCCCCGCCAGGCCTGGCAAACCCCATCTTTATAATAATAACTCCACGGGTTGTGTTGTTTCCCTCCTCTTGTGTTCTATGGGTCCTTGATTTAAGTTTTCAGCACCATGGATGCTGTTTTCTGCCTTGGTTGCTAGGGGACACCCCTATGTGTTGCTCTTCCACGTAAAGTGGCACAGGGGTACTGAAACCCTTTAACACCTCCCTGCCCACTTGCTCCTCCTGCCCTGACCACCGTGGAGGCCAGGCCCACAAACACAACCAGAGGTTCTTCTGGTAGTCTGCAGATGGACCTCCCTCTCTCCTCCTGATGCTACAGAAAATCATACTTAGCCACCTCCCTGTCCTGCTGGCCTAGGAAGCATGTGAATGCACCCAGCCAGTCCTTTACAAGGCTACCGTGGGAAAGTCAAGCCCCTGGCAGGAGAGCAGGAGTCTTGCAAAGATGCTAACGACTTACCAACTGCAATGGCCGTGGCAGGGCCGAAAGGAGGCCTGCAAAACCAACAACAACATCCTGCTGCTGCTTTATTCCAGCCACGACCCCTGAACACCGCCAGCACCGCAGGTATCACAGGCGCACAGCGACAGCCTATCGATGCCCGTGGGAACGGCGAGTCTGTGAGCTCGGGCCCCACCTGTTAGGAGTCAAAAGCTAATGCGGCAGGTACGTTATGGAGTTGATTTTTATATCTGCATAATGCACTTAGTGTCTGCTGCACGGGAGACGCGTCCTTTGTGCACAGCTCACGCTTTCAAATATGTAACAGTCTTAGAAAACACCCTATGGCGGCCTTCTATGGCTCTCCTCTAGGTCTCGGAATTTGCTGTCTGCCTGACTCTGGGGTGCTGCCACTCACGTCTTAGATCCCACTGCTGTCCAATCGCACTCGTCCCCCAGGAGGATTCAACCGCCCCCACACCAGGCAGCTCACTGCGCTTACCCAAAGGCAGTCACCTGCCCTGCTGGAGCTTGGCTTGAGCATGGCTGCAGAGTGTTGGGAGTCCAAGTTACCTTCCCTGCTGCTGTGATAACATAACCCCAGCAAAAGCAACTCACAGGAAAGGAGGAGTTTAGTCTGGCTCACAACTCGGGGCGATGGTGTAACCAGGGAAACCAAGGTGGCGGCTGGTCACACTGCCTCCACAATCAGGAAGCAGGGAGTGATGATGGCAGGCTGTACAGTCCAGGATCCCAGCCAGGTGGGCGGGTCTTCCCACCTCAACAACCCTCCAAGACTAGTTCCCAAAGGCATACCCAGAGGCTTATCTCCTGTTTCCCAGGCGACGCTAACTGGCAATGCTTAAGGACTCCTTGCTGAAGACATCACAGCTGCAGCGACAGGGACGGAGTGTGAGCTGCACTATACTGGACTGCAGGAGCTTAGAGGTCAAAGGTCACTTTACATACGACTTCCATGTTCAATAAAACATGCCGTCAACATTAACTTCATTTCTTACTCTTCTATGTAAAATCCCCGGAAAGACCAGGTGGACTGCACACTTCTCTACTCCATGCTGCTGTTCAGCTAGCACCAACCCAGTGGTTCGGCCTTCATCTCTAAGTTACTGGCTTTCTGGACAAGCCCATTCTCACCTTGCTAATTCTGTACACTCAAAGCCATGCAAATAAACATTCATAAGTGCTTAATGAAAGATTGAAGGCTTACAATCACTGTCATGAGTGGGGGCTAAACACTTGAGGTCAGAGAAAAGGAGCAGTGAGCAAGAAAGGCCCAACTCACACGGTCTGTGGGCTCCACATACCACAGCAATACACACACACACACACACACACACACACACACACACACACACACATCTGGAAAACACACAGGATCTGATGGTCGCCACATGCCTGGCTGTGTGTGCAGAGAGCTGCAGATGAACACAGGCAGAGCACCTTGAGTGCCCTGACCTCTACTGCACTCACTTTCTGTGGAAACCAGGTAACTGCCAAGGGACACATTCCTCTGACAAAAGGAAACGGCACAAATACAGGCACTGAGGACTCTCAGGAGCAGGGGACAGGGTCCTTGACAGCCCCTACCCTTCTGGGTGTTTTTCTTGCAGACTCTAGGGGCTTCTCCATTAGTTTCACGTGGAGATGCCAGCAAGCTGGAGATCACAATTGACTGTCAGAGTCATCTGGCAAGCTCAGTCTTTGGATAAATAAGCAATGACAGTCCCCAAACTGTCACCATCAGTGGACAAGTGCCTTAGCCTACATGGACCTAAGGCCAAGTAGAGAACTGCTACCACACATACACGCTGCAAACCCCACGTGTGAGGGTACAGCCTACAGTTAATCCAGGGAAACCTGAAGGTGCCTCTCCTCTACCAAGCATCCCTACGAGGACCTGATGTCCTACTTGGAGGCTGTCACACAACAAAGTGCTATTGCTGCGGGCATGGGACATGGTTCCTGATGAAGCAAACGACCACGGTGCCCGACACACCTTACTGATGGAGACACATCTGGACTAGATAGCCAGAAGCCATCCAAAACACAGCTGGAAGAGGACACATGATTAGACTTCAAGTCCTCAGATGCCCACCCACGGTCATGAAGGAGGGTGGGGTCACACCAAACCAATGCCTGGCCTATCACACTTTTAAAAATGGACTGGAATAGCCCTTCTCGAGAAACCGATTGTTAATCAGGGCAGGCTGATGATGAACAACAGCAAACCTTGCGTCAGCAAGTTAAAAATGGCCTTATTGTTTCCGTGTGAGAATCACTTAGTACATGCTATATGTAGAGACCGCATTTCACGCCCCATTTGATGGAACATATTAGTGGATTCAGTCATCAAGGAGCAAGCGTCCCCTTGCCCGGCTCAGATATTGTGAGGGCATGGGAGGGGCTCCTGGGTGGAAGAAGAACAGAGCTCGGCGGTTCCCTGGCTGTGCGCGGACAGATATTTGGCCGTCCTCACTCTGTGGGCCTGTCAACAGTGTTAAGTAATTGCATGTCAACACTGTGGCGGCAAGTCTTAGCAAATCCTGATTCCACAAACATACTTACTAATTGAACCATTATTTGGTGTGGTGTTCTTCATCTAATTTATCTGAGATTGCTCAAAAAGGACCACTGCATAGCACAGCCTTTCTGCAATTACTTGACTGATTTCACTTCAGCATTGAAAACGTCGGAAATCTTCATCGGGAGAAACAGAGTGCAGAGGGCACAGGTCTCTGCCAAGAACCACAGTCTCTTAGGAACCCCTTTGCATCTCAGGCAAGGGTCCCTCATCATTGCTGGGCTGAGGAGGGGACAAAAGAGGAGGCTACTTCCCTGGCTGGATCCCATTTGATTTAATGTTACTTATCTTAGATGCTATTACCAAAGTGTCCACCTGGGACCTGGGACCAGGAAATTCAGAGAAAAGAAGGTGGTTAGAGGCCTGTGTGGCTACAGGAAGGCGGCCTGCACACTGTGAATGCACAACCCACTTACAACTCCTGACTTCAGCTCATTCAGGATGGACCAAAAGGAAAGGTGGTGCTCAGAGCACGACTTTTTGAGGGAGCTTGCAATTCTATTTTCCTTTTCACCTTGACTGACAGGATGCTCAGGTGAGCCACATTTTAAATGACCAAGTGTGTATTTTCTGGGATAATGTTCTTTCCTGTTGCTTAACGCTTAGCTTGCTTATTGTTTTAATGAGTATTTGAGCTACTTTCTGTGGGTGGGTGGGCAGAAGATGAAGGAGAAGATGTAAGGGCTGGCTTAGCAGTACTGAGGACCTAAGCTAGGCAGGTAGGTGTGGTGTGCGTGTGTGTGTGCGTGCGTGCGTGCGTGTGTGTGTGTGTGTGTGTGTGTGTGTGCGTGCGCGGCGCGCGCGTGTGTGTGTGTGTGTGTGTGTGTGTGTGTGTGTGTGTGTGTTGGGGTGGGGGTGACTGTGGGTTGGTGAGCCCAGCCTGGCGCCTTCTCAGGAGACCTGAATGTAAGTGTCTGGCTAGTGGAGGGTATAGCATCAGGCAAAGACTGGAACCCAAGCCACTGTTCCTCGATACCCACAGGGGCGCTGGTCTGAGCATCACATGGCATCCCATCAGTCTTTTGAATCATGCGCGGTGCTGTGAAGGGGGGGGGGGGGCAGCTCCTCAGACAATAGTTCAGAACTTATTCAGCAAAGCTTGCTATTTTTTTTTCCTTCAAAGGTTGAAGTTTGTTCTGCAGATAAAAGCAATGCCTTTGGGAAAATAACTCTAAGGTTTTCCTTCTTGACAAATGGAAGTGGCTCTGAGAATCAAGTCACCATTGTGCAGGGTTCGGTCAACTGTGGAAATAACAGGAAGGCAGGGGAAGACAGAACTTTTAAAGAAACAGCTCAGGGGGAAAAAAAAAAGAAACCAAAAAACAGGCAGCTAGAGAGCCGATACCAATTAGTCCTCCCTACCTGAATGCTGGCTGACCCAAAATAGTAGCCAGTTTGCAGAGGCGAGATGCCTCCACTCTGGACATGGTGGGGACAAAGACAAGGCCTTGCACATCGTAGGCCATGGGTCCAATGTGGCTGGGAAGAACCCATTCCTCCAACCACCGATCTGTTCCTGGGCCTCAGCAAATATTTCCTCCTATTTCGCTTCTTTTAAAACTTCCCATGGGTGGGGAGAAAGTTAATAAAAGAAACAATATGTATTTAAAGGAGGGAAAAAAAAAAAGCAAGGTGCCCAGAGTACGGCTAATGGAATTTGATGCTGGCTTTAATTTTAATGAAGAAAGTTGCCAGTAGCAACAGAACTGTCAACCGCCGCCGAGCGCCATTAATAAAGATCCAGACAACATTAGTGCCCGGCTCCAGTACAAAAGGTTCCCCTCGCTTCATGCTGTGCTAAATTGGCTGCCCAATTTTTCTTAAGTGTCCATTCTATTTAGAAGACAATTTATTAATTTTTGCCATTCATTGTCAGTTGACAGGCCATCATTTTGTAGCCCGAATTTTAGATGAAAACTAATTGAATAGACTGGCAGTATTTATGAGGGGTATTATTTGTCAATTACAGCTGCAAATACTCCTTGCTCCCACCAACTTTGATGCCCCCGTCCTCGGGGTGAGGGCACTGTGACTGCTGGCATTAAAATATGAGCTGGTCTCGCCCAGCTCATCAATTTCATAGGCATGGAGGAAAAGCACCTTTTCTGTTCTGGAGACCCTTCATGTTGGAAGAAGACATTGAAACTTACGACAAAGAGTAAGTCTGGATTATGTAACAGTTACAATCACGCACAAAACAGCATTCTCTGAGAACCAATTCACACTCATTGCCGTCTTCGTTTCTGCCCAGCTGCCGGAGTAACCCCTCAAGAGGTCAGTAGCCCAGACTGTGCAGCCCTGAGATGACTTCTGCCCCTCAATTCCTGTCTTAAACAAACTTGAGCAGAGATATACACAGGTGTACTCAGATATCTGCCTGCACACTCACGGGCTATATGCACCAACCTGCCAAAATGAAAACAAGGCAATGCCTTACCTTTTCAGAGGAAAGCGTTTCTCGTCAGTAAAACGCCCTCAGAACATTCCAACTAAAGGGTTTAACAAGTTTATTTCCTCAGAAAATGTTACAGGGCCAGTAAGATGGCTTAGTAAGCATGGGTACTTGTAGCTCAAGCCTAATGGCCTGAGTTTGACCTCTAGAACCCACATAAAGGTAGAAGCAGAGAACCAACTCTGCATATCTCTCTCTCTTTCTCTTCCTCTCTCTCTCTCTCTCTCTCTCTCTCTCTCTCTCTCTCTCTCTCTCTCTCTCTCTCTCACACACACACACACACACACACAAAATAATAAATAATGCTAACTGAAAAATAAAAATGTTATGGTGCACATTTTATACTTTTAATGAGTGCTACTACAACCCCAACAAATGCATCTTAGAAATAACAGCAACATCAACCAAAGAAAGATCTAATGAATTACTGACGTATGTGACTAACTTAACTTCCCTTCTTGGGACGATGCCACTGATAGGGTCTGGTAAGGATTGCTATGCAGCCTGCATGATGTTCAATTTTCATTTACACAAAGTTAAAGGTCACAGCTATTAAGATGCATGCTTCCCAAAGGAGTAAGAAGAAGCTGAGTGAGGGAGGGCTGCTGTGCCGTCAGGCCTGAAGCAGACGAAATTCCCTAAGGTCATTAGGGCAGTGGTGTTGAATGTAGCTACAGGCACCCAATGCAGCTGGCTGGTCCCAGAGGACCCCTCCGTGCTCTGTTCCCGTTCACCACGTCCAGGGACTCATAGCTGCTTCCAGTCTTCCCTTACAAGACTTGACCTTGAACCTGGGGTGCTGCTGTGTCACATGTCAGTTGTGCACATGGAGAAATGGATGGCGTGTGTGTGTGTGTGTGTGTGTGTGTGTGTGTGTGTGTGTGTAAGAGTCATGCACCTACCATTCTTCTTAGCTTCAGTTTTGAAAACAGCAGCTGCAGCAAGGGTAGAGAGCCTTCACAGATACACACACTTTTAGTGTCAGCAACACTGAATTGGAGGAGCTGAAGCCTGGAGCGTCCTGAAGGTATGCCATTAGGAGGCAAAGGCATACCACCCCATGTTAGCACAGGCCCCTTTGTGATACAGGACACCACACTAGCCTCTGGGTGTGGGTCCAAGAGGGCACTGTGCAGGGAATACCCATTAAACATGGGCAGATAGGATAGGAGAGCCAGAATTACTTGGGGTTTATGTACAAGTGAGCCTGCCTCGCCTGGGGTTCACAGAGCTGAGGGTAATGAGCTTCCTTCCAAGCTAACACCAGGCGAGGCAGGCTCGCTTGTACATAAACCCCAAGTAATTCTGGCTCAACTACTGGGTATGAGGACAAACTCAAGAGGAAAGTCAAGAACTAAAAATATTCTTGGTTAGCTTTTGAGGTGAGGCTGCTACCCGGGCATGCCAGCAGCCTCTAATCTAGGGTCCCTATGCATAAATACCACTTCTGCTAAGTTCAAGGGTATCTCCTCTCCTTCACAGGTGCCTTATCCACACCAAAACCATCCTCAAATCCCCAGGAATGCCCACTGACTTCAGTGGAGATGCTCAGGCCTCCAAGTCTTTGCTAAAGTGCTGAGGGAAAAGAATGAGACAGGAGCAGATGTGCATTTACGACATAAAAATCCAAAGTTCAGGGCCACAAGCCATGGGAAAGATGACTGATACGTTCTTGACTCTTCTACCAGGGGTTGCTCTATTTCACATTTAACAACTCATCTTTTATGACTCTGAAAGCCTACCAATAGTTGTAGAACTCTGATACGAAAAATGACAAACCCTGTTTGAACAACCGTTCAAATAACTGTGGCAGAACTTAAAACTTTCTTGGGTATTTAGTCCTGCACACCTCTGATGGTGATTGGTTTTGGACTACTAGACACTGAACTCTCTGGACAACTGAGTCACCATTTTCCAGGTACTGACATTGACTAGACTCTCTTCTCTTCTGCTGACCACCAGGAACAGCAGACCCTACATCGGCAGCACACGGCTGAACATCTATTGTGAGTGTCTCCCAAGCTAAGTGACCACTGTGTTCAATTGTGCCCCCCCCCCCAACCCATGCAATAAGCTGGGTTTACCTGCCTTCATAGACAGGCAAGAGGGAGATTCTCACTGCTCACTACCACCTGGTGACTTTATACTTGGAGAGGCTGGGGCATGTGGAGGCCTCTGGCTGGTTGGAGAGGAGAGCACACACTCCTATTAGCAGTCCCTTGGAAGCCCAATGAACTCATTGGTTCTGTGCAGTGAACTTTGGTGGAACTGTGTCGTCCCCCCCACCCCCCGGAAGGAAATTTTAGCATCAGCATCACATTAACAAACATTTCATCTTCTGTTTTCCTTTGCCTTTACAACTGGGTTGACCAGTACTTTCTACTATGAAATGATGTGGATATTAGTTTGGAAGTGACCAGTGTAGAGAGCAGACGGTCCTTTGACCACAGTGAAAGGAAAGATGACCGTATGTCTGTGCCATGTCAGTGGATGCCATTCAAACCGTCCTGGGTGTTTGGCAGGACAGCACTCTGAGAAAGATGATGTAAGGAACGCTTCTAGGAGTTTCCTCCATTAACTCAGGTAGGAGACTACAGTGATGAGAAGACACCGTGAAAGGCCAGGTGCTCCTGGGGTTCTGCCGAGCCACTCCTACCATCCTGACAGTTCAGCACAGTACCTGTGAGGGCTTGTCAATGTGACTGGATCTGCCTTAACTGAAAGCCAAGTCCTCCCCCGAGAGTAGGCCACAATCTTCCCCTGGAACGGGAGGTACAAGGGACACATTGCCACCTGCCCCACTTCTTGCTGGTGGCACTCACTGCCACCAGTCAAGCCTCTGATGACATCAGAAAACAGCTCCTTTGGCCTTCAAATACAGACTGCACACCAGGGACTCTCCAGGAATCCTCTAGGTCTCCAGTGCCAGAGCAGACCATTGAAGCATGGGGCCTCATGGACTGAGCTGCTACCGGGTTCTCAGACTCTCCAGCACGCTGTCGGCCATTGCTGGACAACTCAGCCCTCACTGTATAAGCCAATCTAAGTTCTCTTCGTTCTCTTTACTGGTTTTGTTCTAGGGAATTTGACTAATCCAACAATCCACCTGTGTAAAAACAATGACATGAGGCTTCCAGAGATTAAGAGACATCCTGGAGTTCACCGAGTGGGAGGAGGAGTTCACCGAGTGGGAGGAGGAGTTCACCGAGTGGGAGGACTTGGCAGGACCTGGCAACAGGCTGCCTTCAAAGCCTCCAGTACCCTGCTCCCAGGTCCCGAGCTAACACCTATCTGACACGGTAGGTGCCTCCTTCCCCTTTCCTCTTGCAGGGACAGTGACAAAAGCCAGGAGACTCAGCCCGGCCAGGCCTCTGTGAAATGGTAAAGTGACCAGGTGGGAAGAAGCCTGTCAGTGGCTCTTGTGACATCACTGAGACACATTTCCCTTGAGAAGGAGGGAGGGAGGGAGGGAGGGAGGGAGGGAGGGAGGGAGGAAGAGGGAGCCAGGTCCCAGGTCCTGCGATCAGCTGATGGGAACAGAACAGGCTTTACCTGGTAGCAGAGGAGGGGCCGTGGTCTCTCCCAGGCAGTATTTTCTGTATGACCTTGAATGTGAAACTGGGCCTAAATTTTCTCTGACAGGAGCTGATGAGGCCTGATCCTGGGGGTTTTCAGATTGGGTTTTCTAGAAGTGACCCTTGAACTCTGGAAGAGGGGAAGGCTAAGTAGGTGGAGCTTGCACCCTAATGCCAGACATCTGGCTTCTACACCCAGCTCTCAATCATTCTGTGAGCCTGTTCATCTGATTCCTTTCCCTACATGCAAAGCAAGCTCTGGATGGACTTATTTCCAGTTACCTGCTTCATTAAAAACTTAAGAGTCATTAGGTATGGCTCAATTACAGCATCTAGTGTTTCTATATTGGATGCTAATGAAGACGGTCTACATTTATTAGTACTTTCTGCTGAAGCCAGTACTCTAATTAATTCTGTGCACAGCCTACATTGACTTGTAACCAGCACTCAAACAAACTAGCACCTGTCCTTCCCCACCAGAGCCCGGCCGGCCACCGGCTCCTCATCTCACCCCTTCAGGAAGTGCACTAGTCTGCTGGGTATCCTTCAGCCTTTCAGTACCAGGACCATCCTTCAATGCTGCAGTGGGGCTGAAGAACACATTCATCTGATTAAATTTTCATTAGCATTGGAGATCAGCACCCAACCATATTATCTTATCAAACATTCTAGCTTCTGAGCACCCCAGAGGGACACCACGGGGTCTCAAAAAGTGACAACCAACAAAGAAAAAGCAACTGTCCTTTATGATCGCTGGATCAGAGAGCCACTGCGGGAGACAGGGAGGAAAGCCTCAGCTATGGCTGCCGCGTCCCAGCAGTGAGGGGAGGGGCTGGGGTATCTCTACCTGCCGGAGGCTCATTAGGAAGAACCACAAGGAGATTGGCATTGCTAGGCCAGAATTTGCTTAATTCAGTATCCTGAGCAGAAAGCCACAGCCTGGCCCCTAGTAACAGGTCCTCCCTATGCTGGTATCAACTGGGTTTACATCCTGAAAGGCAGAGGGGTAGCCACAGGCTCAAGTTGCCTTTGATTTTAATGCCTCACTTTTGAGCACTGATTGTCTCCAAAACATGCCATGCACCAATAAATGGGATTTTTCCTTTTTCCTTTCTTTTAAAGAAGTTTCCTCAAAGAGAGTGTAATCTCCCATTGATTCCATCTTTTGTGACGAGATTGTCTGCTAGAGAAATTAAGGGTCTTTTGTGAGTTGCCCAACTTCTCTGGAGGAAGGAGCCATCTCGGGGCTCTCTCTCCTCTAACCTCTTTGTTGCAAAGTGTCAAAGGTCCATCAGAGATGCGCTGAAGTCAGGACAAACCGAGTGACCTGCCAGCTATCGGCTGGGGGATCTTCAGTCCACCTCTGTGTTCCCTCCCACCGCTAATTCATCATGGCCCGGACAGCTGCTCTGATTGCGGAGCCTCCCAGCACAATGTGGGGCTCGGCTGACCACCCCTCGGCCCTGGCCAGGGGGAGGGCTGACGGGCACGGGCTCCGCAGGCCCGAGATAAGTGCTGGCTGTCAGCGCAAGGACAAAGAAGGGCAGGCCCTGGGGAGAGAAAGGAGATGAAAAAAATCCTCCACAACTGCTTTATCTGATGAGGGTTATGGCTAATTAATTATAAACTCAATTACCTACCCCTTACTTCAGCAGTCTCTATTCATTAAGAGATAAAACTTGACTGGCAGCTAACTTTCTCTCACACACACTCGGCGTGCTGGCTTCAATTTACACTCACTGACACCAATTCCTAAAAAGATCAACAAAGACACCTATACCAGTCAGGCACTTGTCAACACACAGCCTTTCTTCGGGGATCCCCCACCTCTCTCCCCTAAACTCCTTTTCGACACCCCAGGAGGGCCTGATCCCACGCTGGGCCCTGGCATTCGAGAGCAAATGCAGAACTAGACAATAGACTTTATGCACTCCTGTGCCCTGCGGTGTGACTATGCATGCCTCTGCTACATCTTAAGACAATCTTTAAATCTGGGTGCTGAATTTGGGGCAATTGACTACAGAACCACTTCTCCTCTCCCCAACTGGAGAAGAGAAGGAGCGAGAGCTGGGGCATCTATTATTTTAAACACAAATTTCCACCGTCCCTAACTCCGGACGGGCCTGACCTCCCGCGTCAGCTCCCGCACCTGGTTTCAGAGGCAGCAGCCACAGGCCCGCTTCATCAATAGGCTCTATTCAGTGGAGGTTGTTAATCTCTCTCGCCCTCTCTCCGCTTTGCCCACTTTAATGTATTTTCATGTCTATAAGTTCTTTTAATAAGCTGGGAGGGTCTGGGAGAGAAATACTTCAGGTTTCCTTCCTTACTGCTCGTCGCCAAAATTACCTCTGGCAGACTGTGGATGAGATGTGCCGGCTGTGCGTCAAAACACTTGGGTTTATTTCTCTTGCTGACGGAGGCACCCAGACCCCCGGGTTTAGTGTCAACTCAATTATTTTTATGGCAAGGACTCAGAAGCCTCCCCGGCACCCTCTTCTTTCTGTTCACCAGCTCAAGACTGACCCTTGTGTTTCCAGGAGCTGTCCTGGGTGGCTGGCCTCTGGCTGCCAACAGTCCAGTGTGGGGGCCATGTGGGGACACAGGCAGATGACGACTGATTGCCAGACCACACAATACACTTTCCCTGGAAAAAAAAATTCCAGAAGCCGGAGTCATCCCGTGCCTCTGCCTGCCACCATGACACACTGGTCAAAGGGAAGGGCAGAAGGAAGGCGCAGACGACAGAGGGGCTCGATGGGGGAGCTCAGGCCTTGCAGAGTGTATTTGCCGCTCGGAGGCCTTCAGGCCAAACTCTGCAGCTGTGGAGAGCTACTTTGGTGCCTTGGATCAGGGAGAGCACCGGGCAGATACACAGCATTGGCATCTTGGCATGACTCGGCGAGGAGGACGCAGACCCAAGGCTGGAGACTAGACCATTTTTCCTATGGGGGTGTCCTTTGTAGGCTAATCCAGCCAGCATGTGGCCTGGGAGGGAGCTCTGAAGGTTATGCAGGGAAGCTGGGGACAGCAGGAAGTCCCAGGGCAAGGCCTGGCACTGTCATTCCCTTGCTGAATTACTTCCAGGATGGGTCAGTTGGTCGAGCCCACAGGAGGCCACAGGTCTGGAGGCCCCTGGAGCTTAAACCTAAGTGCCCACTCATCTCCTGGGTGGGCTGTGGGTGAGGCGTGGGGCCCTCAGACTGCAGTGCAGCGTTCTCAACCTGGGGGTCAGACGACCCTTTCACAGGGGTCATCTAAGACCATCAGGAAACACAGATGTTTACATTATGATTCATAGCCAGCAAAATTACAATTACGAAGTTACGATGTTATGATGTTATGGCGGGGGTCACCACAAGCTGAGGAACTGTATTAAAGGGTCGCAGCATCAGGAAGGTGGAGAACCAGTGCTTTAGTACAATCCTTATCTGGAATGTGGAAGTCATCACCCCACACATCTGGAATGTGGAAGTCATCACCCCACAGTGTGGGGCAGCAGGAAAATGACTGGGAACATGAGCTCTCCTGGCAAAGGGGCTATGCCCTAACTACCTGCAGCCTCAAGGCATGGGTTCCACGTTTCAATGTGGCCTCCCACACCTTCCAAGGCCACATGGAATAACGACTTGGTAAACAGTGCAGAGCCCCTTGGCTGACACACCACACGAAGCCGGTGACTCCCAAGGAGAGCAGGTCAGGGCTGCCTCTGGAGGGTGACTATTTTAGAGCTTGCGAGCCTCTACTAATCTGCAAAGCCGGATTAGTAAGGGGGGCGCAGTCAGTCACCGGGAACTTGACATTTCTATCAGACCCACTCTTTAGAAAACAGAGACCACTTCCCACTGATGAAGTGGTTTCTCCGTGCGGGGTGAGAGCGTGCACACCTCTCCTGCGCCTTGCTGCCCGAGCCATGCTTAGCACCCTGTGTCTCCGTGCAGTCATCGCCCCACGGTTTTCGGGGTGTCTGTGAAGTGCAGCAGCCTGGTCGAGGACGCAGAGGGAGGTGAGGCAGGCAGGAGAAGGGAAAGGTACAGCCACAGGCGAGCACTAGGCTAGGCCATCTCAGGGGACACTGGACCTTCTCCTGTTCTTTCCTTGTCCATGATCCCCCTCCGCCCCACAACACCAGAGGGAAAAAGGCAGTGAAGGAGCGAGAGACCGGGACCAAGAGAGGTTGTGCTGACAGAGGAGAGAGGCACATCTCTGTGAGGTGAGAGAGGATCCTCTGCATGGCCAGGGAACCGCCATCTTCTTCCATCAGAGGCTAGGTGGGAGAAGACGGTGAAACAGAGGCCTGTTATGGAAAAGGAGGACTGGCCTGGTGGTTGTGAGAAACAGAGGGCAGCCAAACCAGGCCTGGTGAGCCTCGAAGCTCCAATACCTGTAGTTGGGCAGTTCACCCACGGCAGACACAGGACAAGGGCAGGACACCTTCAGAGCCACACACAGAAGAGCTGAGGGCACACTCAAACAAACCCTACAGGCTACCACGGCAGGAAAGAGCAGTGGAGGGCAAGTCCATGTGGCCCTGTTGACACGAGCACCACTGGGATGGAGGGGCCACCCTCCACTGAGCTGAAATGATGAATACTTGGAGAGACATTCAGAAACAAACCAGTTAATTACAGTCCCAGGTGCAGCCACGATGGGCCCTTGTCGGCCAATAGAGGGAAGTCGTTTGCAACTTTCCTTAGGAAATTATATTCTGAATCCTTCACGAGGTGGACCTCGTCCTTTTCTGAGAAAACGATGGCGGTCTTTAGTATTCACTGGCGTAATTAGGACTGCAGTTAATTTCATTAAATTCTCTTGCTGCTAAATGAAGCAGATTATGAGACATCTTTTATTGCAAGGCGTGAAATTACAGCCTGTCAGCTGCCAATGGTGGGGTGAAACTAATGAATTACAGGGTAAATAACACCAGAATTAACCAGCCAATTTAACACAGCACCATGGAACAAAGTCATTTTTACTTGGGAGCTTTAAGGAACAACACGGCCAGGATACCTCTAGAATACACGGATGAACAGGAAGTGGGTGTGGAGAGATTTGGGGGGGGGGAGCAGCAGTGGCTGCAAGCCCGAAGACCCTCTGACACTGCAGAAGAATACAGAGCCCCAGTGAGAAAGGGGCTCCAGGTACTTACAAGCTGGGGAGCAAAGTTAAAGAACTGAGTGATCTAGGGGAAGCTGCATCCTCGGTTTTTGCCAAAGCCCCAAGGGAAACCTTTTCTGGGTGCAAACTGTGCATCTCAATGAACATTAATGGTGGGATCTGGACAAGACAAAATCATTGAACATGGCGCCTTCCACATGAGCCGGACGATCTGTATTGTTTAGGGACGAGGTCTCATCAGAGGCTTCACAGTCAGTGGGAGGCAAGTTTCAAGGTGAACTGTTTCCCCTTTCGGATGAATCCAAATCCTTGTGATAAGTCAATTTGCCTGCCCCCCCCCCCCCGCCCCCACTTCTGACACTGTATAGGCTCCAGATCTACCAGTGAGAGAAGCAAGCTATCCTTTCTGAGTGTGAGACACCAGCCATTCAATCAGCCAGAGACCATCACAGTACTGTGCTGGGCAGGAGAGACACAGGACGATGTGGGACATTCCCTAAAGAGGCTGATACTGGAGAACAGTCTGAAAGCTACACACACGTGTGGCTTAGTGGTACATGGGATGCTGGTACAGTGGCCCCTGGCTCAGGGTGGGATGGCTGAAGGGGGCTGCAGCGTGTGGGAGGACCCTGTGGCAGGATGGAGAGTAACCCTGTTTATGAAGCAGTCCAACACAACACTGTCACCGCCCAAAGGTTTGTGCCAGCGGCATGCGCTGACAGAATTACCTACAGTACACCTTATGCCAAAGGATTTTAATATGTTCCTACCTCACTGACCAGCCTGTGAAGGTACAACAAATGAAGGAAAAGTGACATTACAAGTCTATCTCCTACAATGTATGCTGGAGACAAGACCATCTGTACCCTCAGAGCACAACTCAGGTGTGGGTCACTATCAGGGTGGACACGTGGGGAGATACGAATTTTGGCATCTACAGGCAGAAACAAGGGCAGACATTAACTCTCCCCAGAGCAACAGCAGCCGAACTACACTTGAGTGATGAAGACTCAAAATATTGAGAATTTTTCTTGTTTGATAAAATGACACAGATTAAATTACTCTGGCTGAAACAGTTTTACGATAAACTTGATTCATTTTAACCCTGTCATATCTTTTCAAAGATGTAATTTTCTATACAAAATGAACTTGGGGCTAAATAATTGATGAAGTGGTTCACATTACTTATGAATCCAATAGAGAGTGTGTACACTGCAACAGCATCGTTTTCATTGGGAATCATTTTTCTTCGGGACCCAAACTGAAAGTAAGAGCCATGTGAAGGCTAGAGGGTTCCTTCCGTGTTTTGGCATGGCATGGAGAGGCCGAAGAATCATGCGCCACACAGACACCAGTCAGCAGGCAGGCAAAGTCCCACTCTTTCCTAAACCCAGTCCTCTCTGCACCCCACCACCTTTCTTCCCTGTTCACAGCCCCTCGGGGGACTCCATCTTTAAACCTCTATTCGAAGAGTGTCCCATTCCACATGTGTGCTTCCCACTCTGCAGCTGCAGCGAGCCTCCGCATTCAGCTCCACAGTCAACTGAGAGGCACTAACCAGGCTGGCTGCCAACCTCGAGGTGTGGGAGAAGAAGAAGGCCCTTTTCAAAACCGAGAAGACACACACAAACTCTTGTGCTTCAGTGTGGGGTCTGAGGAATCTCCACTTGTACAACATACAAAGGCATAGTCAGTCTATAAATGGCTTGCTTCCGCCGGGGGGGGGGCGGCGGCGGCGGCGGCGGCGGCGGCGGCAGCGGCAGCGGCAGCGGCAGCGGCAGCGGCGGCGCACGCCTTTAATCCCAGCACTTGGGAGGCAGAGTCAGGCGGATCTCTGTGAGTTCGAGGCCAGCCTGGGCTACCAAGTGAGTCCCAGGAAAGGCGCAAAGCTACACAGAGAAACCCTGTCTCGAGAAAAAAAAAAAAAAAAAAAAAAAAAAAGGCTTGCTTCCAAAGTCCTTGATTCAAGTTCCAAACAGACAAGAGAGCTGCCAAGGATGCTTCTTTTAAACTTGATGGTTTGTGCAAAGGAAGTGGGCTGACCAGCAGCCCTCCCTCACCTGAGGAATGGGAAGTTGCCCTTTACGTTCGTGTTCATGACCCATGATCAAGGGAACAGCTCAAGGATACTAAACAAAAAGCTAAAAAAATAAGCCATTTTCAAGATTTACATTCTACGTTCTAAATAATGTCACTAAGATCTCACACTACCCTGCCTCATCGATTCTGGAATGTCAATCTTGCCTCTTGCTCCAGAGTATCCAGGCGGTACCCTGTCCCCTGCCCACTAGTTGCTTCTGAACCATCTTGATTATCAGAGCAGTTGTTAATAGTATCAGAGTATTTTATTTTATTTTTTTTATGACTAGTCCCCAAACATAACGGCCCTGACAGAAAAGAGGCACCACACAGACAGAGGTTAACTCTGATGCTAAGTGGCATCACTGTAGGGTGATAGAAAGAAGGAGTATACTATCCACAGCTTCACTATGGGTCTTAAAACGCATCTGCTAGATAAAGGTGAGCTACTGTATAAACAATCACAATGACATATGGGAAACATTACACAGTAAGATGTTAAAAGTAGTTACAGAGAAATTTCTAGAAAAGTCACATCTTTTTGCCTTATTAGAGTTGGTATGCTTGGGGTCTTGCAAAGTATTGCTATGCTGACAGTTCACAAGAAAAACTTGCCAGGATCCTGATCAATGCTGTTATAAACCTGAGGTCCCAGCCCAGCAGCGAGCAGGAGCCAGAGCATCACAGCAGCTTCAGGCACAGGCTTCTGGGGCCTCTGGAGGTGAGTCACACAGGACACGGTTCTCTAGCAGCCGATGGCACCAGCAAAGCTGTCCACCAGGGAAGCTCATTACATCTGGAGGCCTGGGGTGCTACTGGGTTTGTTACACACATAGGTACCCTGTGCCCAGAACCAAACTAGCTTTCAGACTACCAAAGGCACAGCAAGATTACCCTCAGTGTAGGGAATGGTCAGACACTTCTTGGCCACTGCACTGAGTTCCCAGAGGCTATCCAGGGACAACTTGCAAGCAAGCCCTTCCTAAAAACAGCTAGTTTTATCTCAACTTGTCACAAGCTAGAGTCAGCTAAGAGAGAATCTCAATTGAGAAAATGCCTCCATAAGATAAGCGTGTGGGCAAGCCTTTAGGCATTTTCTTCATTAGTGATTGATGGGAGAGGCCCCAGCCCGTTGTGGGTGGGGCCACCTCTGGGCAGGTGGTCCTAGATTATATAAGAAAGCAAGCCGAGCAAGTCGCAGGGATTAAGCCAGGAAGCAGCACTCCTCCATGGCTCCTGTATCAGCTCCTGCTTCCAAATTCCCACCCGGTCTGAGTTCCTGCTTTGGCTTCCTCCAGTGAATGTGATTCGGGATATGTAAGCCAAATAAACCCATTGCTACCCAAGTTGCTTTTGGTCAGAGTATTTCATTGCATCAACAGAAACCTTAACTGAGACTCACGAGGACTTGATACTATTTGCAAATTTAGACTTACAGCTTTTCTTTGTAAGTTTGAGTCACCCAGGGAAGCAGCGGCCACTGAGTAGGCTATGGAAGCGACACCGGTACTTCCAGGGAAGTCGAGGCTGGCCTCTCGGTTGGTCATGACCCTTGTCCCCCTTTTTCCTCGGTAATTAAGAGTCCATGTTTAGCAGCCCCCCTCGTGAATCTGTGTTTACAACCTCTGCACTGAAGTGAGTGTTACTACTCACTTTCCAAACTCCCAAAGACAGGGGGAATCCAGAGCAGGAGACAGAGTACAGCCCGGGCATAGGGAGGTGTGGGGGCGGCCGACTTACAGAAGCTGCAGCCAGGAGGCCCTTCCCGTACAAGCCAAGGTCTGTCACACAGACAACCAAAAGCTACGAGAGGCTCTTCAACAGGAGACTTCACCACAGCGTAACACGAACTGCTAAACAGTCTTATTAATAAAAAAAAAACCCCTGAGCCAGATATCGGGGTAAAAGGTGAAAGATCAGAGTGGCAGAGCAGGAAGCCACTAGTTCTTACCTCTAAGAAATCCTCTGCCGCAAGAGAGACTTCCTGTTTACTCACGCCTTATATACCTTTCTGTGCCCTGCCATCTTCCTTCCTTCCTAGTGCTGGGATTAAAGGTGTGTGCCACCATGCCTGGCTCTGTTCCCAGCGTGGCCTTGAACTCGCAGATCCAGATGGATCTCTGCCTCCCGAGTAATAGGATTAAGGGTGTGTGCCACCACTGTCTGGCCTCTATGTCTAATCTAGTAGCTGGCTCTGTCCTCTGATCCCCAGGAAAGCTTTATTGGGGTACACAATCTATCACCACACAATAGTAAAGAGAGTAGACACAAGAGGCCACGCCAAAGCTAAGTTGTCATTGCTGGCCCACGGTCAAGTTCTAGGAGCGGTGTTTCAAGCTCAGAGGCAGAGCAGCGGGCAAAGGCTGAAGAGCCAGGCCCTGTATGCTTGTTCTGACCTATCCAGCACAAGGCTGTGCCTCATGCAAGACTGTCCCTTCATCGGCTCCCACCAGAGGTGGGGCCTGGAAAATGACCCTGGGTCAAGTGTGGGCACAAGGGAAAAGGAAAGGCTGCAGTAAGTCTCCGTGTTGTCCCAATGCTGCCTGTGGACATGGCCTGGCTCAGTGCCCTGCAGGGACCTCACTTCCTAGATAATAATCCCACGTGGCTCTAAGAGGTGCGGGTCTGAAAAGAGGCTTCTGACTCAGGGCAGGCAGAGAGCAGCTCCCCAGGTATGCAGCCCGAGCTGGAGGGGCAGGTAGAGAGCAGCTCCCCAGGTATGCAGCCCGAGCTGGAGGGAGCAGACAGAAGAGCGGTGCTGTGGGAACGCTTCAGGAACCTAGAGGGTGCCTCAGGTTCTCAGCGGCACAGCTCAGAGGGCTGTGGCATGATGCCCAAGGAACAGCACCTTTGTGAAAGCAAGATGTCACCCACCAACCCAGGAAAGTACAGTTCTGCAATGCAAGCTGGGTTCTCTGATGGCAGAGGGTACAGAGTTGCTGGGGCCAGCATAGGGCAGAGCTCTAACCTGTGCCCTGGCACAAAACGGCAAGCATGGGGGGGGGGTGCGGTAGTGCAGGCCAGCAAGGAGAGAAAAGGAACCTTCCAGCAGGAAAGGGGTGCAGCAAGGGCAGGGTAAGCAACTCCAGCTCATCTTCCCTAGACCTGCCTTCCAACAGCGCAGGAGTGGAGGTGGGCTGGGAACACGGGTAGGTGGGAATCACCGAGCTGGTGTCACAGAAGTCCATCAAGGCACTTGGACTTGACGGATGCTGTAGTGAGGAACCAGGAGTAGCACCAGGGCCATAAGCATTTCCATTTCGTTTTAGCATCAGTTATCCTTGACTTTAATTAGTATTTTATCAGTGCATGAAAATGTGTTCAGTTTATAGAAGTGACTGACCAGGAAGCTAGCCCACAGGGAGGCTAAACGTGTGTGTTCTTTCTTGGTCCTTCCCAGAAGAACACGATTCATGTTGATGTCTTGAAAGTCAATGGATTACAAAAGAACCAACTACCTTGAGATCCACTCCTTAAAATATAAGAAACTGCTACAGAGAGGAATTGAGTCTTCTTTATTAGGACCTGCTGAGATACTCAGGTGGATTTAGTACCTATCAGACCAGTTACAACAGAACTACAGGATGATGGGAAATAGCTGGGACTTCAGGGGTGACCAGGTCACAGGTTCTGCTAAGCTTATTTGAAGGTATTGTTGAATTTCTCGCTGATCACTTCCCCCAAGGTACTCATGGCTCCCTAGATTCTAACACCAGAGTCTTGGCAGGAGCGCCTGATCTCAGCGATCACTCCAGACCAAGCCATCTGCTGCAGCAACAGCAGAATATAAGCTGTTCATGACCTCGGTACCCTTGAATACTTGGGCTAGACTCTGAAACTTAGAAACGGAGAAGAGGAGGATACTGGGAGAGGGGAAACCACGGAGTGTTTCCAATGACAAGGCGAGAGGTCTTCCATGTAAGTGACACCTCACATCAGCAAACAGTGAGCCAACCACCGAGGTGGGTGTGGCCATGAGATTTCAGTGTGCAAACTCTTATGACGGTGCTTGAAGCCCCTGCTATGTGTGGAAACCTGGGGAGCTGGTAAGGAGGGGAGAGAGCAGAGGGTACCGAGGCTTCAGGCGAACAGGAGCTCACGAAGAGATGACACTCGGGCAAGACCCCAGGAAGGGATCGGATCTATGCTTACATCTTTTATTCTTTGTCAGAAGGTGGCAAAACCCGAGCAGTGTCTGGGAGGAACCAGACCCTGGTGGAAATCAGAGAATGCATGATATGCAGAGTGTCCTTGATGGGTGCTGGGAATTCTTACAAATCACTAAATGACAAGCTAGTTACTAATCTTAAACTAATGTGTCCCACTGACTAGACCTGTTGGTCAGGGCACCATCGATCACGGGTTAACGAGTACCTCCTGGTCCTGCTTTCCCCCTTTTTATCAGGGCTGGGTTTCTCAGTATCGTTGTCCCGTTCAGTCTTCCACAGCCTGTCACCTACTTCCTCTCCCTCTCCACTGCTCTAGTGACACAATGAGTAGGTGCTTTCAGTCTCTTTCCTGTTGGACACCTCTCTCCCTCCCTCCCCACCCCCCTCTCAATTTCTCCAGTTTTCTCCTGCTTATTACCTAGACAGGGGTTTCAAATTTCTCATCCTTGACTGCACGTGTATGTGTTTGTGTTCACTTGTGTGTGCTGGTGTATGTACACATGTATGTCTCATGTATGTGGAAGTCAGAGGTCAACTTGGTAGAGACAGTTTTCTCCTTCTCCCTTCACATGGGTTTCAGGGATCAAACCCAGGTCCATCAGGCTTGGGCGACAAGCACTATACTGTCTGAGCCAACTCTCTGGTCCAGTCAAGCTGACTGCTTTTTAGACAGGGCCTTTCCCTGAACCTGGCATTTCCCAGCTCAGCTACAGTAACTAACTGGCTAGTGAGCCTTAGGGATGCTGTCTCCATCTCTCTAGTGCTGGATCACAGGAGGGCACCACTGCTTAGGGATGCTCCTGTCTCCATCTCTCTAGTGCTGGATTACAGGAGGGCACCACTGCTTAGGGATGCTCCTGTCTCCATCTCTCTAGTGCTGGATTACAGGAGGGCACCACTGCTTAGGGATGCTCCTGTCTCCATCTCTCTAGTGCTGGATTACAGGAGGGTACCACTGCTTAGGGATGCTGTCTCCATCTCTCTAGTGCTGGATCACAGGAGGGTACCACTGCTTAGGGATGCTGTCTCCATCTCTCTAGTGCTGGATCACAGGAGGGTACCACTGCTTAGGGATGCTGTCTCCATCTCTCTAGTGCTGGATCACAGGAGGGTACCACTGCTTAGGGATCTTGTCTCCATCTCTCTAGTGCTGGATCACAGGAGAGCACCACTGCTCAGGGACCTTTTCTCCATCTCTCTAGTGCTGGATCACAGGAGGGCACCACTGCACCCAGCTTTCTATTGTGGATACTGGGATGGGACTCAGGCCCCTCATGCTCGTAGAGCTGGCACCTGACTGATGGAGCCATCTCCCCTCCCCAGCCTCTGTGTGCTTCTTCACTGGCCCACATCCTTGCCCTGGTGTCCCCTTCATGCCATGTAGTGCCCTGATTGAATCGACTTCTCGGTCTCTCCCTGGGGTGCTGCTCCCCCCTCCCCCCGGGATCCTGCCCCGCTAGCCCAGCCTCCATGGCAAGGAGACCAAAAGAGAAGTCAGGCTAGAGGAATGGCAGTCTCCACCTTGTTCTGCAGCACAGTGAAAAAGACATGCGGTACCCCAGGGACTCTCCTGTCTCCACCTCTCCCCATCCAGTGCCTCTCAGTCTTGTCTTCTAAACAGTTACCGCAATGATCAAGTCCACTAGACTGCTGCTGGACGGCCCAGCTAGGCTTCAGGCAGGCCTTGAACTGCCCCAATCACAATATGGGCTGATTACAAACACTCTTCTCAAATGTTTTGAATACGAAGCTAATACACTCTTAGCTGGAGAATTATTTTGCCCATAAATTATTTCAGATTTTAATTTTCCCCTTTTCTGGTTATGTTGCCTCCCTTCACTGACTTTCTCATTTCAGGAGAAGTTCATAATTCTTTCTAAGTTTCTCTCACCCTGTGTTGGTGACATCTATTTCTGGGTTGAAATCAAGCTACAGAAATGTCTTTCAATGATAATAATCTGAAAATAAGGAACCATTTCACATGCAAAATGGCAGAGACCGCTCCCTTCCTTAAAACTCCTGGAAAGGAGGCAGCAGCAGCCCCTGATAAAACGTTTACCTGGAGAAGGGGCCCTCGTGGGGAGGTAGACCAAGAAAGAGCAGGGGTTCTCACGGGAGGGGGCACACTGGAGCATAGGTCCATACGGGGGAGAGAGACTTAGAGCAGGGTTCTTTTGGGGTGCAGACTTGGAGCAGAGTTCTCATGGGAAAAGCCAGGCTCAAAGCTAGGACTCTGTGTGTGTGTGTGTGTGTGTGTTAGATTCACCTCCTAATGGGAGATGGCACTCTGAGCAAGGGGTCTCGCAGGGGGTAGCACCCCTGAGCGGAGATTCTCCAGGAGGTAGCAATCCAACAGAAGTCTGAAAGGGTTGTCAATGCACTAGGAACCACTCACAGAACCCGGGTCTGGCTTCTCTAGTTCTCTAGTTCAGGTGCTGTCATCATCTTTGAGAATCATGAGAAGAACCCCAGGCACTCCCCAGGATGGATAATCCCCCAGTGGTGCCTGTCTTATATGTATGCACACACATCTCAAGGCTGCAAACTACGGGACCGAGGCTTTGCATCCCCTGGGAAATGTTTACATGGAGAAGTACAAACATTTTATTTCAAACATATGCTGTTATTTTTAAGCTTGTTTCCATAAAAAAAAAAAAAAATGCTTCCAAGGAAATACAGACTGGGCTCCTGGGAACAGGAACACCAATGGCGAATCTTCTGACATTTAGATTTCTCGTAGTAAATACACAACACAGTTCATTTTAAATATGAAAACACCTACAAGTGTCTCTTGAATAAATTACACATTCATCCCAGTTGGCTGAAGGAAAAAAAAAAAAGGCTTCATGTTTCAAAGTAAATCCCTAAGGGGCAACATTTAACCAGAATTTTAGAAAACAGACCGGGTTGTAGGTTCTTAGAGGCCTGACAGAATCTGTCTCAAGTCTGTTTTCCCTTTGCACTTAGGGGAAGGTAGCTAGCACTCAGCCAGAGAAAGCAGGCTTCGGGGGTCTGAGGTTAACCCCTCCACAACATTTAGGAGTAAGCCCATTTCACGAAATTTTCCAACTACTTTCTCCTGGGGAGGAATAGGTACTTCAGAGAATGTGGCTTCCAGCCATCCTGTTGCATGGAATGTTCTGGCACATGACTTGAAAACATCCTGAATGCAAATATTTACAAGACCAGCCTGTTTTCAATCAACACTCCCATTAATCACACTCATCAGATGGCTCAGCTGTCAATTAAGCATCCCCCCGCCCATGCTTCCTTTGTGCTACTTTCTGTGGCATACTACTTCATGTGTGCTTAATGCTTTCAAATTTACCTGGGATTAAGAAGAGTAAATTTACTGAGGAGAAAGGAGGCATCCCCGTGCACAGTCACCATGATCTATAAGGGTAAAATACGGTGCTAACTCACAGCGGCTGCTACCTAAACACGGGATGAGTACACGATGGCAGTGCTGTTTACTGAGCTATTAGTGTGCCACCTGAGTCACGTGTCATGATTATCGTCTTCCATCAGCCAAACCTAGAGACGAGGGCTATCTATCACCATTTCCCTATGAGCTCTGATGGTCTTCGAGAGGGTCACAGCTACGAACCTCATTCCAAAGCTCCGACTGGTCTTTATACTCAGCACCCTTGACCTTCCAAGCAACTCTGGGGTCAAGGCTCACGCCAACGCCATGTGTTCTGACCTTTGGTAAGGGTCTCACCTCTCAACTGCCATGCTTTGCTGAGCTCAACTGCTCTTCAGCATACTGAACTTGAGTCATTCTCGAATTCTTTTGCTCCCCTCTGGCCTGCCTGCTGTCCGAGAATCAGCCAGGCCTGAGGCACCCAGCAGCTCCCTCCGTGCATGCGTACGGGTTATACTCTCTGCTCTGTGCCAGCTGAGAGGAGGGCTCTAGCTGCAGCTGAGGCTAGACGCCTGGGGCTGCTGGATGCAAACAGCGCTCTGTGAGGAGGGCCTGCTTTGGTCTTCTCCTCTTGGTCTCCAAGAGGGTGGACAGGTGAGGCCAGATCATCTGAAATCCTCCATCGGATGAGTTTTGGGTAAGATCTGTCCTTAAGGGCAAAGCTCCACACCAGCAGAGCCCCAGAGGAGCCAGGGTGCCAGACACTAGAGCTCGTATTTCGGGTCAAGGGCTTGTAGCATGCAGGCTGAGACATTCACTTGGCATTAAATGCACACCGGAACTCCAGTGACAGAAAGTGGCCCAACATGCTGCTGCTGTGCTCTCTCTGAAAGAGGTTTTCCTTAGGAACTGGGACTGCTTCCCATAGGACCCTGTTTTGGAGGTTGTATCCTGCTGTGTGTTGGAGGCTGTATCCTGCTGGCTTCCTGCCTGGTTTCATGAGGCCAACCTGCCGGTGGTCCGGGTTACCTGCTGCACCTCTCTCTATCTGACCAGTGATCAGTCTAGGCTGCTCTTGACCACTGCGCCTTTACTGAAGAATTAAGGTAACGGAAAACGTGGAACAATATTTACAGTGTCAAAAGTTTGCTTCATTCAGAAACCGGCTAAAGGGCTTTAGATGCTTGCTGTTCAGTTTACTCTTCTGATTGCTTTGCTGCTATGTAAATCAATTTGTTAATGTTCCTTACAAAATGCATGAGCCAGTTATACTGACAAACACACAAAGCTCATTCGTAATTAGCAGTTAATTAGTAAGAAGGAACAGATGCTGCCGGAGATTCAGCAGGCGAACAGGTTCTGTAAACAATGCTTATAAATCTAAATGAATTTATTAACCACAATACGACTGTCAACATTTTTTTGGCAACCATACAAAATATGGCGGAATCCCCAAAATGTCTTTACAACGTATTAATAATCGCGGTGACAGCCGAGCCACCCCAGCCAGTGGTGAGCTGTTCCCAACCGCCTTCTTCGCCTCACTGAGAGGCAGCAGAAGCTTCATTACTTCCCACCTTAATCTACACAGGCTGATTAACACACGGCATGAACGGCATTTAACACGATGTGAGCTCTGCAACGGAGGCACGCTCTCTTCTGCAAGTGCGCAGCACTTGTAAACACAGGGAGAGTCCTCTGGAAACCCAGTCTCAGGAGAGCCAAAAGGTGAGCCATTCCCCTGGAGACGTCACCTGGGGTAACAATGGATAAGGTGCTAAGCAGCAGCCGTGGGTGGGAGATATTCTTGCCTGAGGTAAACCAGAAAGGTTTCAAAACAGAGAGCTAGGAAGAATATCTTCAAAAGCGCCAAGTTTACAAGACGGGGAATGGGTGGATGAAGATAATAGGTGGTTTCTGCAGGCCGAGAAACCGACCCATGGAAGCTACCACACAGCATGTTAGTGTCTGCACACCAGGGAATGCGATGGGGTATATGGGAGCTTGCGGGGCATGCTGGAGGGGGAGTGAGACTCCAACCAGGGCTTCTGGGCCTCCGCAGGGGTCAGGACACTTTAGGGCAGGCAGTGGGAACCACTGAAAGGTCCACATTAGTTGTGACCAGATCCTTGTCACATTTTCTGGAGGCTCCCTGTGAGGGTTAGTGTTGTCAACAAGATTTACTCTTGGAGAAGGTCTGTGAGGGCAGCTCTTTTTAAAAATCCATTTATTACTATCATTGTGTACGAGATGTACTATCATTGTGTATGTGCGTGT
Organism: Peromyscus eremicus; assembly: GCF_949786415.1. Classification (NCBI taxonomy): domain Eukaryota; kingdom Metazoa; phylum Chordata; class Mammalia; order Rodentia; family Cricetidae; genus Peromyscus; species Peromyscus eremicus. The sequence continues at coordinate 6,004,314 of NC_081429.1, read as the reverse complement.
GGCTGTGACTGCCACGATACACACTGGAGGTCAGAGGTCAACTCAGCGGCACTGGCTCGCTCTGTCTTTCTGTAGGTTCCACGGACTCAAGTCCTGCTTGCAAAGTCAAGTGCCTTCACCTGCTGGGCCCCCGCCCAGGTTCCTGTCAGGGGTTTTCTAGATGTGGGCACCAGCCCATGTGCTGTGGGCCTGGGCTGAATACAAAGAAGAAAGTCAACTGAGCCCCATTCACCTCTCTCTGCTTCCTGACTGGGGATGCAGCGTGAGCAGCCTCAAGCTCTGGAAGCCATGGCTTCTCTTCCATAACAGACTGGACCCCCAAACTGTAAGCCAGAACAGACCCTATCCTCCTTCAGTTCTTTTCATCTGAGATTTTTGTCACTGCAAAGAGAAAGGTAAGTCAGCACCCATGGCTCCCTCCGTGTGAGCACTACCCAGAGGAGAGCACGCTGGAGGGCCTGCTGTCCACCTGGAGGCTGCTGTGTGACTGGCGAGGGCGGGAGAAGTGAGCAGGAAGGAAGGGGAGGGTGGGTGTGTGCCGCCGACCAACGCAGGGGAGCACAAGGTGACAGGTGAGTCGTCCTCATCCCCGAAAGTCACTACTGTCTACTGCAGTTTGTGAATCGGATGCCCTCGTGATGCTACAGGGATGAGCCTGGCATTTCCCCCAACAGAGTCCGTTCCGCTTGCTTAGAGTCTAAGAAGGGCTGCACTGTCCCCGAGGCCCAGAGCTGTGTCCTCGGCACTGGAAGTGGAGCCTGTTCTCTGCACACGGTCCCAGGAGGTGAGAGGCTTCCTGCCACACTGGCTGTCTCTCATTTCAGAGCCTCTCCTCCTTGGATGACCTTTTATTGAAATGATATTTTCCTACCCTCTCATGGGGACCTCCTTCATAATAGTCTGCTAAATGAATAATCGACAAAAATGGATGCGAACTCCAGCGTAAGGTGCCCCAAATATGACATTCCAGATAAAATATTTTCTCAAGGCAGGCTTGAATGTGTGAATTAGGAGTTATAATTACGAGTTAGGCTGCAGAGAATGGGAGAACTCTGCCCTCCTGACACACTGAGACTTGGTATACTCGGCAAGGTTAGGCAGTTCTGCCGTTATACACACAGCCCGGGAAGGCAGGCAGTTGCTGCGCAGGCTGGAGGACGCTGAGTGGAGAACAGGGAGGTGTATGAGAATACCCGGGGTGATAACCTACCTCGGCGTTTTGTCCTTAGGAACTAAAGTCTTGAACCAGATTCTAGATAGGACGGAACAGCTCGTACCTGTGCGTGTGAGTGAAGACGACCCGAGACGGACCTTCCTCCCACAGTGATCTAAGATGGGAACCCAACTGACTGCAGCGATTCCAGCTAGCCTAGCGGACTGAAGTCACTGCCAAGGTGGATTTAGCCCTCTCTCAACACCACACTCAACCAGCCCAACAAAGCCGGAAGGAGGGCTGGTGCATAGAGGTGAAGCCAGAGTTAACGACCGCAGGACTTTCAGACTATGATCCCCAGACAGTAAGCAGGTCGGACAACCACCAGAGGCTGTGAGTAGCACTTACACTAATAAAGCAGGGCAGATGAGTGAGGACAGGGTACACTGTACTAGAGGTGCCTCTGGAAGTGTAGAAATGGCAAATGGGGTGTAACTAGTGTACTCCGCTGGATGGTCCTACTTGCAAAGTACATTTAGATACACACTATTGTTTCAGGAGCCAAGACTGCATGCCAGAGGATGGGGGACCAGCCTGGGTGGCAGCAGGAAGTGCTCTGAGGAGGATCTAGGTTTGAGGGAGAATGGACAGACCCTTTAGTGTCCCCTCAGTGCTAATACACTGGTTACCTCTGTGCCGAAGCCACCCACTATGGCTGCCCAGTCATTCCTGGGACCCATCTTGCCCATCAACTGCTCCATGCCATCTCGGAGCCAAGTCCCTGACCCTGGCTGAATTATAGGGTTAGAGGGATTATTAGTATTGCCATGAAGTGGGTATCACCTGCCCTATACCCAGGAAGGAGAGGGATAGATACGTCTCCTAGCATCTCTTCTCTCTTTCCCTGCTCATAATACCCACTCACCCATGGTATTTTTTTGCTGATGCCCACCTGCCTGCCTGTCCACAGGCTGTGCCCCTCCCCCAGGCTCAGCAGAGCCTGGTCTGTACACTCTAGCCAGCAAAAACAGAAGCCAGTAACCTCCATTACTGAGGTCAGTAACAGGGACAGGACAGGTGAGCATGATTCTGCATGAGAACGTTGCACAGTCCTGAATGCTTATAAACTGGAATTAACTTTGAACATCCTCAACATGTAACTTCTAACACGTGTCACCCATCCTGAGGTCCTAGCCAATTAAACCATCCAGAGTTGAGGAAGCATTCACTCATCAGGTTTTAAAACACTGTAAAAATGGCTGACATTAAGGAAAATGGTAATACAATATTACAGCCTAAACTCAACAAGCCTGAGATCAGAACGAAAGCACACATCAACAGATCCACGGAAGGACACTAGTGAGGACAACGTGTTCACAAACGACACACACCACAGGGGCACACCACCCGAAGCACACTGTGGACACCGAGAATCACTGACAACATGAACAACTGAAGCTCCAAATCGGCAGCAGACTGGAACAGAGGGCCCACCAAAGACAATGCAAGGAGGGGAGGTGGGGGGAGCAGGGCGCAGCATTCAACGCCCCAGGGACCTGCAAACTTAGGGAGACCCAGCTGTGCAAGTGATGGAATTGCCAAGGTCTGCAACCGACAACAGGAAGTGCTGAGGAGCACGTGGGACAGCAGGAAGTCTGTGCCTTTGGGGATGAAAATGCAGGACAGTGCAGCCACTTCGGAAACAGTTTGACAGTTTCTTATGAAACTAAAAGTTCTTCCCACACAACCTGGCAGTCATGTTCCTTGGTATTTGCACAAATGTGCTGAGAATGTAGGTCCATAAAAAACCCTCGGACACAAATGCTGGTAACAGCCTTAACCATCACTGTCCAAACTTGGCAGAACTCAAAAGGCCCTTCTAAGAGGTGCATCCAGACCCCTGCGGCAGACTCTGACAACAGCACATTACTAAGTACTAAGAAGAAAAGGCAATGAACTCTCCAATCATGGGACAAGTTGACAGAACCTCTAAATGTGAGTGAATGCCATGACCCCCAGTTTCATTTCTGAAGCCATGATAAAATGCTCTGACAAAAAGCAACTCTCAGGAGAGAAATGGGTTTATTCCAGCTCACAATTCCAGGTTACAGTCCACCACTGTGGGGAAGTCAAGACAGGCACTTCCAGCAGCTAACCCTGAGACACCCAGTCACTAGCAGAGAGAAATAAACACATTCATGCTTGCCTGCTTATGTGTGTGCCTTCAGCTCCATGTTTTCACTCTGACAAAGTTCAGAACTGCCTGCCTAGGGAATGGCACCATCCACAGTGGGCAGAGTCTTCCCACATCAGGTGACTTAAGACAATCCCTCATAGACATGTCCACAGGTCAACCCAATGACTATGATCCCTCACTGAAACTCTTCCCAGGTAAATTCAGGTTGTCTCAGTTGAAAATGAAAGCAACCATCACATTTTAAAAGGCTACTATAAGATTCTAACTATATGGTATTACATCTTGCAAAAGGCACCATTATGCAGACAGTAAAATGGTCAGTGGTGCCTGGAAATGGGGAAGGAGGAACAAATAGGTAGGAAGATTCCAGAACCTTGAAGGCACACACTGTAGTTACTTGGAATGATAATACAGTGGTAGTGTATTAGTACATATTGTCCAAACCTATAGAATGCACAACACTGGGAATGAAGCCCTCATGTGAAGCATGGAGTCTGCACAATGGTGTGCCTTCTGTGAGCACAATTTGTATAAAATGGATACTCAAGTAAGGACCCTAGCAATGGGAGTCCTGTGGAAATATTCTCTGCATCTTCCCACCATAAGGCATGTCTGGGAGCCCTCACTGGGACAATGATGACAGACCTGGGACTGGACCTTCCTGGGCTTGCCCAAAGAAGCCAGCATCCTCCATGACCACTTGTCTCAGAAAAAGTTCCGAGCCCACAGATCCCCTGGGATCCCACCCTGGATTCTGAAGTTCACGACAGCCTCTGCCCCTTAGAACCTGTTGCGCACTAACCCCAGGAAAGGACAGACTTTCTCCGTAGCTTTCTACGTTACCAGACAGCCAGCAGAACGATGTTCTGAAAGGAAACAGCAGACCAATCAGTTCCAAGCCTTCCTGGGCCAGGCTTGTTCTGACCCAGGGAGTGGCAGGACCACTGGTGACAGACAGCAAGAGGCTCTTGGAGATTACCACAGAGCAAAGAAAACCTCAGCCTAGTAAGCACCTAAGTGACCTTTTAAATATAACTGACTTACTAGTACATGGACTCACCAAAGGCAGCCCACGGTGATTTCAGGTCAGCCTACCTGCTGTCATGGAGACCCCTATGGAGAGCCAAGTTCTTCCTTGTCCAAGTCTTCTGTGGTCCTAACCCATCACTCCTCATGGTTCCTTATATTTTAATCTCAACAGCCTTCCACTGGACTTTGTAGATGGTCCCCAACTTACAATGGCTCAGATCAAGGTATTCACCTCTATGCTAGCACAAACATGATACATGATCAATAGGAATGGTACCTTGAGAGCCTGTTTGTATAATTTGCAGCGGGGGTCATAGTTATTGGTAAGCACTTGACCGCAGAAGGCGTTTCTAATATAGGGAAGAACTGTCCCCTTCAATCTAGCATCCAGTGGGGAAGAACACACATAGAGTGTGGAAGGAGCAAGGAAACGCCCCCCTAGATGGCCAGGTGAGGCCAATCAACCCTGGCCATCGATGGCATGACTGACACTGTGGTCAGAGAGTCCTCATCCAGGTCAGTATTTTCAATTTTGAAGTCGGCATTTTTTCCCTGGGCTAGGGATGAGGATCAGTGGTCCCATCTGTTTTGAGATATTGGGCAACACCAGCAAGTGCAGCCCCCCATCAGACCCAGGATCACAGTGGCAGCCACCCCCAGTCTGCTGTGTACTGTACAGGGCACCCTTCGGCTAGAGGCATTAAGTACATCTGACTCAGTATTTTCAACATATAACTGCCATCAAACCTCAATGTGAAGTAGGAAGCCCTCAGCAGCTCATGATGTCTCAGTATTCTTATTCTTGAGCTTGGCTAAGGAGCCATGGAACTTCTATCCCGAAGACACATCTGTCCTTGCAAACTGAAGGGACAGTGCGGCCCACCATATGCAGGACAGCAGAAGATACACTGACTCTGAGAGAGGTCACAGTGCCCCAGATATCTGCAGAAAATGAAGTGCCTCACCACCAAGCAAGGCCAGGGCAGCTGGGCTGACCTCTGTGGATTCCAGTAGCCACCGTGGCAAAGGCTTGTCACAGTATAAATGAAGGCTAAAAGATCTGGTGGTACCTTTCACCCCCAACCATCCAGAATTTGGCTGTAGAAAGGTTCCAGGAATGCAAGAGCACTTGGCCACTGATCAGCCCATGTGTAGGGCAGGAAGCCACTGATCAGCCCGTGTGTAGGGCACGAAGCACAGTGTAAGGTAATGACACCCGGTCCTCAACACTGATGATCAGAACTGGGTGTGTGTATGTATGTGTGTGTGTGTCAGGGTCCAGGAGATGTGTCCTAAGGAAAAGGGACCCCTTACTTTCACCTTCTCAGGCTGAAAAGGGCCCATGAATGCTGCAGAAAGGCAGCCTCCCCTCTGTGGGAGCTAGGGACACCAGACAGCAGAAGTCAACTCCCCATCTCAGAATGGAGCTTAGGCATGGCCCCCTTGGACACTTCTTCTTAAGCATTTTCTGTAAACCTTCCAGAACACACAACTCGGGCTTCCCACTGAAATCCTGAGGAATACAGCACTGCCCATTCCAAGAACACACAACTCGGGCTTCCCACTGAAATCCTGAGGAATACAGCACTGCCCATTCCAAGAACACACAACTCGGGCTTCCCACTGAAATCCTGAGGAATACAGCACTGCCCATTCCAAGCTTTGTGGCCCCAAGAAGGCAGCTGACCTTCCCAGACCACTTTATCAGGGAAGGCATTAATCCGTATCTTCTGAAGGTGGTTGTGGGAACAGAGGTTCCCCAGGTAAGTACTTCCTAAGGGCTGCTCTAGGAATTTTGGATTACTAGTGAGCAAATGGATTAATACTGGATTAATTGACCTTGTGGTCTGTATACCCCAGGAGGTGGCATGACCCCCCCCCCAGAGTGCAGTTAGCAACACAGATCCGCTTTTGTTTTGAAGCAGAGTATTTGTTTCACTATGTAAAGATGTGTTGCTGTTTCATGTTGCCTGCCTAAGGCACCTGGCTGGTCTAATAAAAAGCTGAACGGCCAATAGCTAGGCAGAGGAGGGATAGGTGGGGCCGGAGGGCAGAGAGAAAAGGGGAGCCAGCAAGCCAGCCAGCTGGGGGTTGGGCAGACAGACAGACATGGAGGAAGCAGGAAAGCAGGATGGACAGCACACAGATGAATAGAAATGGGTCAATTTAAGTTAAAAAACAAAAAAGCTTGCTAGAAACAAGCCTAAGCGAAGGCCGAAAATAATTAATTGTAAGTCTTATTCATAATAATAAGTCTCCATGTCACGATTTGGGGGCTGGTTGTCCAAGTAAGCCTGCTCCAGCGCTTCCCTGTTCTCGAACTCTAGCACCACCTGTGCCCAGAAACAGAAGCCAGAGAACAACTAGCAAACCCCTGCCAGGAACCTAAAATCAAGCGCACTATCCACACTCATCTTCCTCTGGGAGGTTTGTAACAATTACATCAGACCACCTTTCTGCACGAAGGTGCCATTTCAGCAGGTTGTTCAATGGTCTGAGTAATAGGCCTTGTAGAACGTTCACTGCCACACAGGAACACTGCCAGGTTTGCTTCTCTGGACCTCCAGAAGCTCCTATCAGTCGGTCCTTCCTTTGTGATAAACTTTGAAGTGGATCTCAGGGCACAGAACATGATCCAGTATGACGCCCATCCCATACAGCTCAGAGCACACGCAGGCAGAGATCCATGTCCATGCCCTCTCTCCTCCTTTCAGGGACCATGACAAAGTACCCTCACACATTAAGAACTTTCAAAAGTCATTGATAAGGTTCATTAATGTATCAAAATGTCACCTACTCAATGTGAGCCATTAAAAATTATTAGTACAAGTATTAGGAAAAATAGTCATTAGAGTGCAGAAATACCAAGCACACACAGCCATCACCTTGGAGGTGCCCTGCCAGTCCTTCTCTTGTACCAGACCCTCAGCCAAAGACCTGAACCCCAGCATGCACAGGATGAGTCTTGGTGGAGAACCAAATTCACAAAAACCCTTCAAGAAAAACAGTCTGTGATCTAGTATCGGGAAGTACTAGAAATTCTCTTCAAACATGAGCTGCCTAGAGAAGGAGGAAGCCCTAGTTGTAACATCTGATGTTTACAATTGTGTCCTCCCAATCTGAAAGCCAATGTATTTCCTTTCCTCTGCAATTTGGGCAAAAGTGCAAGCCCTGGTTATCAGCAGCCCAGGGCTGTGCATGTCCCTTGCTTCTTGTATCCCTCAGGTCCAAGCGGGACTTCCTGCTGAATTCTCCAGAAAGTGGAGCGCCTTCTGTGCTATCTGAAAACTGAAGGCAGGTTGGTCAAATGTATGGGGTCAGTGGAACCAGGAAGGAAGATAATAAAGCCATTGCTTTGGGGGATGCTGTCTGAATCCTGACCTTTTAAAATCTGGTAAAACAAAGGGACGAATCTAGGTACCTATGTAGCATCTTCTGGCAAGCGCAGCACAGTTAGTTCTGTGGGAAACAATGATGACATTTAAAAACATCTGGGGAAGTGGAACAATAAGGAAGGAATAAGGTAACAAAACTAAACTGAAGATGAAGAGCTCCCCTTTCCTTGAGGAAGGACACCAAAGCATCAGCATCTGAGTGACAGACGCTGTATACTGTAGGACCTTAACAAGCCACACTAACTAGTGAGCAACATCCCATCAAACGGGTTTCTCAGCAGAGGGCTGGGTGCTATGTGAAGCCATCATCTAGCTACCTCTATCCAATGAGTCCAGCTAACACAGAGAAGGTGTTCAGATTAAGTACTGCATTTTATTGTTTATACTGACCAAAGGGCAACTATATCTACCAGATGAATAAGGGAATAAGTGTGTCCTGATAAAGGACTAATTAATCCCAGCCACAGCCTTATACAGAAAAAGAAACTGTTAAATGTAAATATTGTCTGTTCTTAACTGAAATGAAATATCATCTGGGCTCGAGATGCATGTAGCTCAATGACAGAGTGCTTGTCTACTGGGCATGAGGACCGGGGTTCAATCCCCAGTACTGGGACAAATAGTCTCTATTTGGAAAAGTAGGTTCTAAGATGAAGTATGCCAAGTGCCATAGGTGAGTGAAGCAAAATGGTATTTACACACACAGGTGGCACAGGGCAGGAGAAAACACACCTGGATAGTTTAAAACCAATGGAATCACATTTCCCAGCAGTCTTCCATATTGCTTACTGGGTCACGAGTGCAGCAGCCCACAAGATGCTAAGAACATCTTCCTCCAAAGAACAGTTCTTTCACAGAAGCAGCACTAACATGAGTCTCAATTTTAATGTGTTTTCCTTTGAGTCTTTAGGCAAGAAGGCAAAGGGACAACCAGGGCACAGGAAGCCATTTCTGAGCAGCCCAGCCATCCCTGGGTGCTTCTTTTATGCACGCTCAATTTCAGTGTAGGTAAACGGGCCTCATCATCTTTAGAAATCATTTCCAGTAGCAATGTGCACTTTCCTACAAATGGTCTTGTATTTAGTCTTGCCAAATTGCAAACAGTTAAGAGTTGTATGAGTTAAGTCTAAGGAAGCTTCCCTACTGTTGATAAAAAGGAGGGGTTCCATTAGGGGAGCGGTGGGGGGGGGGTCTGTAACGTGAGACATAAGAACACACTCTCCTTCTGCAGGAATTACTCTGTCCCACCAAGGCAATGGCCACCGTGGCGGGAACATAGAACCACAGTCAGCCTGGAAAGGCACACTGCAGTTGAGGCAGGTGCTGCAAATGTAAAAGGAGGCAGTGTGATGGAAGGGCATTACCTAATCTAAGTGTGAAAAATATTTTTATTGCTCTGGGAATAGTCACTGTTAACTGAATGCAACAACAAAAAGGGGGAAAAGAGCATGCGGGCCCGAGGGGATTACCAAATCAATTAACAAGTAATTCAGGAACTAATTTCTATATTGCCTCTTAGCACAAAATTGTATCTTTAATTTCTCCTGCAATAAGCATCCCTGTGATGGCCCTAACACACTGCCGCTGTAAATGAGTTTACAAGTATCTCTTTTTGATTGGCTATACAGCATTATTTCTTCACAGTTCAATGCTGCTGCAGCCAAGTGCTCTGAAATATTTAATTACGCTGGTAGCTACCGGTTACCAATTTGCAAGACCCACAGTGAGTACAGTACATTTTAGAAAACTAGTAATCAGCTAATTAAAACCACAGCGAATTCCAGCTACTCCAATTACCAACACCGGCTGCTGGATACACTCAGAGGGCTTGCTTTCGGGAAGGAGATCTTCAGGACTAGCTATCCCCTGGAACAGGGATGCCACGCAACCCAGACTGCTCCTTACAAGCTCTATTCAGAGACTCTTTCCACAGCTGTTCTGGGTACCATCCTGTGCCGCGTGCAGGCTTTAATGTACCTGGTGAGCTGCAGTGGTGGCTTAGTGGGTTTGCGGGGGAAGCAAACTGGGTTCGAATCTTGCAAGGTGAGATTTGGCCTTCTCATCTGTTAAAGCTGTTGGCTTTCGCATCTGTTAACTGGATGAATGTCGCTTCAGGGCTGCTGAGGGGACTGTGAAGCTTGCTAATAAACACACATAGAGAGAAGTGTGTTGGGTTCTGCTGTGAGAACCAGGTCTTCTCAAGGGCCATGTTCTTATTTATTCCCTTCTTCAACCAGTAGGAGGTTTAAAGAGAACGGCCAGTTACAATGCTAACAAAATCTGGCTTATGACAGACAACGTTATTTACGTATGTCTTCAGGTGAACACAAGAAAAAGAAACAGGGTGCTTACTGTGGACAGAGCTCTGGAAACGCTCCTGTAAAGATGGGTCCTAATCCGCCAGCTATGAGCGCTTGGGTCAGTCTATTCTTCCCGGGACTCAGTTTCCCTGTATGTAAAACTTCTCAGGTTTACAAGCAGCTATTTTTACCACGCTAGGATACTGACTCAGAAGGAGGCGACTCGGTTATGTGGGAAAATATCGGAAGACAGCACATGAAGGTGGGTGGGAGGGGATCGTGTGGTTAACGTATCATATTGGCGTTGATTAGCATCTATTAGTTTAACTAATATGCTTCATAATTGTACATATAAATACATATACATTCTTATTCACCCAGAGCATTACCTAAGAAAAATTAGTCAAATCCTAAGTAGCAGAATTTTTAATTCCAATGGGGGAAAAAAAAATCACATGACAAACCCCAGGGCAGATTTGGCTAGTGGGGACCCTTAGAGGAGATTTAACAATTTGACCTTAGTGGAGGGCAGTACCACAGTGGCGCTCCAGCCATATCTGCAGGGTAAATGCTCCAAACGAAAGGAAACCTTGGCTAAGGGCAGAACTCTCCACCAGGTACTCTTCCTGAAGCCTCTGGCCACCATTCTGAAAGTCCACTCCCTCCAAGTCTACCTGGAAGGTCTTTCCTACTGGTCCCTCTAGCCTCTTCTTTACACCACGACTCTCCAGCCTGCCCTCCACTATGGGATGAGCACAGGAAATAGTAAATCACTGAAAATTTTAAAAACAAACAAACAAAAAACCCCAAATAATCCACTGTAACAACCAAGCTCTGAAATACCAGAGTTGCAATACAATTTAAAGGTCTGATCGATACTGGAAAAAAAATAGTAGTTTATGAACTAACACCCTTGAAATCCTTGTATAAGAGCTGGGAGATAAGCTCTGCACACACACTTATACACACAGATAAGCCTACATACACACTTATACACACAGATACAAAACACACATACATACACATATAAATGCATGTGCGTGCACATACACATAAATACATGGTACACAGGGCTTAGACATGAGAAATTTTCAGAAGAAAATTTTCTGTTAAACTGATCTATGATTGAATACAATGCATGAAAACAGTTTTATAGACTATGGCCACAATGTCTGAGTAGCAACTCAATGTCCTCACCACTACCTTCACCAAAAGGAAACTCAACACTGACTTCCCTTGGAGAAAATTCCAGTCCTTGCCTCTCCAAACGATGGCACCTAGGGCCACAGACTGCAGCAGCTGAACCAGGAGCTTCCTCCTGCACACACCGAAGAGCAGGTGCTCTGTGTCCTCCCCACTAGAAACTCACGCCCACACCCAGGAGCTATTCAAGAAACATCAGATGGTCCAAGATGGCTGAGCAATGTTCCTAACAAAGGCTCAAGGTTGTGAATGGCCAAGAAAGACTGGGGCACTGTCAGAAAGTGCAGGTGGTGAGGTACATGAATAGTCCAATGCTTCCCCCTTTCTACGGTATTTTTGCTAAGCTGTCCTCCAAGAAGCCTTCAGTAGCAGAGCAGCATAGTCCTAACACATCGATTCTCCTGATTTGTTTGCTTATTAGTGGTTAAACCCAAGTATGAAACCATTACCCAATGGCTCAAGTCTCCATTGCTTTAGACAGGGGCTTGGCACCTACTCAAGACTATCTTCTCTTCCAAGTCATTCCTTGAGATAGTGTTGGAGCATCAATAACGTCTCATTAAGGGAAACTGGTCAAGAGAATACAATCTCTGGCCTATATCTCTGGCATAATATTCCAGGTGGGTGGGACCAATCAGAAACCAAGGGACCACTTCTAAGAAGGCAGGCTCACCTTAAGCCATGCCAAAGAGATAGGTGGGAATAATTAGTCCTTCAACGAGGTACTGTGCTTTTCCTTCCCAGGATGCCCACCCTTAGTGCAGAAGCTTATAGGGAGGGGCATGTGCCCCCCTAAGTCTGCCTGCTTTTCTGAATAGCTAAGAAAGATGGCAACTTCTCCTTCTCTTCTCTCCACCCCTGTTGTAAGCACGTTTTCCCCAACTTTCCCCTGTGCTTCCTTAGTTTTCTCAAAACACCCCTCTCTGCCATGTGGTGGCTTGTCCACCAAGTCTGCTCTACATACCACCCCAAACAGCATAGCTTTTTCTTCCTCCCTCCATTCTTCTCTGGGTAGTGTTTTAAAACTTGCCTGCCCTGGGGTGTTTTAAAAATATCCTCACATATTGTTTGAATCTATTCTTAAATTCTTTTGTTAATGAGACTCATAACCCCGAGAGGGGACCCTGATTTCCTCGGTATCATCTGGTGACCCAGATGGGACTCCCCAAAATCTGGTAGCAATAACAGAAGCATCTTGCCTTGTGTATTTTTTATGTAGCTGCCATGATACTTACAAACTTTAAACAACTTTCTATAGAACAATGAAGTGGTTGGTGGAGACTGAATATTTGCATGATATTTAGCAATGAAGCCATAGGCTAATGTAATTAAAACCTGTAGGTTTGCCAGGCATGGTGGCGCACACCTGTAATCCCAGCACTCAGGAGGCAGGGGCAGGTGGATCTCTGTGAGTTCAAGGCTAGCCTGGTCTACAGAGTGAGTTCCAGACCTACCATGGCTGTTACATAGAGAAACCCTGTCTTAAACAACAACAACAACAAAACTCTGTGGGTTTAACATTTAAAAATTCCTAAGTAAAATGATGAGCATGAAGACATTTATTTAGAGACAATTTTTCCAAATGAGTTCTAAGAAGTAGAAAAGGCAGAAAGAAACCAGTTGTCTGAGATGATTTCTGGGCCACTGACAAAGGCTTTTATTCTTTGAAGAATAGACAGAGAATGGCCACTTGTATAACCCAAATATAGCATCTTATATACATGAAACAGAGTTAAATATAGAGGATGATGGGTTAAAAATTATATCGTTTCTGAAGTGTAACAATGTATAGCACAGCTTCTTAAATATTAACCAATTCTTTTAGAAGAATATAAAATTCATTTGAGGGAAGAAAAAATGTTCATACTATCAACTTACATGCTTATCACCACCACTGTCACCTCCACTACCTCCACTACCACCATCACCACCACTGATACCATCTCCACCACCACCTCTATAACTATGATCAATACCACCTCCACCACCACCTCTATAACCATGATCAATACCACCTCCACCACCACCTCTATAACCATGATCAATACCACCTCCACCACCACCTCTATAACCATGATCAATATCACCTCCACCACCATCTCTATAATCACCATCAATACCACCTCTATAACAATAATCAATACTACCTTCACCACCATTTCTACAACCATGATCAATACCACCTCCACCACCACCTCTATAACCATGATCAATACCACCTCCACCACCACCTCTATAACCATGACCAATATCACCTCCACCACCACCTCTATAATTACCATCAATACCACCTCCTCCACCACCTCTATAACCACCATCAATATCACTTCCACCACCACCTCTATAATTACCATCAATACCACCTCCGCCACCACCTCTATAACCACCATCAATATCACCTCCACCACCACCTCTATAGTTACCATCAATACCACCTCCACCACCACCTCTATAATTACCATCAATACCACCTCCACCACCACCTCTATAATTACCATCAATACCACCTCCACCACCACCTCTATAACCATGATCAATACCAATCCACCATCTCTATAATCACCATCAATACCACCTCTACAACAATGATCAATACTACCTTCACCACCATTTCTACAACCATGATCAATATCACCTCCACCACCACCTCTATAATTACCATCAATACAACCTCCACCACCACCTCTATAATTACCATCAATACCACCTCTATAACCACCTCTATAACCACCTCTATAACCACCATTGATCAATACCACCTCCACCACCATCACACCTCTACCACCATCATTACTACCATATCCGTCACCATTACTATTATCACTACCACAATCATTACCAAACTCAGTAATACCATTTTCACCACCATCACTACCACTTCAACCATCACTACCACTTCCACCATTGTCACAACCACTTCCACCATTGTCACAACCACTTCCACCATCACCATTCTCACCTCTATCACCGTGTCCTTTTCTCCACTTCCTCCTTGCTCTTCAGACACCATGGAGACAGCACTCCATCATGGGTACACAAAACAGGGGAAGCAGAAAGAAGACCCCAGTGTTCAACAAGGTGTTGGGAGACGAACAAGGAAGATACCACATCTCATCAGACGTAAAGTACACTTTCTGGGATCGACTTTGACCCTCAAAGGGGAGAAGCCCCAGGAGACCCCATGTGCCTAGATAAGGGAAGCTCAAAGAATCACCAGCATCATCGAGCGCACAGATGCTGAGTTTACAGACTTAACCTTGCAACCCTGACTTACACATCACTTTCCTCAGGGCCTGTGGTAACACTGCAAGACCTCATTTGGTCCACTCTAGGTCCTACACAACAAGACGTAGCCGCTGGCACTCTTGAGGAGAGTATACTGTATAATGCACAGTATCAGATGGGAAATTCAGCTGCGAAGACTTGCCGAAGGCATGCCATAGGGCTGGGAGGCCTGAGTCCTGGCTCCTCCGTTTGTTAGTGCTGCGACCCTGGTCTCCCAGAGCTGCGGACTGCTCATCTGCAGAGGGCCCAGGCTGGTAGAATTTAAGCAGGGCTCTGATCTAAAGCAGGATGATGTCCTAACACATCAGAAGCCTCCCTTACACACAGGGGCCACTCAGCTCATCACTGCCAGCACCTCACTCCAGACTGCACTCAGGAGCACGGGGCTGATGCTAATGCTGCCCCACAGGCAGAGAGATGGGAGTCAGTCCGGCAGGTCAGGGTCTGATGCAGTGGGAGAGGACTCCCAGACGGCAAGTATTTAGTGCTCCCACTTTCCCTAGTCTACAAACAACTCTTGTATTAGGTACTTCAAAGGAAATGAAGAAGCGTATGAAAATATTTCCCAGGCTCTTCCATGTCCATTTTAAATTTCACCAAGCTTCTATATACTTAATTATAGCTGTCAGTGTTGGTATCAAGGGAAAACAGTGTACTTGACTTTAAAACTTGGCCATCAGTGACTCCGTTAAAAATAAATTCTCTTCCTGAGATGGAGGAAAGGAAAATGTACTTTTGCTATGACCTGATAAAAATGTCACTGTGTGATGCCTTTCTTAAAAAGCTTAGGACAGATACCACTGAGGACTTCTTTAGATGTCCCCTTCTCAGTGGAGCAGGTCCCCAGGGGAATCTGCTGTCAGGAGTGAGCATGGCTGAGTGTGGCAGGGGCATTCCACTGCAGATCACATGCAGGAGCACTGTGGCCAGGGATGCTGCTGCTTCAAGCAGAGGGAGAGAGACAGGAGTCAGTATCATAGGTGAGGGGTCTGATGTATGTCTAATGGTGTTTAACAGTTTCATTTACACCAGTCTACAAACACAACTCCGATATTAGATAATAATATCAGATATTAGGTATATCCCAGAACTCTTCTATGTTACAAATGAGGAAATAGCAGAGTGAACTGCAGACACCCCAACCATCTTTTGGGGTGTCCAGTCTGAGAGCCAGGCCATACACCCCAGGGGCTCACTGTTGCCGTTTCCAAGTAAGTTTTTGAGACAGATCAGAGGGACTCATTTCTCCCTGATACATGGGGATAGGAGGTAAGCAGGGGTGGGCAATGCCAGATACTGTACATGCTGTTAAATACTATAGAATGGAAAATCACAACAAAATGAAAATGCTAGAGTGAAACCTTTTGTATGACTTGAAAAATTAAAAGAGCTTTGAGTTTAGTGCTGAACTTTGGCTAAGGCTTTATTCTAAACACTCTTAAAATGTTTTCTGTGAATAATTCAAACCCTCGGGAATAGACTAACAGGCTCTTCCCTTACCCTAGCAGCCTTGAGCAGGGAGCTGCCAGCCAGGCAGCCCCTTCACTGGTCAAGTGCCCTTGTAGCAGCCTGGCTGAGAAATCTCTCACCCTGAAGACACCCCGACATCTACAAAGGACCATTATAGCAACAGCGGCAGGCACACTCCAGTCATGACCCCTTGCCTCTGAATGAATCTGCTTGCCCTCTGCGATTCTCATGGAGGCGGAGCCCCCCCCCCCCCCCCATGGCCCAGAAGGTGGCCCTAGACACACCCATGCCCTAGGGAGGTACCCAGGCTATTCAGCCCCAGGGCTGTCTGCACTGAAATACTATGCCCCAAACACAGCTTCTCCCAGATGATCTTCCCATTGTACTGGCAGGTACCAAGGCCAACAGTGCAGAGAGGCAGCACAGCCTCTGCCATGCAGTGACAGATAACAACCTGTGACAGCACGTGACTGATGCTGCTTCATCTTCACTGTCAACCTGCCTGGATTTGGAGACACCCGGGAGACACACCTCTGGGCGGGTCTGTGAGGGCATTTCTAGGGAGTAATCCCACTGAAAAGAAAAGCCCCCTTGAATGTGGGCAACATCATCTGATGGGTTGGGATTCCAGAAGTAAGAAAAAGGGAGGAGAGAACTGAGTACCAGCCTTTGTCTCTCTTTGCTTGCTAAGGGCACAATGTGACCAGCTGCCTCACACTCCTGCTACCATGATGGACCACACTCTGGAGCTATGACCAGAATCAACAATGCTTCCTTCCCTTGGGTTCTTCTGGGGGACACTTTGTCACAGTGGTAAGAAAAGTAACTAATGCCCCCACAGTACTGACAGGTCACAGCACACCAACACTCAAGCCCTCTGGGCAGAGCGGGAAGATGGGGAGGGGCCAGTATGATGATATTAGGACGAGGGTAACCAATGATTGGAGAGTAAATGGCCTCCTGGACTTGAGGTCCATGAGACAAGTTCTTTCTCAATTGCAGGGATGTGTCCTCTGAGCCATAGTAGAGATGGAGGATGAAGATCCAAAGAACTGGAAACTGCTTCAAACCCAAGGAATGAAATCATGTGGGCAGTGAGGACTCGGCACCCTCCTGCTTCAGAGTTCAGGCTCTCTACACACACCTCCCTGGGGTTCTTTGGTGAAGTCTAAATCTTCTCAAAATACCAAAATCAAGAATCAAATAACAAGCCCAGGGCTTCCAAAAGCAGAAGGCAGAAGCAGTGTTTTGCAGGGCTTTGCAAAACCTCCCCCAAGCAAGGACACCCCAGGGAAAGCTGAGACCGGCCTGTGGGGACCCTGCACTGACAAGGTGGGGTCTTCACCGGGGCCTGACTTCAACATCAAAGCCACTCTGGGTATGGTAGGCTCTTAGGAGGGGACCCTGAGCCTATCTACCTGCAGCTGGCCTGCACGAAGAGTGAAGAAAAGATCCCCCAACAGAAGCCAGCTAAGCGGAAACAGTATTTTCACGTCTGGAATCTCGGAGACGTCTGCACAGGCCTGTTTTTGTTTGTCCCCACCAACCGAAACCCAAATTCAAGTGTGGAAGTCTGACGAGCTAAAGTGACCTCATGCCTACTCCTGTGTACGTGTGTGTGTGTGAGGCATGCTCCTGCCGTCCCTGACTCTCAGCATGAGCGTTAGGCCCTGGCTGGGAGTCCACGGGAGGGGAGGAGGCTTAGGGCTGTGTATCTGCACTCAAATATAGAGATTAAAAAATGCTAAAGAGAAAGAAGAAAAGAGTACAGCTGCCGTCCCCCAAACAGACCTCCCATCTGCCACCCACGATTTGCATGTCACCTTCTCCGGGCTCATTTGTACTTCATTAACTGCCATTGACTTAACAAGATTTATGCAAATGACACTATAGGAGCTCCCTAACTCCCACTGCAATCAAGTGATTATGTATGTACAACTTGCCACAGCGATGAAAAATTAATACGTGACAAGCCCACTGGCCGCTGAGCTGGGCCGCTGGCTTTTATTTTTCTTGCTTTGCTTTTTAATTTCTACTCAAATAGACCTTTATCTTATTAGTAAGAAAAGAAACAGGACTCTCTAAATCCATCCACTCTGGGTACCCAGACGGGACAAAAGAGGAGTTGGAACTAGAGCCTGAAGAAATGAAGTTATTGCCTAGAAAACAATTCCCTGCTCTTGAGGAACCTTTGATTGGGGGAAGAGAGAAATAAAGTCACTGGTGACAGTGACGTGGCCAGCTACCTGTTACAAGATAAACAAGGGGACCCAGGCACATGGGCAACCTGTACAACCACGAGGGAGGTTGCAGGCATGCAGATCGCCCTACTCGACTTCTAAGCACTTGCAAAATTCCTGTGGAGGGGCAGAAGAGTACAATGACCCCAACACCAAGTGTTCAAGGACAGGAGCTTCTGAAGTGACTCCTCTGCCTTGAGGCCAACTGGATGGGGCTCAAGCAGGATTCCTTGAAGACCAAGGATTCTGCTGCTTGGGAGAGGGACAGAGCAGGTAGTTGCAAATGACCAGCAATGATTTCCCCTGAGGACAGATGCACATTTCTGCAGCGTCCCTGGAGTAACACACTGCTACATGCATAGCCTTAGCTGTTTCCTCTACACAGCACAAGATACTTCTGTGTGAGAGGAGAGTTCCCATGTTTGATTTAACGCTTGTAACTCAGGGCTGAAGAGATGGCTCAGGGGTTAAGACCACTCAAGGTTTTTGCAGAGTACCCAAGTTTGGTTTCCAGCACCCACATGTGGCTCACAACCACCTGTAACTCCAGTTCCAGGGGATTCAATGCCACCCTTTGGCCTCTGTGAGTACCTGCATGCACATGGCGCACAGAAAACTAACACAGGCACACAGGCATGCACACATAAAAACAACAATCTTTAAAACTGTAACTTTGCTTTGGAGGCTTTTTGTCACCGTGTAGTGGAAAGAACACAGACGTGAGGTCCTTGGCTTCCCAGCTACCTAGTCCTGAATGTTCATCCTGCTTAACTTACAATCAAAATAACCTAATGGCCCCACTCTGCAATGCTAAGGGTTAAGCGGAACTCTACATAAAAAAAAAAAAAAAAACACATAAATAACAAGCTCTAATTTAAATGTTCATTGACTTAAGAAGTCCACCTGTGCACTTTCTAGAATATTCTAGGCAGGTCCTGCCCCTCCAGGCTCCGCCCTCCCAATCCTCTTGTTTCCATACAGAGGACACCACAGCAGGGTGAGGACAGTGAGGAGTGTAGCTACTCTCAAAAGGTCCACATGCCTTGAAAATGTGAGCATACACAGCATGCAGCATTAGGTCACTGTAACTATTCAGACCACCTACAACCTCCACCTTACTCCAGAGAAAGTGCAGGATGGCTCTGACCCGGGGACCCGGAACATCACAGATGGATGGAAACATTCTCTGCAGAACGTCTAGGTATGACATGAGGGGTGTGAGGCCTGAGTATCAACTTCAGTGGGGCATGTGACGCTGGGAACAGACCCTGGGAGGAGTTAGTCCATGGCTCCTCACAGTGGATGAAACCAAGTACTCTGTGCCCAGGAGTCATGGGAAAACCATGGTTTAGATTTCAACAAGAATATCATGAACATCCAAGAGCGCAAGGCTTCCCAGGGAATGCAGAGGCTGCACTTAACACTGTCGCCTTCAGTCTTTGCAAACTGAAAATCTGGTTTGAGAAGCCAGTCCTGTCCAAAGATGAGCAGGGAACAAATTAAGGGAGGCTCCAATTACATCAGGGCCTGGCTGGCTCCCCAAGAGTTTCCTGCTGAGAAAGTGAGCTCCCCCGCCCCCCATACATACATACATACACACACACACACACACACACACACACACACATACACACACACACACACACACACACACACACACACACACACACACACACACACACACACACAAGCCAGGAATGGACAGGAACCAGGAAGATGATATACATGAAGTAGCAATCTTCTTCAATGTCCCAGCACCAGCTTTTCAAAAGAATAACAGCTCAATAATTTTTACAGCCCTACATGAAGTAACACTGAACAGAAATCTTACATTACAGTGGCTCTGTGTGGAGTCAGTTAGAATCAAATAAGCAACATGAGTAAACAACTATGTACGAGGCCCTCAGAAGTAATAAACCTGTTTATGAGGAAAACACCGCCCATCACCAGGGAGGCTGCTTGCCTTGTTAGTAAACACAGGAAAGGTGAAAAATTTTCTTCGAGGTGCTGCAAGCTGGCCCCCAAGTCTGTCACCCAGTATAGTAAGGGTGGTCCTGTGCAGAGGCACAACAGCACTGACTAACGCCTGCAGGGCCTCCCTGCTCCCTTGGGTCAAGGCTCACACTGCCTTGTGGGCAGAGGGTACATGTGGCACACGGGCCACTCTGGCTGGCAGCTGGAGGGTGGGACTGCACTAGTCTTGGCTTCTCAGCCATCTGTGGCTCTTTAACTCACACACCTTCAATCTGAAATGGTCCAGCTTCCCACGAGGGCTGCAGCCATTAGCTGCAAACAGGTGAAACCCGCACGGCTGAGGAGAGCCCGCTACATCTGCATGAACACTGCCTCTCCCTCAGAGCCCACGCGCACAGGGCCAAGTGAAGCTGGATGGTAGCTATGGAAAAGGCGATGGACGCCCTAGATAACCAGAGCTACGAATGGGCCACCAGCATCATCCATGGAAGGCAGAGCTATTTCCTGCTCACAGATTTCCCGCCCCCACCCAAACAGAACACACTCTAAATCAATTGGCTTTCTTTATCAACCAAAAAAGATGACATTTCCAGAGCCGCTGAGCAGGGTTGAACTCTTTATTCTTATTGTTTCGGAAATGAAGCAGCAAAAGACGTCACACGTGAATTCCAGTGTGTCTTGCTAGAGACGTGAAGCAATTTAGGAGCCGGTTTCCGGGCTAATGAAAACCCATTTCAGGCTAGCAACATTGGCCAAAACAAATGCTTGAATTCAAGTCCTGTTGTGTAATGGGGAAGTTTAATTAAGGCCCCACATTACAGCTGTAAATGTTCCTGTGTATAATAAGGTCTAAATGAAACTGAACCTAATCAAAGTTACAATCCCTTCATTAGCAAATTACAAACAAGAGCGCACAGCTGACATGCCAGCGATGATTATTACAACTAATTGCCTCGTTGTTACAGACCAGCCTGAAACAGTGTTCAGATGTCCGTCTGCAAGAGCAAATTAGGGCCACGTCAGGCTATTCCTGTGATCACAAGGGGTTCTTCTACAGCGAGCTGATTTACCCCTGTCGCCTGGCGGCCAGCGGCCCAATCAAAGCCACGCTACAAAGGCAGCCTTTGAAGCCAGTGCGGCATGGAAACACACTCCATATGCAGGCGGGCAGAGCGCACTTCATTAGAGCTGTTGTCCTATTCCCTCTTCTTATTCTAATGATCCCATTTTAATACTCACAGGAACCCCTTCTAATTGATGTCAAGTGAGTGACTTCTACATTCATCAACAGAGCACATCAAACAAACCCTGGTGCCCGAGCCGGCATCGGCTCAGGCTGCACCGAGGTGTGTCTCCAGCGAGGCGGGGAAGGGGACAAGTGTACCTGTTTAATTGGGATGGCTCGCCCGCTCCCGATGCTGTCCGCGCGGCTCTCCAGGCCTTTCTTCTCTTTGTCTGGGTCGCTCCCTTTCCTAGACTGCAAGCAAAAGTAAAGTTAGCATTTGGGCGAGGGTTGTGTCTGCCAGACGGGTCTCGCCCCTACGTCCAGAGCTCCCGCCAACGCGATTCAGAACCGCCGCCCCCAGCTGTTCCTCTGCACTGACTCATCATTCCAAAGAGAATTTTCTAAACTTTCCCCCTGACTTTTCTACTGCGAAATTATCTTTTAATTCTTTTTTAAAGAGTTCAAAATGCAATTACTAGAAACCAATGGACCATCCAGGAAAGCAACGCCCGACGAGAAAACATTCTAGAGCCGCGGTTAGCACAGCTGAGGAGAATGAGGCCCCCGAAGGTCATCTGGAAGCCCAAGTACAGAAGCGTATGGATTAAATGAACGTCTGGACGACTGACTTACTGGTACACCCCCACGAGCTGTTTCAGGGGCAAGCAATGTTTCCTTTCATTGCTTCTGGATGGTTAGAAAAGAGCAATTCAAAGTTAGAGCAGGCTACTGTGCAGCAAAAAGATAAGGAGGCAAAAACTAAAAATCTCTTTCTGACAAAATGTCAATATTCGGGGCACAACGAACAACTGTTTGTTTGCCAGGTTCCCGAGCCAGTTATCTTGGATGGGTTGTTGATGCCACGTGAACTGCCCGGTGGCTGGCAGGTGTGGGGAGGAGGGCACTTGGGGAACGCTGCAGGAGCGCCAGCCACCGTCCATGTCCCGTCTCCTGCTGGCATGAGCAAGTGTAAGCATGGTGATTGTCTGACAGATTTATTTTATTATGAGAGAAAGATCTGAGACTCGTCCTCCTTAATAACGGTGCTGACAAGTGACAACTTCACTCCATTACTTTTCAATGGGAACATTACTCACGCAATATTGAAAATGGAGAAACATTTTCCTGTGCTTTTCAAATCTGAGATGATATATGAAACGGAGAGACTCAGTGGTGTCCGGTGCTGCTGGGAGCAGCTAATGAAATTCAGATTCAAAAGGATGTGGGATAGAACAGATGATGCTTCTAAAACAGTATCCAAAAACGCAAAGGCCCTGATATACAAAACAAGCAAGGGCTGATGGGATTGACTTAAGATTCCAGGACGTATTACTGCCAAAAGACCCAGAGAAAGGTGCCTGTGATATCACTCGGCGCAGGTACTTCAAAGGTGGTGATTTTGCCGCGTGGCCGTGCACGTGAGAAAGCGCACTCTTAGCTGATTACAGAGGCTTCTGCATTTGTCAAATGCCTCCTCGGTGTCGCATGCCCCTGTGCCTTCATCATGGATCGCAGCTTTGCTACAGAAAGTCCTTTAGTTTCTTTACTCTTCCACTAGTAATGCATAGCAAGAGCCCACAGCCAGTTCTTTGCCCACATCAGTTCTGGGGAAGGTGGGCACATGAGGTTTCCAATTGGAAAATTAAGTTCCAAGACCCATAGCCGACAACATTTTAGAAATTCTGAATCAATGAAGAGCATAAAGGGCATTTTGGGAACTTTATCAGTTCTAAATACCTAAATTTGAAAATCCATCTTCATTATTCTCCATTAAGCAGAATAATTAACAAAACAAACATTTTAAAAAAAAAATGAACATTTTCCTGGAGGCGGCGCATCTGTCCCTAGTTGCTGTTCTCAGAGCAGATTCCAGATTCCTCGGAAGCAGGAAGCAGCAGCCGGAGTCGCTGCACACAGCTCCAAACATGTAAAGAAACAGGAGCCACGCTCGCACAACCACAGCGTCAGAGAAAAATGAGACAGAAACTCAGGATACACATTGGAAAAAAGGAACTCCACCAGCAAGGATACCATTTTTGTGGAAAGTGCCATACAATTAAAGGAAAGAGCTCCAACAAGCTTCTGGGCAGAGGGTTTGCCGTCTCCAACAGGCTGACTCCGGGAGACCAGAATCCAACAACTAAACCACAACCCAATCCACTAGCTATGAAACCCTGAACCTCCGAATCCCGAGGGAAGACTCCTTGCTTTCCTGCCCACTTCACAGAGTCACCAGTGGTGCGTAGCCTGTGTCCTCCCCTCTCTGCCAAAACTACTCATCAGAGGCTGCTGGCAACCCTTGGTACCCATTGCTATATCCAGCCTGCCGCATTCTTCAGAACCAGAGTTTATCACACCCATTGCACTTCTGGAGACTTCAGGCCACCAAAATGACTGCTGAGCCCCACAGACACTAAAGACAGAGGGAAGGGAAGGATTATCTACTTCATTTCAAAAGTGTTCAGCTCCCTATACGTAATAAACCGAGTCCCTTGTACCCTGGGCCGAGAAGCGTGTCTGGCAATACCGCCCATCCAACAGAACACCTGCTTTCTCAGCTTCAACCAAGAAGGCAAGAGCAGATGGAACGCACCATGCCAGGCTTCAGGGCTCCTGTTCTTCTCCACAAGATACCAAGTGTCGATTCCTTTACAATATGGACTTCATTGTCCTTTTTTGTCTGAGTAGGTCCAGGTTCTGGGCAATCTTTGGGTACTGGTGCACTTAACTGT
The DNA here is from genome assembly GCF_949786415.1 of Peromyscus eremicus. Taxonomy (NCBI): domain Eukaryota; kingdom Metazoa; phylum Chordata; class Mammalia; order Rodentia; family Cricetidae; genus Peromyscus; species Peromyscus eremicus. The sequence continues at coordinate 5,980,111 of NC_081429.1, read as the reverse complement.
TTAATGGTATCAGCGTCACACAGCAAGCTTTTAAAACACCACGTAAAGACCCAATTCTTTAAAAGCTTGAAAAGACATAAAGCAACGCCATACAGAAGTTAAGGAGCCTTGCTAGCTTAACACACACAAATGCAGGCAACACATATACACCCATTCAGGTAAATGGCAAGCCCTGGAACAGAGGCAGAGGAATGGATGGGGAGGCTTGGACTTCCACTGAGGATGTGTGTTCTTCACGAAACAGTGGCTGCAAACTGCTCAACCTCGTGATTATCACAGAGACTACATGCAGGGGTTTTTTTTCTGTAATTCTTATATATTTCAAAATGTTATTCAATAAAATATTTCATCTACATGTAAATCAGGCTACTAAATGAACTGTTCTAAAAAATTCTGTATTTCTAAAGCAGGCATCCTGTGGGTCATCTTTTAATGTTTCATTTCTCAAGGCAATGGCCTTACATAAAAAATTAACAAAACATGATACAGTTTAAATTCCCATTGGTAAGGCAGACATAATTGCGGCTGCAAAGTAATGCATAACCTGCTACGACTGGAGAGATGTAGTTTATATAATTTCATACAAAATACATGGGATTTATTGTATGTTTGCAATTTAAAACATCTGAGAGCTGGAGATGTTACCCCTGTGTGGCACAGAGCCACTTTAAAGGATATGTTGGGCAGGATGAGAACTATGTGCCTACACCTGACCTCCAGCCCTTTTGGAATGGGCTAACAGATAAGTGGACGGTGCCCACCAGCTGCACATCTCCATTCTGGGCTGCGGAACAGAAACTAAGATGGTTTGCATCAGGCACAGCTGTTGACAGGTCTAAACACATACACACTTTGACAATGTCAGTCAAAAGTCACCCATAGCGACAGATATGAAGGCTGCAAAACTGGAAATACTTAAAGAGGCTGTTTCCTACTGAAATCTGGATCCTTAATTGCCTAGATTTCAGAATTAATTCACCTTCATTTCATTCCTTGTATGACACTGACATCTAGTGGAGTCGATGCTTCCAGGTCCTTCAACTCAAAATGCTCATCACCCACCTCCACAGCCATTCTGCCCAGCGGCAAAGCCAAACCTGGGAACAACCTCCATGTCGGCCATTTCCTGGAATTTCAGCTTGTTGATCCTTAAACCACAATACAAACCCATTGTAGCACTGGATTCCTGTATGACCCCAAACTTCTGTTCCATGCACCTTAGTTGGGCAGCTGGATTCAACTTTTCAAATGCTCTACTCTCAAACTGTCTTCAGACGCTAAAGAGGAAGAGATCAAGCACATCGCAGACACACAGCCGGAAGGAGGCATCTAAGATCCAGCGGTTATGATGCAATTCACTGGGATTTCCAGTCACCGCGTTCTCACCAGCTTGAATAAGGCCTGTAGCTCTGTGGCTTCCTGGCCTCTGTTTTCTTTCAGTGTGGCCAGCTCCGGCCACCAGCATACCTCCTAGACACTGAGCAGTCAGGGCTCTGAAGAGCAGGTAGTGGCCAAACCATTTTTCTTCTTCAGATCTTAAAATTAAGAGTCCTTCTGTGAGCTGTCAATCATCCAGGTCATGGGAGTTGTCAATCATCCAGGCCCCAGGATCTTTTTTGGATAGACGAGACTTACAAATAGTTCTGTTTAAAGTGGTATTTCCTAGTTTCCATATTTCTTTCATGTGGTAGAAAACAAAGGTAATGTGAACTGAATGGTGCTAGGCAGGAATCACAGGCTGGGCCTCCACAGCCACTCCTAACAGTGTGGTGGTGGGGGATACAGAACTTCTCTTGGATTACTACATTCTTGGAGCCCAAAGCCTCTGAAGTCAGCTGTGGCTTCGGTAACTGGTTTTTCTGGACCCACTGAGTCACAAGTGAATGAGTACCCTTTTGGGGAGGAGGCACCTTCTTAACCAACAGTCTTGCTCTGAGCATCCAGCTAGAAACCAACTGTTAATGTGACTGCTCATACTGTGTGTCGAAAAAACTTTATAAGGCACAACCTTACATCCGTGCTACATGTTACTACTGTAACATATCAGATACTTGCTTGTACGTACAGAAGCCAAAATGACCCCTTCAGACCTACCCAGCAGTCCTACCAACTACGTTTGCTGACTATCACTGGTGTCCATGCTCCTGACTTCAATAGCAGTGGAAAAAAACCCACAAATAATACCACTAAGAACCCCCTGCCTCTCTGGGGAGTGCTCCCAGCTGACAGACCCACTGAAGAATAGCTACTGCTCCCAGATCAGAGAGGTCCAGTGATGTGTCTAAGGTCAAACAGTGGCCAGCGGTGTCTGTCAGAGCTGCATGATACAGCCAGCAAAGGAAAGGACAGGGTGGCTCAAAGGGGGACCCTCTGTCACCAGCAGACAGGAGCATGAATGTTCTAACAGAGACGGTCACAAAGAATGATGGAAAAGAGTGAGGCACCCACAGATCTGGCAAGTACCCACAGCATCATGTGACCATCTTCAGTTGAAGGCTTCAAGTCAGACAATGAACTTCTAGCTATTCCTTTAGGTCAAGCTAGTGTGACTTAGTCAATAGGAACCAACCAAAACCAGAGGCCAAATGATTTATTTACACAGGCTTTAAGTGCAGACACTGCACAGAGCTGGCCAGAGAGAGAAAGACTTCCTGAAATCATACCATAATAGCTCTGGGCTTAACTGCAAAGCCATCCATGATTGACTGGTGATGTCTGCTGGGCATAAGAGGCAGGAGACAGTAGGTTTGCTTCTTCAGAGAATATCTGTACCCATCAACCCAAAGAGCTTGTAAAAGTGCACATGCCTAGCCTCACCCTGGACTCAGGGTTTCTAAATCAAAGCTCAGATTTCCAATCCAGGACACTCCCTGGAGGACTCTGAGGACTGGCCAAGAGAAGCCTATGGCAGGGAGTCCCTTGAAAGCCTGGAGAGAGGGGTGGGGGTTGCAATTTGAAGGAAAGGTAAGTCTTAATCCCATGCCCACCCCTGGGGTCAGTTCTCAGACCCCAACAGATGACAGGGGCGACGGCTAAGGCCCTGTGATTGGTCAGATGCAATGGGAATCCCCCAAGACCTTCACTACCTCTCCGTGTGTAACACAAGCCTTTAGTGTGAGACCACGAAAGTACTGGGAGAGTGAAGGCTTGCACAAACTCCTCAGGATTTGCACTCAGTCCCCACCGGGTAATTCCCACCCTGCTCAGGACTCACATCTTCTTTTCTTCTCACAACGTCCCCAGACTCGAGTCATTGCGATTCTCACTCAATTTAGTTTGGATTCTGCAACATCACTGGACCCTGGGACAGACACCTTCCTGTGACTGAGACGCCGGGTGACACTGAGAGGCTGGTCCTGAGGACAGACACTCACCGTGAAGAGGTTGGACCTGCGCTTGGACTGCTTCCGGACAGGCGTTGGGGTGTTGGCAGTGGGCGGGACATCGATCCGAAGCTCCTTCTGGCTGGTGCTTGGGGTGGAAGGGACGGAGGAGGAGTAGTCACTTAAACTCCCGCCTCCATTACTCGTCTGTAAAAATTAGACAAACAAACAAACAAAATCAACGTTCTGTGAACGAAGCAGTGTAAAAACCACCCAAGCAGGGTCACAGCAAGAAAAGAGCAAGTGACAGAGAAGTGTCGGGGAGACGAGGTGTCAACTCCCTGTGCCTGGCCGGTTTACTAAGACCAAGCGTTGCCAGAAGCAAGCGTTGCTTTGTCTGAGAAAAAGCACCTCAGGTCTCCACAATGGAGCTTGAAAATGTCTTTCCGCTTCAGAGTCTCACTCTGTAGCCCAGGCTGACCTAACACTCACTAAGTAGCTCATGCTGGCCTTGAACTGGAGCAATCGTCCTGTCTCAGCCTCTAGACTACTCAGACCAGAAGTGTGAGTTACCACACGCAGCGAACTTTGAAAAAAAAAAATGGGAAAAAAAAAACCCAACCATTATTCTTCCTCTGAAAACCAAAACTGCAGTTAAAAATGGCCTTATGGGTGCTTCACTGTTCCTCCTGGGATGAAGAAGGAATGGCCACTCAGAACACCAAGCAATCATTCTTAAATGACATCTCACAAATCAGAGTACTAGCCTAAAATGATTTTAGATCTCTCCAACACCGAAGACACCAATCGTGAAGGTGTTCAAGGCTAGCCCATCCCAGGCCCGAGCAGTAAGTGCACCAGGCAAGGCTTCGCAGGCAAACTGAGCACTCGCAAGAAAACCTTCTCACTGTGCCGTCTGGAAAAAGCAGCAATGGGACACTCACCTAAGGAGGACTGATCACAACACGAGGACCAGCAAGCCATCCGCTCCTTACTGAGGGCCTGGGTGCATCCCTGGGACAAGTACCTTGCTTCCAAGTCAATAATTTAGCAACATTGTTTTGGGGGGGGGCCTTCTACAGGGCCTAAAGGAGGTGGGAGTTATAAGTGGCTTCCAGATCTAAGTGTAAGTGCACTTCTTAGCCAGTAAGACTTATTAACTACTGTTCACCCTATAAACCAACTGAGAGCAAAGCCAGTGATTTCAATCCACAGCCAAGATGGCAGCATACACCTGCTGTTGGCTATTTGTACACTGTGTGAAGATATACTGCTCTGAATGGTTTAATAATGAGCTGAATGGCCAGTAGTTAGGCAGGACTCTGGGGACAGAGAGGACTCTAGGAAGAAGAAAGACAGAGACACCAGGAGACAGAGAGAGGAAACAGGAGATACACAATAGAAAAGAGGTAATACCATGTGGCAGAATGTAGATTAATATAAATGGGTTAATTTAAGTTATAAGAATTAGGTAGAAACAAGCCTAAGCTACAGGCCGAACTTTCATGATTAATAAGAAGTCTCCGTGTCATTATTTGGGAACTGGCAGGCGAGACAGAAAAAGACTTCTTACTCACACCTGGCATCCCCCACGCCAGCATGCCTTATAACACAGGCAGTGTGCAAAGAGAACATTAAAGACTGACTCCCATAAAGCCCACTTGGCCACAACAGCTTCTGAAGGAAAATGGGAAGTCAAACACAAACATGCTGTTATTTACAAAGCTGGAAAAAGAAGAACAGATGCTAACAGCTTGGGTACTGGCTGTGACCGGTCTCCGGCCCACGTCTGCTGTGGCATGCCCTCGCTGCCTCACCTCCCGCACGCACCACCTTTCGTACCTGGCTGATGTGCACGGCTGACACCTGGGCGGAGCACACAGAGGAATGGCTTGGAGAGTTGGGTAAGGACTTGCAGGGGCCTATGGACAGCTGCTGCTTCTTCCTCGTGGCAACAATCTTCTGGGCAACTAGTGGACACAGAGACAGGAGACATCCATGTGAGGCCGGTGGCCAGATATGAGGAGAACCACAGGGACCTCTGATGATCCCTGGTTTCTGCCATTCCTGCATCCATAGCAAGTTTCATCTGGATACCTGACCACTGGAATAAATAGGACATTTCCCAGGGAGTCTGAATTCCCATACCCAGCTTATGGAGCTGAATACGGTCCATAAGCAAGCAAGCCCTGGCCAACGGGACTACAGCACAAGCAAGCCCTGGTAAATGGGCTGAGAGAACATCAAGCCCTGAGCAATGGGATTAGCACACATACAAGCCCTGGCCAACGGGACCAGAGCACACATAAAGCCAGGCCAATGCGACGAGGGCAGAAAGCTCATGTGGCTTTCAGGACTTGTCTCCAGGTGAGAGCTGCTCTTTCCCCCTTCTTCTTTGTCTTTTTTCCTTAATCTTAATCTCTCTGAAATGTACAGATGTGTGACTTTGGTGCCAGAAGCCACCCAGGACCATTGGTGACACAGGGATGGAAGCCACATCAGTAAGACAGGATGCAAAACAGACCAGTCCTGACCCCTGAGGACTTCAGCCAGCCTGCTTGGACTGCAACAAAAACACATGCCCACCTCACATAGGCTTCCCTAGTAAAACAGTTTTCCAGTTATTCAAGGTAACCCTAAATAAGGAAAATTGAACCAAATCCATTTGAAAGCTTTTTTTTTTTTTTGCACTGCCTAAAGAATGACCTGTAACTTTTTCAGGCTATGTAGAATTATACTCAAGCAAGAATAATTACAACAAGGACCCTTTTTTTTTTTTTTTTTTTTTTTAAATTCTAACATAGGACCACATACACTGGAAGTTTATCTTAATCAATACAAATCTAAATTCAACCGGCCATAACTTATCTCAGCAAATAGGCTTGCTGATAAAGCATACGGAATTTAAAGGCAAAGGAAGTCAACAACTAAAAAACCACTCTTACACCAATGGGTGTCACTGCAGGGGAGTGGCTGCGGTTTGCACCCTGCATGGGGGTGTGTATTAGGGGGGGAATCGGAGTTAGCCTGCAGCCTCCCTGCCCCTCCTCTGCACATAGCGCTGCTGCATTTGAGGCACTCTGCCTCTCCAGGACCAACAGTTACGGAGACAGAGGCCACAAGGTGCTCACAGATAATTTCACTTCCAAATGAACACAACTTTGAGCAGGAACTGGTGTGTGCACAGCTCATGGCTTTTGTGCAAATGAATGATAGTGTTAAATGTGACTAAGTGGAAATGCAATCTATAAAAGATGGTTCCCAGAGATGAAGCAGCGGCCTCATCAGTCACGGCCCACCTCCAAAAGGCTCCTCATCACCCTGAAAGGATGATATCAATTAATTTATCTTCCCTCCATGTATTGATCATAACCTTCATCAGCTAATCATGTTTAAATTACAGAGGAATATCGTGGTACTCCGTCATTTCAAAGCCATTGGTGTATTGATCAGGGACTGTTGAAAATGTATATTAGACTACCTTAAAAAAATCATTACGTGAACTCAAAATAAAGTCTAAGGTCAGTGTCTAAGAACTGCAAAGTAAGTAGAGAGTAGGGAGGTTCAAGACCCAAATTAACCCAAATTTCAAAACTGCCTAAGTGCTGTGGCTTGAATGTGAAAAGGCCCTGTGGGCTCATGTGCTTGAAACTTGGTCTCCAGTGGGCAATTCTGTTTGGGGAGGTTCTGGTGACATTAGTAGGTGGAGCCATTTTGGAGAAAACAGTCACTGGGGTGGCCTTGAAGTTTGTATAGCCCGGTTCCACTTCCTGCTCTCCCTCTTCCTGCTTCCTGTGTGCTAAGGAAACGTGATCAGTCAGCTTCCTGACTGCCAGGCCGTCTCCATAGCCTGTTACCAGGCCGTCTCCATAGCCTGTTGCCAGGCCATCTCTATGGGCTGTTGCTCTGCCTTCCCCGCTAGGATGGCCCTATCCCCTCTGGAACTGTCAATCAAAACATACTGTCCCCATCTCAATTTCTTTTTGTAATGATTTCTGTCTCCGCCTCAGAAAAATAACTAATATACCCTGTGACTAATCATTTGCAAAAAGAGGTTCAGATGATCAACTTGCTTTATGCCCAGTCTGAGTTTCCATCCATCTGGACCCACAATGACTTAACCACAGAACTTAGCGGAGAGGCACAAGACACGCTCAAACCATACTCTTAAGCGCTTTCTGGACACCTGCCACAGAGTTCTTCCACTAGAAGGGAAGGTTTAGGAAACTGAGCCAAGTATGTTATGGAAACTCGCATTATGTGGAACTTCAAATGCAGATCCCCACCGTCCTTCTTAAAAGGCACTGGGCAAGTACACAGGGATAAAAAGAACAGCTCACAGCAAAGCCACATGGGTGGCACAGTGTGGCTGCACACCACGGCTAAGCCTGTGTCCCCAGGGAGACTGCTCTTCCAACCTTAAGGCCCCAAACACAGACCCACACCTCTAACAACGGACCGCATTTATTTTTACTGCACTGATTCTCATGTTTGACCTGCTTCCTCATTACTCTTAAGACCTTCTAACTCACAGACACCAATAATGGAAAGAAAATGATTTTACAATGTTTTGTTCTACGGTGCCAGGAGAACTCTGGAAAGATAGGATAAAAGATAAGAACAGGGGCAAATTTACTTAATGAAGGACAAGAGGATTATGGGTAAGAGTGAGAGTGAGAAAGGGAGAGGTGAAGAAAATCCGTCCCGTGTTGTAGAACTTGTCACCCTTGGCATCTAAGGGAAGATGAGTATTTACTCTACAGTCACTTCTTGCTAACGGCTGCTGCTGCAGGGAGGAAACAGCACACCCAGAGTGCCTTGGTTAAAGACTTTCCTAAAAATGTCACTAGGTGAGTAGAAAGTATAGTGACAGCTCCAATCAGGAAGGGACTGTACTATTTATTACAGGATCATGGCCACCAATCATGGGACTGTGTGGAAGTCCAGCAGATCCACAGGGGCCTTGACCCCAACATGTGAGCATCGGCCCTTCACTAACCACTGCTCTAAGGGATGGGCACCAGGGATGGCCACCAGGGATGGGAAGCAGGCCCTGCCCCTTTCAAACTGTAATTATCGGTGATACTTGAAATACGTTATGTGCCGGTAGGTTCAAAGATACAACTCCAGACTCCGCTGGCTGGGGGATGTCAACCTCTTTGTGTTGCTAGTACCTTGATCATTCAACAAATACACTGTCACATGGTTCACATCGGTACATACACGCAAATGTCTTATTTAATGTGCTATGCATCCAACATACAAACAGCCAAGCCCGAAAGAATCAGCTTTATTTTTTTATTATTGAGATTTAGTAGTCTCTCACTTGGTGGGATTCCGGACACTATGTGCTGTGCTCCATCAAAAGTGTCACTTAGGAAGACATGACCACTGCCCTTTTACCACAGGGGCCCATCAATTCCTCTCTTCTCCTCCACGGTATTGCTTGAAAGTTGCTTCCTCTACAGTTCAGCTTTCTGTTTGGACTTGAGTAGGAGACAGAAACAAAACAAACCCCTCCCCTTAGCCAGCCCTTCAGTCCTACCTATGGATTTGATGGCACAAGGCTCACAGAGCAAGCAGTCAAGCTCAGGCAGAGAAGCGATGTCAGAATGGTGCCACCTTATGGAGGAGGTGGGTTAGTGCCTGCGAGCGTGACAAAGGTCTCCTCCAGGCTGGAAAGGCTCCGTCCTAATCTCCGCTAATGTATGACATCTTTAAACTGAAACATACATCCATGTACACAGCTCCATTCTTCAATGGAAAAGTTACAGACATTAACAACAAAAACTGACATGCACGTACTTGCTTTCTCCACAAACTGTACATTTTCTACTGAACAAGAAAGCACCCCAAAACTCTGAGATTGACTGCTCTGCTCAACCTCATCAAACACCCCTCATCTTCTTCCAGGACATTCCTGGGTCATTCACACAAATGCACGAATCACCTTACCTTGCTCCTGCCAGCAGAGTGAGCCCTCTGCTCACAGCCCCATGACCATGCACACGCAAGTATTTTGCCCTGTCTCTGCTGCCCGAAGGCTGAGCATGGTGGGAGATTACACCCTCACTCCATCCGGCAGATAAAGAGGACCCAGTGGGAGCCAGCTGTGATGGCTCACTGGTCCTGCAGGACCTGAAAGACTGAGGCAGGAGGAAAGTGCTAGTTTCCGGCCAGCCTGGATTACCCAAAGATAGAGCCAATCTCAAACAAGCAAACTACACCCCCAACTATAACAAGTGATCAAAAAACAGACCAGAGGTGAGGACAGCCGCTCAGACAATGGGTGGAGGGCTCAGGCAGAACCTCCAGCCCAGCCTGCACTGACCCAGGGCAGAAGCTGGGAAATCCCTTGCTCTGCACCACTTCCTCTGTTTCTAAGGGGACCTCCATAAATGACTGTGGTGATTTAAATGAGAAATGGCCCCCACACTCTTGGGCATTTAAATGCTTTGGTCCCCGGATGCTGCACTGCTTGGGGAGGCTTAGAGGGCGTGACTTTGTGGAAGGCCCGAGGGTTTAAAAAGCTCATGCAGCTTTAGGTTCTCTTTCTGTTTTGTGCTTGCTCACGAGCTCTCAGCTTGCTGCTCTAAGGGCCACCGAGCCGGCTACTTCCTTGTCACGATGGACACATCCCTCTGGACCTGTAAGCCCAAATAAACTCTTCTATGACTAATACAGTGACATAGGGAAATGAGCTTGTCATCAGGACAATGGTGTGTCAACCAAGCAGAGGTTGGTCTTCCTGCAATCTGTGTCCTTGGCAGAGGCCACCTCCCCAGTCTCTGAGTCCAGCACCTCAGAAGCTGGTCTATCTCTGTACCCTTGTGTGGTGCCCAGGGACCTGCCTGGAGGTGACACCTGTTCCTACATGAGCCCTGGGCAGTTTGTGCTGCGGCTGACCATCCCATCCATTCCTTCATTTTTCCAGAATACACTAGGTCCTTGGCCTCACCCTCTGCCTGGAACCCCTCAAGCTCCTTCGTTGGCTTCTCACAAGGGGCTTCCAGGGTCATCAGCCCTGTCCAGGCTCCAGATTCTCTCTTGGAGAGACATCTACACATTCATTTAGTAACCACATCCATGTGAGGACTCTCAACAGGGATCCTGTCTTGAGGCCTTCCTGCAGTCTAAAACTACAAGAGCAAGGCCAACTCAGCAGCCGACTGTGTTGTGCTGGGGCACTTCTGAGTCCACACTGCCCAGACCACGCCTCCACCCTTTCCTCTGCGACCTCAGCTCCTGGGCAGCAGCTCCTGGCCCCAGCATGGGCAGGGAAAACAGCAGACTACGGGTTCAGCCACCAGACTTGCTCCCAAACTCACCCTCACGGGCAATGTCCTGAGCAAGCCCTCCACCTCCCAGAGCTGATTACAGACAAAGCCTTAAAGGACCCCGAACTGCAGCCTGAGGCCCAAGCATGCCACGGGGTCATCTTCTCCAAGGCAAACCTGAAGGCTAGCCTGTGCTACCTGTGACTTTGACTGCTTGGATTTTCAACGGCTTTGGTCACACAAACCCTATGTGGACTAAGGGTGGGTTCTGCACTCCTGCGACAGGCCTGCCTTAGCACATCTATGTAAGTCTTGCCATTCTGCTAGAACCCTCAGAGATCTTGGATAAATTCCCACAAGGTTCAAGAGCAGTGGTTCTCAAACTGTGGATAGTGACCCCGTTGGCAAAGCTCTATCTCCAAAAATACTTACAGCACGATTCATAACAGTAGCAAAATTACAATTATGAAGTAGCAACCAAAATAACTGTGTGGTTGAGGAACTACACTAAAGGGTCACAGCATTAGGAAGGCTGAGAACCACTGCTCTGTAAGGAGCAGATGACATCTGAGTATAGGAAGAGCATGGGGCTATGAGCTCAGGACGGCACACAGTCCTGTCATCTAAGGCACACAGATCTGAGTGCTCAAGACCCATGGTTAGACACAAGGGAGGGCGGGTGTAAAAAGGACTCTTCTACTGGGAAAAAACTGTAGCACACCACTAATCTAGGGCTGGAGGGCCCAATTTTGGGGTACTATTTTAGATAATTAAGTATTCTAATATTTATTGGGGTACTATTTTAGATAATTAAGTATACTAATATGTATATAAAATAATAAAAATGATATTTTCAATATCCATAACAGATGTGCTTACAAAGGCTGGACATGAAGGGCACTGTACAGTGAGTGCTGGAGACAGTCATGCTATGGAGCCTAGGAAGGCATCGTACCAGCTGTCATCCTGTCTACACTTCCAAGTGGGGGGATTCATACGTTCCAATCCACTTTACCCCAAAGTACTTTAAAAGCCTGGTTTTTTGGAGCAGTAATCACTGTATGACTTGTGATTCCCTCTTGTACTTTAACCCCCAAAAAATGCCTCTTACAAGGCCCCGAGGGAGAACCGTGAGGGGCTCACCTGGGGAACCCCCATAAATAACAAAAACCCACTGCAGACTGTGAATCTTCCACTAATGACTCTACTTTAAATTACAGGAGAACGATCATTAAACTAGCTTATTAATTAAGGAAAAATTAATTACCAAGTTACCTATATAGCTCTGAATGTGTGACTTTGAAGTAAAAATAAGAAACCTAAAGTGGAATATTTCTCACCACAAAAATGGCAACGTCAATACATGTTAGAGGGGGCATGTTCAGTTCTGCTGGGAACCCCATCTGTCTGCTGGCTGTATTTCTGTATTACTAGGTTTTGAGTAAGGATGAAGCTATGGATGCCAGAAAAACCAAGAAAACTGGAGCAAGGCTGGGAGGCAGCTTGTTTGGTAGAGAGCGGGAAGCCCTAGGCTCCACCCCCAGCTTGGTATAAACTAGGCGAGATGGTGCACACCTGTAATCCTGGTACTTGGGAAGTGGAGGCAAGGGGGTCAGGAGTTCAAGATCATCCCCGGCTACATGGTGACCTGAAGGCTAGCCTGTGCTACATGAGACATTGCTTCAAAACCAAACCAGCAACGACCCTGGAGCAGGAAAGGGAACAAGAGAGAGAGGATGGGGGAGCACAGACAGCGCATGCTCGGAAACTGAGAATTTCCAGTGTCCTCCCTGGGGACACTTCCCAAGCCAGGGGACAGCACAGTCCGCCACCTGAACACCTGCTGGGATGCAGCTAATGCTTGCATGTGTCTGGAGTGCAACAGTCACCCCGCACCCAGGGAGATGCAGGATGACTGACAGAGGGGGCCGGGCAGAAAGGTTAGAACAAGTGAAGGGGAGAGAAGCTCTGAAGGGCACAGAACCCCGTTTCTAAGGCTCTGAAGGGCACAGAACCCCGTTTCCAACGCCAAGAGTGCTTCTGGCAGCCTGAAGGCACCGAGAAACCTTTCCAGCTCTTCTAGAATACACTGACAAGACCCACACTTTGCAAGATGCAGGTCACTCCCACCTGGACACTTGAGAAGGGGAACGTGAGTGCTGTGCATGGGATGAGATAGGCTCCAGGGACTGGAGACACCCCCATATCCACTGTCAGTTTGTCCTTCTCGTTGGGTGATGCTCCGCAGGCTGACTGGACATCAAAGCTGCCAGAAACTCATTCAAGGGGTCACAGTTCACACTGTCCTAACCCCCACAGTTTAACGTACATGGGGCCTTTCTGTAGGCATGTGACTCTGCAAGGGAAATCTCATGATCCTGCACCTAGAACAGTCTTCACCCCGCTGCTTGTCACCATTGGAACCAGCTCTCAGGTCTTCTCAGGTCTAGTCCCTTCCAACCACCCTATGTGGCCACCAACTCTGCCCCTTCACAAACACCATTTGGGCCCAACTGCATCCGTGTTTCCTAGAAAACTACCACTTAGCCATCAGAATAAATACTAAGAAAGTGATTTTCCTGCAACTGAACATTAAATACTCAGGCCTTGTCGACCTCTGGGACTTTGCTTTTGAAAGCCTCGCTCGTCAAAGCCCAGTGAGAGGCTCTGGTCAGAGATCCACAGCTGCAGTCCCCATGCCATCAGCAAATCAAGAGAGGATCGATGGCCATGGTAGAGACTCTGCTGTGACCTACCTTCATCGTAACCAAGACACAGATTAAGACTATGCATGTGCCTATCTCTCCATCTACCAATATATGTATGTCTATCAATAGATCAGTGTGTGTGTGTGTGTGTGTGTGTGTGCGCATGTGCATGTCTATCAATCAAGCAAGTAGGTTTTATTTTCTTGATTTTCAGTGCCCAGATAAGACCCAAATTCTTGATCATGCTAGGTAAGTACCCTACTCCTGAGCTAGTCCCCAACCCCTACAATATTTCCACTGCACTCTTTAAAATAAAAAGCCCTCTAATCTAAGACAGGCTATGTTTAAAAAGCCATGCTGTAATTTCTTCTGGTGAGGTCTTTGAGTTTTTCCTGAAGTAATGAAGTCTGAATTCTTAATCTGAGATTCAGTTCTTATCTGTATTCTTTTTATCTCGTTGTATTAAAACAAATTTATCTTCATTTATGTCGCAATTACCTATTAGGGTTGTTAATTTGCTGGAAATGAAGCTATTGTTTAATTGCTCCTATTAATCGGGGATTTAAATGCCGACTGTAATAAACAGTTACCTTCAGGACGGAGCAAAGTCAAGGCTGCTGACATTAATTTCAGAATTTTAGACCGAGGGGGAATTTCTGCATTCAGGGACACTGGATTTTCTGTTCACAGAAAAAGTGAAAGACTACTGAATACTCACAAGAGAAACTCAACTGAACAGATACAGTCTGCTGGCTCTTTTTCATACATGTAACAGATTGTCGTGTAAAACGATTGCGGCAAAAGGACAGGAAATCCTGCTGCAGGAAACACACCCATCCCCCCTTTCATGGCTCCGCACACAAGATTCTTTAAAATTTAACCTCTAAATAGGTAGCTGAAAATGGGCATATCTGATTCAAGTGGTGACCCTCAGCTCTGTGCCAGAGGAGATGGTTCTGCAGATAACTCACCAGGGTGCCAGCCTATGGGGGACAATGTAAGCATTCACTGCTCTGAAAAATGAGCCTCACCACACACCAGCTGGGGACTGCCTTGGGCTGGATCTGTCTGCAGGCAGGGTGGACACGGAGCTTCGGTGGGCAGAGCTCTGCATCACACACTTCTCCCAAAGCTGCTGGGATAAGTGTGTCTGTCAAAGCCGATACCCTCCTGGGTGTCCTTTAGTCACATCTCAAGGCCCAGCCTGTCCCCCTGTGCAGACATTTAGGGGTACACTAAAATGCTGGTGGGTCCCCCAGTTCTCTCCCACCTGCCTTCCTCAGCATCAACTCATTCACATCTTCTTGTTTTCTCACACAACCACCCCCTTCATCCACCACCCCCCTGGATTACTGAGTCCTAACAGGTCTCATCAGGATCCTTCCCTAACTTTCAGTATCCCCTGTCTCCTGCCTTTTTTAGCTTCCTCGTCTCAGTGAACCTTGGCTTTGGTCTGAAAGCCGCATCTCTGGCTTGCTGTCCAGCAGCCCTGAATGATGCTCTGCTTCCCTGGGCTTTCACTGGTCTCAATCCTAGGTGCGAGCACAGCCTTCCTAACCCTGCCCACCCCACTGGTGTGAGCCCACCCTCAGGACCAGGCTGGAAGACAGGTGATGCCCGCATGACCAGCATGACTAAGAGCAGCAGCCCCAATACCAGTTCCCAGAAGGTCCCAGAAGGTTCTTAGTTGTACTGATGGTCCCACAATGCTCTTGATGGTGCTACTGTTCTCAGCACACTCTTGGTTCAGGAATGCTCTTGATCATGTTGGCTCCAGGAGTCTCTTAGTGACACTGTTGGTTCTAGAATGCTCTTAGTTATGTTGCTGGCCCCCAAACACTCTTGTATATTCTTGATTGGTGCTCCAGCAGAGCTAAGCAGGTTGATGTCCATTCCATGTCTAACATACATGGTGTTGGCTGCTTTGCCAGGCTGTATGTCAGGGACCAAACATGGACCATGGAAAAGTACTAGCTAGGCCTGAGAACAAGCCCCTGCCCTAAACCAGATGCTCCTAAAGATAAAGAACAGGTCAGGCAGGTCAGGTAGCATAGCAACAGAACAATGGGCCCTGACCAGTGACCTTACCACCTAGCACAACATCCTCATGACTTGCACGTCTCCCTTCACCTGCACGTACAGCACGTCGTGCACCCCTTCCCTCCTTCCTGCCCTCTCCCCCTCCCATGCTATATAAGCCTTGCTGAGGAAAATAAAATTTGCAGCTTGATCAGAACACTGTCTTGCTGTCTTCCTTTCGTGTCTCCCCGTCCCTTTCATTCTCTCCCACAGGTGGGTCGCCCCCGTTGACACCCCACTGGCCGGGGCAGCTATACAGTATCCCTCCCTCACTAACTGTTCCATACACTGTACCACTGAGATGGTGCACACATCGGTGGGTTTACTTAGGGACATTGGAGACTGACAAACTCACACAGATCTGTCAGCAGCACTGGCCGGCCACCAGCATGCTAATAAGTACACTTTATTGACCTTCCAGCCAGCCCAAGCATCCCATGGATGTGATCCTTCAGGACTTTGTTTCCTTGACTCTCAGGAATCATCCTAGGAGTCTCTGCTTTTTGATACCTGTGTTGGAATTCACTTCCTCCTGGCTCCTTCCTTCTTGGTGCCAGATAATACAAACAGTGCTGCAGGGTAGAAGCATGCAGGAGCTGTGTGCACAAGGGACAGACAGTGCCGCAGGGTGGAAGCATGCAGGAACTGTATGCACGAGGGACAGACAGTGCTGCAGGGTGGAAGCATGCAGGAACTGTGTGCACGAGGACAGACAGTGCCGCAGGGTGGAAGCATGCAGGAACTGTGTGCATGAGGACAGACAGTGCCACAGGCTGGAAGCATGCAGGAACTGTACGCATGAGGACAGACAGCGCTGCAGAGTGGAAGCATGCAGGAACTGTGTGCACGAGGGAAACATTGACAGGTTATAAATACCGCAGAGAAAACTACGACAAGCAGGCAACATGTAGGCAGATAATGAAGTGTGAGGGACGTGCCCAACCCAAGGAGCAAGCCACAGTGAATGCACAATGAAAAAAGGTTTGGATGTTCTGCAAAGCTGTTGTGCATGGCTGCAGCTGCACCAACAAAGGCTATCACAGTCCCTGTGTGCCCAATTCTCAGCCAGGATCAGTGAGGAAACAGAAGAAACCTGTGTCCAGATAACTAGAGCCGGACCTCCAGAAGTGCCCAGACCATAGGGGGCAATAGCTTTCTCAAAGATGTTTAATGTAGACAAAACTAGTATATGCTGGGAAAAGCTATCCTGGAGAACCAGGAAGACTGACAGGTGTGGAAACGCGTCAAGCTTCTTACAGAACCTAGAAGGCCCACTGCACAGCACAGGAGAGACGCTTCCTCTTCCTGTAGACGGGCCTTGCTCATAGATCCTGTTCCCTTCAGACCCTCAGCTCTGCTCTTCTTCACGGAGGACCCTAAGGACAGAAGGCTGCTCACAGCTCCACTCACTGCCTGGTGAGCATTTGTCACTACCACACATCACGGAAGCACATCACCCTCCAAAGGAGCTGACAGCTGAGCACACACCACCATCCCGGCACGCGGGAAGCTGAGCCAGGAAGATCACGAGTTTAAGGCCAGTATGAAGAGTTGGACAGTGACACCTTGTGGGGTGGGGGAAGAAGGAAGGAGAGAAAGGAAACAGGAGGGGGAAAGGGTGAATGAGAAAGAGGAAGGAGAACAGGCAGAGCTCAGAGCCGCTCCCCTAGCTTGCATGGTCTGACATGAAGGAAGATATGCTCGAAGCGTGAACTGGAGGTCCTCGGAAGAGTGCACTGTGTGGACTGCGCAACCTATAATCACTGATTCAGTGTGTCAGCGGGTACAACACACACGCACACTGATTAGAAAACCTGTAACATTTCAAACACCACAATTAAACACTGGGAAGAATCTGTTCAAAAGCCCAGGGGATGATTAACCTTCCCTCTCACTTGTCCTCAAGTCGGATGCAAATCAGTGCCTTCTGAGCCCAGGCAAGTGAATATCCCAATAAACTGGCAATACAATTCGGATGGCAGGCAAGGAACTCAAAGATAAATGGCTTAAACAAAGAAGGGGAAAATGAACCTGTCACTTCTCCTCAACTCATCAAGCTGTCTCACACAGAAGCCATGATCCTGGAGCAGAGCTGCTTCTGACACTCCGAAGCGGAGTCTCCCCGGGAATTCTTCAATCTGCAGACTCCCAGCTCACCAACCACAAGTATAGACCTCGCCAAAGACCAAACTGCTCACAAAATACACCAACACACTCTTATCAGTTACATCAAAGACAGCCAGAAGGGAGATGTGAAGAGCATCACCGCCAAGAGCAGCCTGCTAGAGATCAGAAAGGCAGTCAGGACTGGCTGAATAAGGACGGATACACACACGCACATACAGACACAGACAGACAGACACACGCACACAAATACACACACCCCCCCACCAGGGCATCAGACACACAGACAGACACACCCCCCACCCCCACCAGGGCATGCAGACAGACAGACAGACACACACACACACACCACCAGGGCATGCAGACAGACAGACAGACACAGACACAGACACACACACACACACACCACCAGGGCATGCAGGCAGACAGACACACACACACACACACACACACACACACACACACACACACACACCCCACCAGGGCATGCAGAGGACCAGGTAAAGTATTAACACTAAGGCAACGGCTCAACATTTGAAAGAGCAGCATGAGGAAATCAAGGTCAGCTGTGCTCAGGTGACAGGCGGAGCCCTACACAAGGGCACGGCACGCAGACCAGCAGTTCTGCCACCTAAAGAACCTGAACAGACAAGGTTCAGTGCAACCATCAGTTCCCCTTCAGTGAGCTAACCCCCTTGGACTACTGTTGTCCTACGGGAAGTCAAAGGCCTAATCTCTGAAGATACCCACGGTACTGGAGAGCGAAAGCACTCAGACCCGTCTCCAACCTCTGCACCCATCCTCACATCGCCTTCAACTCTCCAGAAAAAGACAGGGCAAGTGAGGTGGCTCGGCAGTTAAGCACCTGCTGCCGAGCCTGGCAGCTGCAGAGCCTGGCAGCTGCAGAGCCTGGCAGCTGAGTCTGATCCCCAGGATGCACACCATGGACGGAGAAAGTAGAATCACAAGTTGTCTGTCTCTGGCCTCTACGTGCATGCATGCACTTGAAGAAATGAGGCCCCTCCTCCCAGCTCTGTTAGCCACGAGGCCTTGCTGGAAGGTCTGGGGACAAGTGACAGTGATACACAGGTTGAATTATACAATGTATTGTGATGTGATTAGAAAGAAGGATGAGGTGACAGAACAGATTTCTACTCGGTCTTCACCATGGCTTTGTGCATTAAGACACTGCAGCCCCTCCCCCAACACACACATACACACATCAATTATTATTACTCAGCCAGCACCACCCAGAGCCCTGCCCTTCCCAGTGCCTCACACAGGATTCCTGATGGGGCGGGCTTGCCTTCTGGGACCCTACAGTATGCTGGCCATGTAAATGAATGAGGTCAAAAGTGACAAGACTGTTCAGTGGGTAAAGACACTCGATGCCAAGCTTGATGACCTGAGGTCAATCTCCGGAACTCACACGGTGGACGGAGAGAATGGACTCCTGCAAGTTGTCCTCTGAGCATGAGTGTGTATACACACACACACACACACACACACACACACACACACACACAAATAATCTTAAAAAAGGAGGAGGCCTGTGATGAATCTAAAGAGCCTAATATAATAGAGGATGTAAACTTCTACGGAATTAACATAAAAGCCTCAACAGTTCTTTTGAATACACTGCGGCTGCCAAAGGGTTAAGCACATAGTGGACAGAAACTTTCCAACATTTCTCTCCTTTAATGAGAAATTAAGTTTATCAACTGCCATTGTAATTACACACAGCACCTCAGGTAATTAAAAGGGATCTAAATCTAATTTTATTTACATTTAGAATACCTGAGGTCATCTCCGATCAAGACTTCACATTCGTGACTAATACTACTTCAGTGTTAATTAGAGATCAGTAGAGAATGCTGACTGATTGTGAATCTATAACCTGCAGTGGTTTAGCAACATCGAAGAGAGTCCAGGCACCTCTTCCTGGAACACAGCAGTTCGTACAATCGACAAGCATCCTCCAGAGTCACCTCAGAGTACTTCTAACTCAGCAATGTCTCGGAAGAAGCAGGGGCTCTGATGATACTGAGCGCTTCTACTCGTGAGAAAACATCTCATATTAAATACAAATGAATCCGTCTTTGTATGGGATGGCTACGGTGGAATTTTAAATAGACTGTGTTGAGTTGTCCCTAAAATGTTTATAATACAAGTTTCTATAGTGCAATGAACATGCACTTCTGTCTCATGTAGACTTGATGGTGGCAATGTGTTGCTATGTCTCCTTTACTGCATACCTACGCATCCATCCTTCATCCCTCCGTCCTTCATCTTCCTCACTACACTGTCTGATGCACATCAAGCCTCATGCAGGCTTCAGTCCACTCCCAAACATTTCACTGGAGCCATAAATGAAAGGTTACAAAGTCTCGTCGACCAAAAGGCCAATCCGTTTCCCCTCAACTCACTGTCTTTCTACTCCAAATTCTTGCTTTAATCTATCCTAAAGAGATAATCCGTTGACAACAAAAAAGTGGGAACATCAGGGCTAGAGCCCCCAGGGAAATACAGGATCTTGAAAGTCTGTGGTGGTGGAGGCTAGCTTTACAGACTGTCAGGCCTGGTCACCAGACTGCAACATAAACACACACGTGTACAAGAACATAAACCACCATCTCCTGGTTTAAAACGCTAAAAGCTGCAGAGGAACGAACAGACAAGCTGCTGACCACAGGTGCAGAGAGCTGTCCCCATGTGATGCTTACGCGACTTCCCCACACCAGCACACGTACACAGACTTCAACACATCTCTAGGCTGGCCTGAAGCTGGATGTTGAAGATCAGCAGTGTCAGGCTGCTGTTCTCTCCATTCTGGGGTGTTATTCACAAAGAAAAGAGCACTTTTATAAGTCGACTCAAAGGCGGCAGGTTTTTCTTTGGGGGTTGGAATCCTTCCGTTTATTTAGCTGAACATCACAATTTACAGAATTATTTGATTTTTTTAATTACGTGTGTGTGTGTGTGTGTGTGTGTGTGTGTGTGTGTGTGTGTGAATGTACTCTCAGAGTCCAGCGAAGGTGCTGGATTCCTTGGAGTGAGGCAGTCACTAGCCACTTGACGTGAACGCTGGGGACAGGACCTGCTCTGAACTGTTGAACTATTACCACGTGACATTTTATATACTAACCAATTCTTTACACACCAGCTTCTCTCATGAGGCTTCTGGGAAATCACCCTGAACACAAGTGGTCAAAAGGAGCTTGCTTGTGCTGGTTATTAACCCAAACCCTCGGCGCTGCCTCAGACTCAGAGACAGTGGTTGGGAAGTAACGCTCTCCTTTTGTGGGGGTACTCAAAAAACTGCCCGTGGGCGAGACACGCTAAGTGAAAGGCAAATTACAGCTGGGGAATTTAATGTGCCAAATGGTCACACTGTCAAGCTCAGGATCCTGGGCATCCAGTGGAGCTTTCTTTCCCTTCTCAAAAACGCACGGGGGAAAAGGTGACAAAGGCATCGTGTGCCTTTGTTTCTAAAACAGATTTCTCTTTTCATGAAAAAAGCATTAGAAGGGACCATTACAAATACACAGAGTAGACACTTGTCCCCCTTCAAATACACTGAAATACCCATAGAGCCATGCTCTGAACCATGGTCCACAGAAGCAAGGAGCCACTCTGTCCTGCAACTTCTCTGGAGGTCTGTGCTTTGAAAGCACAGCAAAGGGCACACGGTCCGAAAGTTGCCCAGCGGCACTGGGCCTTGGTGACAGGGAACCGCAGCCAGGAACGGTAGGCATTTCTTTCAGCCTCCTTGAGCCATAAAAGCAAGCCCCAACTCCTTGTGGACTGAAGACATCCCGCTAGAGGAGGTGGCGCACTCCCCAGAGCAAACCGAGAGCGGAGATGACGTGCTCTTTAGGTGTTTTTAACTTGCTTGTACTGGCTGGGCCACGGTGAGGACCATACCCTCTCCAGGCCACAGAAGGGATGGGCAGCATCTGGCTTGTCAAAGCCTCTAGATGCCTAAGACAAAGCCAGATGGGGAAGGACAGGCATCCAATCAAACTAGGGTTTCCTTGGGGAAGCACCATTCAGTATCCAATAAACGTGCAAGTCTTCCTGTGTGCCTTTTTGGCCTCCATAAGCATCTAACTGTCATAACATCTATAATTCAGCATAGAAAAGGCACCACAGAGCATTCATTATCAATCTCACAAAACATATAAGGCTCCTTTGCACCTCAATCATTTGCTAACAGTTACAATAAGATTGTATTAAAAATTTAAACTGCCCTACTTAAGCAATTTACCTTCAAATGTCCATTTCCAGGGAATGAGTCCGAGGGACATGAATGTCGAACCCTTGTTCAGATTTATTGCGCTGGAGAATATTTCTCCTGATAACGCTCTGACGAGTGAAGTCTAATGACTTTAGTTTTATTACTTTTTAAGCACTTAATGGGAAAATTTAGACATTTTCACAAGACTGAGCTTCAACACGAATGGTACCTTTAAAAAATGACAGGCAGAGGCAGGTCTGTGAGATTACTACAGACACGGCCAGGCTAGTGCAGTCGAGAGATCTCAAGTCAGTGAGGAATACTGCAGGCTTGCCTCTGACATTACCAGTCTGAGCACACGCACCCCCCACCTTGCTTTTTTTTTTTTAACTGTCTTAAATAATAGCCCAGAGAATATTTAGCAAAGACTAGCTGTGGAGAATTTTATCATTATACATGTAAAAATTTAAAGCCATTAAAAAAGCTCACAGTATTTAATCTTTTCCCCTGCACTTATAAACCACCTTCCGTGGGGAAGTTACAGGGCAAATACCATAATTATCACAGTGCCATTACCTAAGCCCTGGTCAGTACTGGCTGCTTCTACCACCAACCATCCGGACAGCGGGAGAACCACCTTTGAAACACGGAGAAACAAATTTGAAAGTTCTCCTTCACTCCAAGCCATTTTCCCTCAACTTCAGCCACAGCTGTGATCACTCAGACTTCAATTAAAGCGGAGGCAGGAATCCTATCAATCACGAGGGACGATAAATTTCTTATCTTTCTCATTAGCTACCCCGTCGCACAGCTTAAATATAAACATACCTTGCAACAGGACTGTAAATTACTCAGCCCTTGGTGACTCTACCCAGCATCGGAAGAGGCAGGAATGATTTGAGCAAAATCTGAGGCACGATCACCACACTAAAGTTGATTTACAGACCTCAGAAAAATAAAAGGCCTCCAAGAATCACACTGACAGCAGGTCTTTTTGAGTTTGTTTATTTGGCTTAAAACTGGTAATGACGTGTCTTTATTAGTATGACTAAGTTTTATGTGCAAAATCCAATTTTCTGTAGAAATATTTTTGCTGCATCTGCCAATAATATCTCTCGCAGTTACCCGTAGCTATTAATTTTTTAAAAGCTAAATTCCTCAACATTTTTTAAGCTTTAAAGGGGGGAAAGAGTAGACGACCAACAAACTGTTTTTTCTCAGGATAAAAAGGGACACAAGCGAATCCAGAGACAGCAGAAATGGCTGTGGGAGGGCTCCCCACTTTAATTGAAGTCAGAGTCCCAACTGAACAGTTTCCACATATTTTCTCTAATCCTGTAGTAAGATGTGGGCTGTGGGTGTGCAGCTCCCGGGTGCAAACTTCATTCAGAACACAAACATTCTGCTGTCTTCCTGCTGAGCTGAGCAGCTAAGGCGTCCGGCCGCTGCCCCTGTAAGTAAAGCTTCTCGGGCCTCGGGTGTGAGCGTCCAGGTTCCTAGCACATCACATCCCCCGTGTGCCTGGCTCAATTAACTGTATCTCTCAAATCAAAACGGAGGCAGCACAGGAACTTGCCACCACCCTCAGCCCACAAGGCAGGCAGGTTTCTGCTGATCACACCTGAACCCAGGCCTGGCGGGCAGGTCTGAAAGGCTAAGCTCTGAAAGGCGGCCCTGGCTGTGACAGTGCTGCCGCCTAGTGGCCTGCACCTGACTCACCAGGCATAACCACGGTGTGAAGAGGGCTGGCTGTTCTGACAGCCCCAGAGGATGCATTACCGTGAACGAGCTGAGATAAAAGGCAGAAGCAAAGTCAGGCCAAGACAAGCCCCAAACCAAACGCTACCACCTTGCTAGAGCTACAGTGTGTGACCGATGGCTTAGGACAGCTGTCATCTGAAATCCACAGCACTCCACACCCAGAACGGCTACAAATCATCTTCAAGAAGCTATGATTTCTCCAGCCACCGAGACTCTTCTCTGACCAGTGGAGTTTTCAGTGAATACATAAGTGATAGGCCACCCAACAACAGTGGCCAGTGCAACAGAGAATCCTGGACACAGAACTGTCAGTGTGGCCATTTATGACCAGTATGAACTCCGGCAGGTACCTGGCCGTCCAATGCCTCAGTTTCCTTACTGAGAGGTACACACACAGTATCTGTATCCACTGACAGATGTGAAACAGCCTGGCAGTGACGATGTGGCATGGGATACAGAACAAATGTGGTCCCTGCAGACACACCAGGAAGGCATCTGCCATCACCCTTTCCCTCCATCAGTACCCACTCTAGGCTTCAGCAAGTGCTGTACCAAGTACATCATGGCCTCCAGAGTAGGAGCTTGGACCTTGTCCAGCTCAGCAACCCCGGCTGCAGATACAAGACCTGGGGTAGGTAGAAACAGGGCAGACATTTTTGTAAGACCCCAGTACTCTGCTGGAACCTGCCAGGGGCAAGAGCAAGCAAGGCTGGGGGGAGAAGATTCAGAAAGATGAAACACAGCTTCACCAAGAGTGATGGAGAAGTGGGATGTGGGACTAGAGCATGCGGATTCTCGGGACTAAAGGACTGGCCTCCGTCCAGAAGGCACCCTCTGATCATACCTGTACTACAAAGCCCTCTGGAGGGGTGGGAAGAAAGCTTAAGAAGAAAGCTCAAGATTAAATGTGTGAATCCACACAGAGTAGATGAGGTGGGCACAGGGAGGAAGAGTAAAATGGAGTCAGAGCTGCCTAGTGGTCTTAGGTATCAGAACAGGAAGCTACTATTCCTTGGGGAACGACGTACCCAGAGTCACTGAGACACTCAAACCCTGGCCCAGCACACAGGTCTGAGCTGGAAGAACCTCGAGAACTCTGGTGAACCACAGTGCAAAGGCAGAGGGTATAGTGAGGATGGGCCTCCACAAACCCACCACCCATATGTAACAAATATAAATATGTGTCCCGTCCCGTCCCGTGTGCGCTCCCCCCCCCAGTCTGCTTCAGCTCTGTACTTCAAGGGAATTCACCAGGCCTCGGGCATCCCAGCACCACTGCCTTGGGCAGGAGAACAAACTCCCTTCCCAAGGACACTTCTTGCATTGACCACTAGGCCACACTCCAAAAAGGTGTATGTGTCCCAGTTTGTTAGGCCAAGACCACATGAGAGAGTCCTAGTGGCTAGGGTCGGGTGAGACGCGGCAGGAGGTAAGTACAGGTGCCACGCTCTCTCCTGCGGTAGAAGACGGAGTAGGAACCGGGGCAGGGCGCTGCAGTCTGCTGCTGGGGGCCGAGTGTGCTTCTCCGCTGAACACAAGCTGCCCGGGGCTCCAACAGGACAGCAAGTGTGGACATGGGGAGGAGGAGCCAGGAAGGACTCTCCCAGCTGGACACAGCCTCTCCGTGGTGGCTCTGCATCTGCTATTTCCAGGACCTCTTCAGCCGTTCCGCTCACTTCCCTGCCCGACTCAGACCGTCTGCAGCAAAGCCGCTCATGGAAGCGCTACCGAGGGGACGCGGCCAGCTGGGCTAAGATGAACACAGCCCAATCTTTTCTCTCTAGTGCTTCCAACAGTGGAGGAAGCAGAAGGGGATCTGGGCAGCCGAAAGATTCTGGAAAGGAGGCTCCGAGCTGGTGCTAGCATCTGCTGTGTGCAGGGCCTGGCCAGCTGCACCTGGCCTCTTGGATTAAGGCAGCCATGGCAGCTTCATGCAAATGAGTACCTGGATGGTAGGTGACTGTGCCCCAATAGGGAGGAAGTGTCCTGGCTACAGAGGCGGCCTTCTCTAAAGAGTTTCACAGACAGCCAGGAAAGTCTATCCAGGGGCAGCTGAAAACCACCAATGTGGGTGTTGGGAACCGAACTCTGGTCCTCTGAAAGAGCACCAAGTGCTCCTAACTGGTGGGCCATCTCTCCAGCACCTCCAATTTTGTTTTAAAAGTTTTAGAAATTGAATAGAACTCTAATCATAAAATGTTAGGCTAGGACCGCAATTCAGTTTTTGAAGTGCTCGCGTGGCATGCACAAAGCTCTGGGTTCAAACACAGAACCACGTACACCAGGTGTGGAGGCACATGTAATCCCAACAGTCAGGAGGCAGAGGCAGGAGGATGAAAGGTTCAGGGACACCCATATACAGAGCTGAGGCCAGCCTGGGAGACAGGAAATCTATCTCAAATAAACTAAAATAAAATGTTGTATCTAATGGCAGGGTTCATAGACCATTTTTATTGGCATCTTCATTGATTATTGTTCCTGAAATATTTTAATTGGAAAAATGCTAAAATGTTTCCAAGCAGTTACAAAATATACACAAATCTACTGAAATCTATTTTACTAGAAATAAATGTGAATTTCAACTTTGAAAGCTCTAAGGATGTGATGACATCAGCAGAGAGTGAAGTCTTCGGCCTCCCAGGGCCAAAAAGCGTGCCCACCAGGTCTGTAACAAAAAGCCGCCAGGTCTGTAAGTCAGGCAACAGGTGAATTCACACAGCGGCCAGTGACTCGGTTGCTATTCACACAGCAGGCTTTTAAAACCTACCCCGTTCTGCAAGTGGTACTCTAGGGCGGCTGAGCTGGCTGCTTGCTGGGAGGGCCGCCTCTGCATATCACCTCACTCCCTAACACCTTCCTAACAGCCCAACCTGACACCGCACACCAACTGGAGTGACGACCTGGAGGCCAGAAGCTGAGCCAGCGAGGCTCTAGGATCTCTGCTGCTGCTTGAGTGTGACTTAAGTTTTAAACTTGATGATCACGGCATGTGAGTGTGGACAGGTGTGTGCATGCACCACAGCACATGTGTGGAGACCAGAGGACAACTCTGCAGAGTTGATTCTCTCCTTCCTCCTTCAGGTGGGCTCCGGGGATCAAACTCAAGACCATCAGGTCAAGTTTGGGCCGCAAGCCCCTTTCCTCACCAAGCCATCCCTCCAGCCCCTAAAGCCCAACTTTTAAAAACATGTCGGTGTTTTCCACCATGACAGCAGAAGAAAATCCAAAATGAGACTATTCTGTGTACGTGCTTCTGGCACCCCCTAGTGGCAGCTCTCTAGACTACAAAAGCACTGGACCCTGCCTGCATACCTTGTAGATTCTGTGAAGAAATTGCCTGTGTGGATAGGTGGAAATAGTCTGCATGCTGGCTACAGCCAGTTAGTCTAAGAACTCAGCATGTTAAAATATGCTGATTCTATGAAACACAAAGAACCTGAAGCATTTTGGTTCATTACCAGGTAAGCTCTTAACCACAGTACGCTAACATGTTAGCTAACATGGTTCTGGTAATGTGCCTGCCTAGCTCATCAGAGGACCTGGGTTTGAGCTCCAGCACTGCAAAAGGTAAGTGAGTAAACATATACACAACCAAGGGCTTTCAGCAGGACACTTAAAACCAAGGTAACACTAAAGGCAAAACACAGAGAGCTGAATGTGCCTGCTCTGCTGAGCATGCACCCCGCAACAGGACGGAACCTGCTCACCTAAGAGGGAGGGGGTGAAGCCAAACAAGGCCTTAAAAGCCGCCCGGTCTGTAAGTCAGGCAACAGGTGAATTCACACAGTAGACGCTACTGTGATCTGCACATTACAACTCTTGGTGCAAAGACGGAGGCGTTTCCTAGCACAGCAGCACGGGCATTTGAACCCATGGAAAGCTGTCCTCCACCCTCCATATACATATCTCAGCATGTGTCTCCTGACCAGCTCCCCCCTACAATAACTATAATAAATTAAACGATTTTCAAGTCTTTACTCTTCACTGCAATGACCTGCTGGAGACAGATGTCCCAAAGATGGAAGAGTAAAGTACAGCTGGATGCTTTGGGGGGGGGGGGGGATGCTTTAGTGTCTGGGAAACACAGCTGTGCGCAGCAGCAGGAGAGAGTGAGGCCACAGTCACGGCCACTGTCAAGGCCACAGTGGCTAAGGCCGAGGCCGCCCCAGCACTTCTGTGGCTAGCTGTGTGTATGGAAAGGAAGTGGTTCCGAGGCTGCTGGAGTTAACACCAAGCAGAACACAGAAAGCAGGGTCTCTGGGGCTGTTTCTCCTACCTCCTCCAGAGGGCTGGGGAGAGCTGGAGGAGGCGTGCCACTTCTGGGGGCTCAGCGGGGCTCCAAAGCTCTCCGCTATATGCAGGCCTGGGGAGCAGCCCTGAGTGTGTGCACACCTGTAGGAACAAGAGGTCCCTGTGTGCCACACACACCTCTCCCACCTGAGACACTGACTGCCGCCTCTTACAAACACAACTGGTGGTGGGAAATGAACTGATTTTCTTATTACAGGAAGACCTATGTAAAGCAGTTCTTGATTTATCTTTTTGTCTATATCTGATGAAGGTTTTCTGTGAAGACAAACAGTTTGGACAGATGCACAGAGAGACAGCCCAGGATGAAACCCGGATGTGCACAGACTCCCAGATGGCTGTTGGATACCAAGGACCAGTGGCTCAAGCCTGTGATCCCAATGCTCCCAGGGCTGAAATAGGAAGGAAAAAGTTCAAAGCCAACCTGGACTACAGAATGAGAACATGGCCAGCATGGACTAGAGAGTGAGACCTGTCTCAGGAAAACAAAACAGGACTTAAAATTACGCGAGTCTATAATTCCACAAGTCCTCAGTTCTCACGTCTGAGGGCTTTTGTGGTAGGAGGAGAGCCATCTGGTAAAGAGTGACATGCACCAAAGCACTGAGTCTGCAAAGAAATCAACAAAGCAGGAAAACAACCCAGTCTACGAGGAGACCAACAGCTGTCCTGCCCACTCACGGAACCAGGGCAAAGGCCAGCAATCAGCATGGGAAAGCACCATGTCTGTCAAGCAGGTCACGCACCTGCATACATACCATGCCTCAGAAGGAACTGCCACTCAACTTCATGCCCATGATGTAGGTTTCCACTTCCATGACTCATCTATCTCACACCCCTTGTGGTTTATGTCTCTGGGGACAATGAACCATCTCTCCTTATTCTCCTGCCTGGAGCTTTACAGTTTAACAAATGAGTATGTAATCCACTCTTCATGGTTTACTTTGCCTGAATCAGGGAAGACAGGATAGCTGTTTGTATACTGCACAAATGGTTCTACCCTAAATAGGCACCCTAACCCCAGAATCCAGAGCTCATCTTCTGGGGACACCAGTCATCTACTCCAAGCTCTCCAACTTTTGGGGCCAAGACCTGGCCAGGATCACTCTGTTTGTGTCACAGGAGAAACTGTCACGATGAACACTTCCCACCTTACAAGGTCAGTATCGTGAGGACCACATCTACTCCTCCCCTGTGGACTGGGCGACGGAGCGCTGCCGACCACGCATTTGTAGACAGTGCCTTAATGAATGAAGATTATTCAGGGCAGAGGGGTAGAAGAGTTAGCCAACCACGAGACTTCAAACGAGTGGGAAACATCAGCTACAGACTGTAACCACTCCTGACTGCCCTAGTGAAGTGACATTTCCTTATTCTTTTGATCAGCGCCTCCATGCAGGGCTAAATAGGTCAAAAAGCACATCACTGTTCAATCATTTTAAAAACATTAGCAAGAGCAGAGCACCACAGCATTATGAACAGATTATGAACAAAAATAAAAGCCATTTGTATGCATTAATGATACATCAAGCTAATTCAAGCTGGCGAAAGTCATTAGGGGAAAATCCTGGGGCAAAACATGGTACTGATGCCGAGGCAAGACTCGGATTAAAATAACCATTTTCTATGTCATTGATAAAATTAATTCTACGAGCCTGGGACGAGTCTTAACATGAAAATCAAAAGAGAGAGCAGTCGCTAATAGTGTGCTTAATGATCTAATTCTGGCGGTGTGAGAGTTGACACAGACGTTTCTGCAGATACAAGCATCCGGGTACAGAGCGTTTCCCAGAAGAGAGGCACAGCATGAAGACTTCCAGACTTGGGGTAAGAAACTGTCATGACAGACCACAGCCTCCATTTCCATACTACCCTCCACGCAATCAAACAAAAAAGTTGCTGTTGTCTCTGCCTGCAACAGGGCTCTACTGTCTTCCTACTGTGTGTTACTGTAGCAAATGCTGGGGATGGAGAGCTTACCAAGAAGAAAGGTTGATGCTCACGGTTTCAGAGCTGTACCATGGTTAACTGGGCTCATTGCTCTGCCCTCAGACGAGGCTGGCATGTCCCTCTGGGAGTAGGTACTAAGCCATGTGGCTAGAACATGAATGAAAGCAGAAGGGACCACTGCCTCACCTTCCCTCCAAGGCCAGAAGGGACCACTGCCTCACCTTCCCTCCAAGGGCAGAAGGGACCACTGCCTCACCTTCCCTCCAAGGGCAGAAGAGACCACTGCCTCACCTTCCCTCCAAGAGCAGAAGAGACCACTGCCTCACCTTCCCTCCAAGGCCAGAAGAGACCACTGCCTCACCTTCCCTCCAAGGCCAGAAGGGACCACTGCCTCACCTTCCCTTCGAGGGCCTGAAGCCCTCGTACCAGGCCCCATCCCTGAAAGGTTCCATTTCACCAGCAATGAAACTGAAGGCCAGGATGTTAACACAGGGACCTCTGGGGACACTTCAGCTCCACAGTAAGACAGAAAAATGCCTGTCTTCAAGAGTGACCCAAAAGGAGCTGTGAGGCTCACAAGCATGTCCAGGCCAGCCCAGGCTACATAGTAAGATCCAGTCTTCACACAAAATCAAAACAAAAGAACAGGGGCTGTAACTCAGCCCTGGGTTGATGTCCAGTACCACATAAAGGAGGTCTAGCAGCTTGCACCAATGATTCTAACACTTGGGAGGTGGCAGGAAGAGGGTCGGATCGGGAGTTAAAGTTCATCCTCAGCTACACAGTAAATTCAAAGGCAGCCTGGGCTACATGAGACCTTGTCTCCAAAAGAAAAAAAGAATGGCCAGGTTTCACATCTGACCCCAAGTCATTACAGCCACAGCTGTGGTCTGGACCACAGACCTTAACAATCATTCCGACAATACCCACTGAAACACATCCATTTTGCATGGGTGACTTTAGACAAACCGACTAAAAAGCTAAGGAACGAATTCTTTAAAAGTCTGTCCTCTGAGTCCACTGAACACTCCTATTTACAGAGTGTAGCAGAAAGTCCACCAGACGTGGGGCTCGTCCAAGGGGCATGTGCTTGGTTGGAGCACAACATGGGTGTCAGGATTTCTGAATCCAAAAAAAAAAAAAAAAACTATTTGAGGTTTTTTTTCCTTTTCACTTTTAAAGTCTCTGAATATATGTTTTATTATACAAAAGCTTATGTTTTAGTGTTGATACTATTTCTGTCTGTGGTAAAATCTCGGATATGACAAAACTTACTGGCTTTGAAGATGTTCACGCACACAAAGGTTACTGGCAATATTATGTCCGATAAAAATGGTCACTATAGGCCGGGCGGTGGTGGCGCACGCCTTTAATCCCAGCACTTGGGAGGCAGAGCCAGGCGGATCTCTGTGAGTTCAAGGCCAGCCTGGGCTACCAAGTGAGTTCCAGGAAAGGCGCAAAGCTACACAGAGAAACCCTGTCTCAAAAAAAAACAAAAAACAAAAAACAAAACAACAACAACAAAACAACAACAACAAAATGGTCACTATAAGACACGTATATCTGCAGGGGCTGGAGAGGTGGTTCAGTGGATAAGAACACTGGCTTCTGAACCCATGTCAATTCTCAGCACCTATGTGGTGGCGTGTAACCATCTGAAACCTCCCTTGACATGACAACGGCACACAGACATACAAAATGCCCCCACATACAACACGGAAAATTAATTAAACCGCATATGCACGAGGCTACAGCAGAGGAAAGAGACCCAGCCTGACCTACCAAGCTTTTCCCCACCTGTGGCTGGGGCACACGTGAGCAGGAGAAGACCTTTCCACCTAGAGAGAGTTCCCGAGCCCATGTTACTGTCTGGGAGACAACCTGCTGATTCTTATTTCTGTGGGATTGTACTGTGTGAGGTGCCGCCACGCACGATGGTCGGAGACACCCACTGTTGATCGTGACAGCAAGGTGGCCACCGACCATCTCAGGAACCATCTGAGGAGGCTCACTGGCTGCCTTCAGAGCTTGAAACATGCTTTCTGTCTCTCTCTCCACTTCAGCAGAGTCCAGCAGCACTGAGCCTCGTGTGGGAAGAAATTTCCCATCACCTTTCACTCTTGTAAGTTCTGAGATGCCAGACCCCTTTAGCCAAGTGTCACTGGGACAGCAGACCTGCCCCATCGCACCCCACTGCAAAGCCAGCCCTTACTGTTGTTTAGAGACTGTAGATCCGACTGTGACAAGTAAGGGAATCTTAACACACTGTCAACACTGAGGCTCGGTGAGCATTGCGGGGGACACGAGAACTGGGGGTGACATGGAAAAGAGTAGGCAGGTACCAGTGGGGCAGAGGTATCATGTGACACGCGAGTAAATGCCTGTGTGTGGAACAGGCCTGCCCTCCTTCCCCAGAACCAAACAGAGCTGGG
This sequence comes from Peromyscus eremicus, assembly GCF_949786415.1. Taxonomy (NCBI): domain Eukaryota; kingdom Metazoa; phylum Chordata; class Mammalia; order Rodentia; family Cricetidae; genus Peromyscus; species Peromyscus eremicus. The sequence continues at coordinate 5,947,912 of NC_081429.1, read as the reverse complement.
TTCATTAGTTCCCCTTCCCAATTATACTCAATGCCTCAAACACTTCCAGATCATCTGTGGCTGGCTTCTTGTTTCCAAAGACAAAAGATCTTACTTGAATGTATCCTTTTGCCAAAACACATTTAGTTTTTCATGAATGAAGGAGAAAACCAACAGTAACAAAAGTAACTAAATAATAACTCCTCTGCCTCCCACATGAGGACGAGACTGACTGCAAGGAAGGATTAGGCAGGCCTAAGAGGCATCTCCACAACAGTGCTAACCAAGGGCTGTGGCATCAGCATAACGAAACCGTCTGAGATGCTCCAGCCCAAACATAATGATGCTCAGGCATGCGCCATCGGGCTCCACAAGCAGGCTCCTTAACACAGCGCTTTGGTGATTAGGACAGGGCGGCTGCAGAGGTGCGATGTGAGGGTGTTTCAGTCTGTGGGAGCAGTAGATGTGAGGTAGGCTGAGGCCTCCCATGTACCCGACAACCAGGAAGAGGCAGGAGATCTCTCACCGCACTGGTTTCCAGCCAGTATTTTCATACAGGTGAGCTGTCGCCCACCAGGCAGGGACAGAAGACAATAGAATGGCTAAGAAGTGCTTTCCAGAACGTTAACTGAAGCATACGTGTCACCCAGCAAGGATGGTAGAGTTAAATTAGAGGACTGTCACACATGTTCCCAGAATGGGGACCACTCCAACAGATGCCGTCCCTCCACCAGGATGATAGGCATCAGCCCGCAAAGGAAGCCCTGGCAAGTGAGGGCCAGGAACCTGACCAAGGGTGTCCAGAACCTTCTGACATGGGGTTTCCTGTCGGCCTGCATCCAGAGCAGAAGCGCTTCTTTGACAAGAACAACAAATCTCAACAGGAAAGGACTCCCATAGGAGATCTGTGGTGGTCTGAGGAGGAATGGCCCCCCCAGGCTCATGGATTTGAATGCTTAGAGAGTGGTGCTACTTGACAGGGATTAGGTGACTTGGCTTTGGTGGAGTAGGGTTCTGGGGTCCAAATGCTCAGGCCAGGCCCAGTGCCTCTCTTCCTGCTGCCTGCCGATCACAATGTAGAACTCTCAGCCACCTCTCCAGCACCACGTCTACCCGAGTGCTGTCACGCACTCATTAAACCTCTGGACCTGTAAGCCAGGCCCAAGGAAATGTCTTCCTTTGTAAAGCTGCAGTGGTCATAGTGTCTCTTCACAGCAACAGAACAGTGACTGTTGGTGGTTCAGGAAGTTTTCCCTTTAGATGAGTGTGGTGACACTCATCTGTAATCCTAGCACTTGGGAGGTAAAGGCAGAAGGAACATAGTTCACAGTCATTCTCAGCCACACAGTAAGATCAAGGCCACTCAGGGCCACAGGAGACCCTGCCTTAAACCTCTTCTTGCTCCCTTCCCACCCCCCCACCCCCCCTCTCTCACACATATACACACACACTCACAAAACAAGCTATTTTTAAAATTCAGTATTAATAATGACCAAAACTTTTGTTTAAAACAAGAAAACACAGCAATAGAAAAATCATGTCTGCAGACAGAGCCTAATTTTTCTGTAGCTCATTATTTTTACATATCCATTTAAGCCCTAAGGGAACAGATCACAGACTCTTCAAAGGACTTAATGCTATCACAGAAATGACCTTTCACTTTGAAAACATGGAAGCCAGTGTGCAGCTGTCTCCCAGACACCCCGAGCAGCAAAGAACTGCGGAAAAGCAGACCGACTGAAGACACTGGCAGAGGTCGACCAGAGGATGGAGACAGGCCTGAAGCCCACAGCGGCCCAAGCCTGTGCACTTGGCTTACAGATGCCCCGGCCACCTCCCTGAGGCACCGCTGGTAATCCAAAGAGCCACATGCCCTAGGTCAGAGTCAGAGGCCAGATCCAATCGAACAGAGGGCATTAACCCTGTGAAGTAAAGGTTATTTAAAGGAATCCATGGAGGTCAGACTCTCCTACTCTACCAGCCCATATGAACAAGCTGGATGCCCCAGGCTATGGAAATGGAGAGCAGGCAGAGAACACCCTGGCCCGTCATACCCACTCCTCCTCCCTGCAAGGAGACGGCCATCCTCCCTGGTGGACCAAATCTCCTAATGCCCATCTCCAGCCTAGTACATCTAGCACAATGCTGAGCTCAGGTAAGCACTGACTGACACGGCCAGGCTTCACACCTCCAAACCCAAGGGCACAGAATGCCCACGGAATGCTCAGGCCACAGGCTCAGAGACAAAGCAGACAGAAGTCTGCCTCTCTTCCCATGTTCCAATCCACCTGTTTTGGGGACACCAAGAGGCCACACTGCAACACTGAGAACTCTCTTACGCTGGCTGGCCAACCAGCAGGAATGTGGCAATGCACTCTCTGGTCTAAGGACCCAGCTTGCTGGTTTTTAATGACAAAATGGCCCAGTGTCCGGTTAAGGCTTAAGGCTCAGGGTTCTCCAAAAGGCAGATGCAGTCCAGGCTCTGTCCTTTCAATCAAGTTACCTCATTTTCTTTTCCTGAGGCTCACTGCACTTGCGTATCTATTTCTCCTGTGGTACTGGGGACCAAACTGTGGGCCTCACACTGACTCCCCAAGTATTCTACACTGTGTCACATCCCTAGCTCTCAACCAAGTTTTCTTTCTCTTTCCTTCATGAGACAGGAGGTTGCCATGTAGCCCAGGCTGGTTCCCAACTCATGACCTGCTTGCCTCAGCCTTTGAGTGCAGAGATCACAGACCTACACTCCTCAATCTCTTTAAATTTAAAGACCATATGAGTTTCGGGTGTTTTGTCTTTTTCCCAAACACCTGGCAACTACTTATATCCTAATGAAAGGAGTTTATGGTTTAAATGAAAGAAAACATCTACCCCGTAAATACCATATATGTGCAGGAATAGAACCTCAATCTTATTTTTTTTTAACTTCTCTTCACATAAAACACTTGATGGACAAACACAAATCTGCCATGCATTTGGATGTTCTGGCACCATGGGCGTTACTTATTTCTGAGACCCTAAAATGCAAACGCTTATTGTGTTTGTTCTAGAATAAGAAGTAAAGTGGCCGGGCGGTGGTGGCGCACACCTTTAATCCCAGCACTCGGGAGGCAGAGCCAGGCGGATCTCTGTGAGTTCGAGGCCAGCCTGGGCTACCAAGTGAGTTCCAGGAAAGGCACAAAGCTACAAAGAGAAACCCTGTCTCGAAAAACCAAAAAAAAAAAAAAAAAGAAGAAGTAGTAAAGTGAACGGAAGTCTGCAGCCTATGAAAACACACCCCCAAGAACACACCGTGTGACCTCAGTGAGAGGCCAGGGAGTAGGTCCACGCCAGCATTCCTGCATTATTTTATAGTCCCGGCATTTGGAGTGAGCATTACCCCCTCGGCAGCCTCCCGTCTTGGAGAGGACAATGGGATGGATGCCTCCATCCCACAGAGAGGTGCCAGGTGTGACCCCAAGCCTTCTGCTGCATGCTGGGAACTGAGCATCTGTGGTGATCAAACTCCTACCCTGAACTCTTACCCTTCCTTCCCTGCCTTCGTGAAGATACTGTGAACAGGGAGACAGGCCCTCCCCAGGCCCTTGAACTTGGGCTTTGAGTATCCAGACCTATGAGGAAAAGCTATCTACTGTCTGAAGCACTCTATGAGAATATGCTGCTGTATCAGGAGTGAAATGAAACACTTCCATGGTCTTGATGATGCCAATTATCAATCTGCAAGATTATTTGTGTAGAACTGGTTCCTGTCATTATGGGAACCCATGAGCATTAAACAGAATAAATGTAAGAAATAAGGAAGTCGTGGAAGAGAATAAACCCACACAAGCATGCTCTGGTAGCCCACCTAAGGAACAGCCATTCCCTGAGGGCTGGGGTTACCTGTCTTAGGCTTGGCAGCATGGTGTCTCTGCTGGAACTCCTGTGCCCTCTGCAGTCCCAAAGCAGATGGCTGCATCAGAAAAGCCCATCTATGTAGAAACAGGCAGTCAGCTAGATCTGCCTGTGACCCTGCCCAGGCCTTTCCAGTCCTTCAGTCAACTCAGTCAGCTCACACAGGTGTCTGGGTCATGCAACAGTGAGCGTGGACTTGGCTGCGTGTCAGAATCCACGCTTTGGAAAGACTTCAAATGTGTCCTTGCTTCGTCTTTACAGCTCACAGCCAGCCCTAGTCCAACTCAAGCCGTGAGGCTGAAGGCAGGGCAGCTGCGGAATACATGCTCAGGCAGAGGTGCCTAGGGAGGCCTGGGACGCACGGGAATGGGGAAGGGAGGGCGGGACCCAGAGATGCCACGCTTCAAAGGGCAATCCCCAGCTTCCTTGGATTCAGCACCAGGAAGGATGAAAAGCAGAATGAGACAGAAGGAACAGAGCAGGACCAAGGGCCAGAAAACACGTGACTGACTGTGAGGCAGAGGAAGAAAGGGATGGCAAAGTTCTGGAAGGGCCTGGCTGCCACAGGAGGGGCAGACTGTAACCATGGTCCAATGCTCAAGTTTATTACAATAAAAAGAGTTGGTCCCCACGGTCTCAGCTGGAGCCCGTGGAATATCCCAGGCCACTTAGTCGAACAGTACCAAGATGAGTTTCCATTTTCTGACTGGGTCTCACGCAGCCTATGCTAGCCTCGAACCTGATATGTAGCTGATCCTCCTGCCTCTATCTCCAAGTGCTGAGGTTACAATCATGGGCCACACACCTAGTTTATGTAGTGTTGGGGGTTGAATTGAGGGCTTCGTGCATGGTACACAAGCATTCTGCTGACTCAGCTACACTCTCAGCCCCAGTTCCGGGACTGGGTCGCTGGAGCAAGTTTTCTTCAGGGTCAATGAGCAGCAAGGCTTTTGACCTTTACCCTTCTGTAAGGATCCCAGCCTGTCCTACTCTGCTCCCTGCCAACTCCCACCACAGAAGCGAGGGACAGAAGCGACCTGCCGCATGCAGACTTAAACCAAAGGGCTTCGGGCTGATTTCCCCCAGGGGCCACCAGAAACAGACACTTTCCTGGACCTCAACTCTAAGCCCACTGGTGCTCCAGAACGTCTAATCCCCGAGGCTGGAGGCCACCCATCCCTCCTGTCCTGTTTTACAGGGTTTTTCATAACCAACAGCTGGCATCACCATCACTGGCATGCCCCCGTGGCAGGGCCGGAAGCCAGATGCCCCCCTAAATTCAACTGTTCCTAGAGGTGGGCAGCCAATTAATAATCCAACAAGATAAAACAGTTCCTCAGGCTGGCCCACACTTTCAGCCCCAAGTTCTAATTTCACTTTCTGGGGTTCAAAGTTTACTCTTTCAGTTTTATTTTTTTTATTTATTTATTTTTTCTTTTTCGTTTTTTTTCTCTTTCAGTTTTAATTCCCCAGGGCCAAATGTCAAATACTTAAGCCTTTCGTCTTAAAGACAAGGCCTGGTTAAGAATGAGCAGTTACAACCATGAATCTGCGCACAGTGGCATTGACGGGGCTTTTTGGAGTTGCTCATTTACACAGAGCAGGCTGTGCAGTGTGCCACACGGATGCCATGAAGGACTGCTCTACAGCGCCTCCTCCTCTTCTGAACACAGCTCTGAAAGTGGAGTGCCCCAACACTGAAATCTACATACTGCACGGTGGGCTCCCGTCCCCACACTCGTGTGTGACTATTCTCCCAGAGGGGGTGTCCGTGTGTCACTGTGTGCTGCAGGGCCCTGGCAGTCACAAGCTGGGCATTTACCGTCCTGGAAGACCCGCTCCACGTTGAGCCCATAGGTGGCACACGTCTCGTAGTACGTGCACCGCTTCAGGTCATTGGAGAGCTTCCGTGCCCTGGCGTCGTCGATGACCCTCGGGTTGGTGGAACTTATGGCATCTGCAACAGACAAGGACAGCGTGCTCATTAGCAACTGCTTCCCGTGACTCTAGAGCCCACGTGACTCAATCCTGCCCCACAGCCGGTTGCTTTCTGCCATTCTGGGGGGCCCTTGCCACTCAAAACCCATCATAAGCAGTGCACATATCATTCCTCCCTGAAGCTGGAATTCCGAAAATAGTTCACCCCAAAATAATAGGCTCAAGCTACAGAATGGTGAGGGCAAGGAGGCCCACACCAGTCCTGACATTTGGGAGGGCTGAGTTCAAGGCCAGCCTGGAGAGAGACTCATAAACCTATCCTTTGGGCTCACTTCTTGGTGCATCTAAAAAAAAAAAGTGTGATTTGGGACACTTAGTGTCAGGTGACAATACCATCCCCAACCGAGGTTCCTCAGGCACAGCCCACCAGAGAACACTTCATCTGTCTCGCTGGACAAGTAAGTACGTCAACATATCATTTACAACAAGTAGGGAAAGAGGTCCTTTATAAAGGTCTAAACATTCCTTTAAGTAAACCAGGGAGGAAAGAAGTTAGAAACACCAATTTCTCAAAGCCCGTGCGCGTCTAATCTGGGAAGGCCAGCCATCGAGCCCCACCCTCCTGCAGCTGCTTCACCCACAGATGAGCACAGCTCGGCTGTGTCACAGGGGCGCCTCTGGGCCTGCAGCTCAGCTCGGCTCTGCCCAGTGCCATCTTGCACCACTTTAACTTGGCGATTTTCCTAACGCTGCTTCTCCTTCTATTTGCAAGTCTTTGGGGGCAGAGGTGGCCTAACGGGCACTGCAGGGCCCCCCCCACTCACCCACGTGTCCCCGCTATGAAGGGCAGGGCACCCATCCCTGTCCTAGAAGGTGCACTGAGCCCAGCAGCTCTCCCAGAACTGGCCTCCTGCCGGCCAGGTACTCCGAGGGGTGAATGGCCGCTCTTCAGCTCTTTCTCTGGCCTCTGAAACCACCCACCCCAGCCAGCAGAAAGGAAACCTCGGGTACCTCCTCAGATCACCATCCAGCCTCACTGCTTATGTTCCCAAAGGTGGCACAGGTGTCTCAGGAGCCCAGTGTGCACATAGCTCATGGGTACTGACAGCAGATCATGAGGAAGCCACACACAGTCCAGTTTCCTGCCATAGGTGCCCCAGGTCCCTTAGTCCATCACCAGCAAGGTCTGAGCAGGGCCTCAGAACAACTGGTCCCATGTCGAGATATAAGGGATAAAAATGAACCTCAATCCAGGTCAAGTCCTGTGTCTCCTGACTGGTCCTTGACACATGACTACATGCCTTCCATCCATTCCTCAGTTTACCCTCCCAGAGCACTGAGAGGCAAACAGGGCCACCTGGCCACCGCAGCTCTGGTCTAGGTGTGTGAGAGTCCAACACCTGGGCTCTTACTCCGCCTCTCCACCAACAGCAAACCAACAGTGGTGTGCATGAGAACACGCAGTGATCAAATCTGTTCTCTCCAGCTCAGCTGTGAGCCATGAGTCACAGAGCGTCCACAGTGGGAAAGCATCGTGTCTCAGACGCAGGCCCACACGGCTCTTAAGATAGCAGGCCAGCTGCTGGGAATTGCCTGTCCAGTCACAGGGGAAGTACTCATTCCGAATTCCGCTCCTGTTCTAAGACAGCTGTGGGGAAACCCTGCCTGGGAGATGCACTGGCTTTAAAGTGCCATTTGAAGACTTTCCCGAGCAGGCACCTCAGCCATGCCGGCCATGCCGGCCACACTGGCCACGCCAGCCACGCCAGCCACGCCGCCCAGTGCCATCCTCTGGGAGCAGGTTTCAGGGCTTTCTGAGGTACACAAACGCACAGACATTCCGCCCCTTCCATGAGATGGGGTGACAACTGAGTAGGACTTGTATTATCTGCCTGTAGACTTCAAGTCATCCCTGGGTTACCTACGATGTCTGTACAGTCCGTGCACTGTGTACAACGCTCACGAGTTCAGTAGAGGTGACTTTTTCCCCCACCTCCCCGCTCGTTAGATAGGGTCTCACTGTGTATCCCTAGCTGGCCTGGAACTTGCTACAAAGACCAGGCCGGCCTTGAACTTACAGAGATCCACCTGAGTGCTGCTATGAAAGGCATGGGCCACCACACCAGGACATTGTTTTGTATTTTTGAGAGTCTAATTCTGTAGCCCAGTCTAGCCTTTATTGGCAATCCGTCTTCCTCAACCTCCCTAGTGCCAGGATGATTACAAGTGTGCACACTACACATATCTTCAGTATTTTTTTGTTTTTTTCAAAATATAATTTAAAATTATTTTGTACCAGTACAATATATTAATTTTACAAATGTAAAGTTTTTATCGGCTGTTAAAGCATTTGCAAAAACCACACATTCTACTTCAGCTTTACTGCACAATATCTATAAGAAAATATTAATTTTTAAATTAGAAAACATAAAAATGCTTTCAATATAGAAGAGATCATCTGATTTTAAAGACCATCTTCAGTATTTTTAATCCTCAGTGGTTGGGCCCCAGGAAGACAGGAGGGCTACACTACAGTAAGAACCAAGGCACTGTCTGCAGGTGACCAGCAGAGGGAGCTAGAGGAACAAAGATGTCTTCACTTTGGTTTTAGGTTCCATTGTAGTTTTGAGCTGCAGGTTTCCGAAGCAGGAGAGACCAACTGACTGGCCACTGCATGTATCAGAACACAGAGAGAAATAGTGTTCTCTGTGAAAATGTGACTCTATTATTTTGCAAGTGACAAGCTGAGGACATATACTCCGTCCATCAATACACTGCTTCTCAAACCCTGCCCATAGTTTGAGTCTTGACTGCACTTGAACTGGTCAATACCAGATTTATCAGTTCCAATAGAAATAACAAAAGCAGCTCAAAATTAAGAAAACCCAAGAAGAGAAGCTATAATTTTGCTTAAAATCTTGGCTGGACTCCAGTGGCCAATTCATGAGTGCAAGTCTTTGACCTGGGGTGAGGGTGCTGTCTGACTCTGTGTGACAATCCCTTACTAAGAGGCCATGTTTTAAGTGACATGGAACACAGTTAAGAATGAGAGCCCCAGGTTCCCTGTACTGAGAATGAGCTGCTGGGTGGAAAAGGAGAGACCATGAGACCCCAGGAAACAGAAAGGGAGAGGCAAAGCTCAGCTGTGTATCAGAGCTAGTATTACCTTAAAGGGGTACTGAAAGTCAAAATAAATCAGATATTTGTTTTAATAAAAATAAATAATAGCAACTTGAATAAAAGGTGTCTTGTGCAAAAGGCAATTAAGGCATCATAATGCAGAAAACAGAAGAAAGTTGGTTTTCCTAAAGCCTCTGAGGTGTGTGGGGTGGGGCCAATGTCTGTCTAAGGTGAATTGACTTCTCCATAGAACCAATCAGGAAACGCCTCAGCCCCCATTTCCTGTTTCAGGTCATTTCCAAATCCCTCCATACTGAGAACATGTTCACAAAACCTTCAAAAACGCCAGTGGAAGGCTAGCACTCACCCTGGGTCCCCACCAGCACGAGTGGGATCTCGCTGGTGTTCCTGTAGTTGGCCATTCGGCTGTAGTAATGGTAGACAGTCTGGAAACTGATCTCATCCTCCAAGCTGAAGACAAAAATGACCGCATCCACCCACATGGCAAACTGCAGAGAGAAGAGTAGAGAAGGGGCAGCTGAGGGGGGTTCAGGACGAGGTGTGTGAGCCACACCTCTGTGAGTGTCGGGGCGCCCTTACCTGCTGCCTGTGCACTGTGGCTAATCACTGAAGTCTTCTATGTGTACATGGGAACGGGACACCCTCCGCCCCCGTGTTTCTACCAGGGCCCTTCGTGTTCTGAGAATCCAGGCCTGCTCTTTGCCCGGGTCACTGTGATCCTAAGTGTCTATCTACCCTCTGGCCTGACTGACCCTGCAGCTAGAAGGCTCCCCATCTGGGACGTGTGTGTGTGTGTGTGTGTGTGTGTGTGTGTGTGTGTGTGTGTGTGTGTGTGGTGGAGGTGGGGTTAGTTCCACACAGCCTCCTCAGAACCTTTGAAGGCTTAGTGGACTAGAGGTTGAGAGGGTACTGCTCCTCTGTGCCCACAGTCTGCTCAAAACTGTCCTGGTGCCCACACTGCCCACCACTTGAGACTGATGATGCCTTTTCCATAGAGTTCCTGGGAGAGCAGAGGCTGAGGTGTCACTAAACTCATTCAGCCCCATGCTGGGAAATTACTACTTATTTTTAGGAAAGTTAAAAGGGGAGCGGTAAGGTTAATCTATACTCAGTCCTCTTGGGTCACCTTATTTACAACAGCTCCCTAGGCAGGGTGAAGCTGAGGGAGTGGGGCTCCCCACAATGCCCAGCAACCTACTCTCACAGAAGCTGACAGGACAGCTTCTAGAACCTGTCTGAGTCTGGTACTAAACGCTCTTCTCTTTACGTGTATACACAAACAAGAGAGCCCCTTCTCTAAGAGAAGCTTATCCAGGGTAAATGATTATGGCCAAGGCAAGGCACCCAATTTGTGTGTGTGTGTGTGTGTGTGTGTGTGTGTGAATAAAGTAACACCCACCACAACAAACCGCATTCATTTAAATGTGGACTATTTACACAAGAGACTCCACACCCTCATGTGCCAATGGCACACACACACATTTAAATGTGGACTATTTACACAAGAGACTCCACACCCTCATGTGCCAATGGCACGCACACACACTGAGAATCCTTCTCACAGCAGAACACACTCCTCGTCTGCCAAGCCAAGTGAAGAGAGATTTTGCCTTTGGGTGGCACCGGTCAGAAGCCAAATGCTGCAGTGATCCAGAAGGTGGAAATATTCGGGGAGCATGCCCTCTAACTGCTACAAAACCAACATTTTTCACTTTCAACATGCCTTCACAATTCTTCTTTCCTAACCATCAAGTATACTGTGTGACGGTTCAAGTCAATTTGTCGGGATCTAGATGGGTCCCTGGGAGATGGGTCTCTGGCCGTATCTGTTGGTGTATACCTTTGACTGAGTTGAGGTGGGAAGACCCGCCCACTGTGGGCAACCCCATCCCCTTGGCTGGGATCCTGGACTGTGCAAGTGGAGAAAGAGGGCTGAGCAGCAGCACACGGTCATCACTCTCTGCTTCCTAGCTGAGGATGTGCCGTGACCAGCTCCTTCAGCCTCCTGCCATCTTGACTTCCGGCCCTGATGGACTGACTGTGCTCTTAAACTGTGAGGTAGGATAAACCCTCCCTCCCTTACGTTGCTTTTCCTAGGGCATTTTATCATAGCAACAGCAAAAGGAGCTACTATCTGAATGATATTAAGGGGATAAAATTTCCCCTCGGTGTCTCTGGCTGTACCTCCTAACTGCTTTTCACTGGCAGCATTCTCCTAAACTTAGCAGCTGTTCCACAGTGACAGCAGCATTTACAGCGGGTACTGGGTTCCTCGGCAACATCTACCTTAGTCACTACCACGATCCAAGCCAACAGGGAGAGATGTTCAAGACAGAAAGGTCCTATGCAGCCTTCCCTAGCAGGGTGTGGGCTGTGGTTAGGTCTCAGCTCTTTTCATGGAGAAGATCATGGTGTAGATGTAGAAGACAGTAAGCTGGATAAAAGCGGTGCTGTAACCTCTCTGGATATAGTCAAGGGGATCACAGTACACTGCAAACTAGTTGTCCCCTGGGGACTGAGGTGGGCTAAGAAGCCTGGGGGGAGGGAGGGTGGGGATGTCCATGCCTGTCACTGCCAGAAACAGCAAGTGGCTAATTCCACCCAGCGGACTTTGAAAATGATGTTACTCTGGGATCAAACAAGGGGGGGGGGGGCACGGGACAGGACAATTTTTTAAAAGCACAGAAATTTCTAGAAGCCACCCTGACAGTCTGTCACACAGATGCATCTGCTTTTTCTTCCTTCTTAAAAACTTAAAAAATCAGCCACACAGACCCAAACTTCATTTGTTTCTAAATTCCCTTATTTTAAAACATGGCATTTCTTGTTCGGGCTTTTAGATAAGGTCATCAGTGAGCAAAGGACAGTCTGGCTTGGGTGTGCATGCAGTACTCACCTGTGCCTCAGGGGGGCCCCCTTCATCCCTAATCAGCAGCAGATAACTCTGGCCATCAACCACAATCTCCTTCTTGAACCTGCCACCTGCCATACACAAAAGGCAACATTACAGAAGGGCACGGAGGGTGGGGGCAGACAGACACGGGCTTCGCTTGCGGAAAACTACACTCTAGCCAGGCGGCCGCGGTGGGCTGGCTGGCTGGGAGAACTCAGGAGTCGATTTTAGACATCTCCCACAAGCGCTGCATTTTTAGAGCTGAACTCCGATTGAAGTATTCATTTAAGAACCCCTGCTCCCTTCTGGTTAGAAGGCACGGCCTCTGTGCAATGCCAGGCACCCTGGCCGAGGCGTGGAGACTTTTCACGTAGAACTTAATACGTGAATGGACAGCTTCTCGCCCCCTGGCACACGGGCGAGGCGGGCTCCCAAGGCCCGGAAATGCTTTTTCATGCTTAGCAGCACCTGAGAACCTGCATTCTCCTCAAGGGAAACCCAGTGCTTGGGAGGGAAACAGACAACGGCATGAGGATGGTGTCTCCGGAGTCACAGGTCACAGTTAGGGAGGGATGCCCGACTACCACACACGTTAGACAAAGCTACCGATGGAACTGCACAGTCCAGACAGCGGTGCAGCCGACTGACAAGCGGGTGTTAGAGACCACACGGGTTAGCGAGAAACCACCGGGGCCTGCTGGGACATCAGGACAAAAGGGAGGGAGACTGGCGGAGGGAGGCCCAGGGGTGGCCCCCCAACACAGCCAGGACTGGACGATGAGGTCTGCACAGGGGAGACATGTCACCTCCAGAGACACGCTGCTTGGACAAGTCCCCTCTGGTCGCTCTCTCAAGGGCTTCTGTCTTACTGTGGGGTATGCGTCAGTTCCTGGCTCTCATCTTGGGTCCTTAGTGTAGATGCCTCACAGGAACCCTAGGGAACCCACTGACCTCAAAACAAGTCTACAAGAACCTTCCAGAGCCACTTCTACCCCCTTCTCAGGTCTGGGTCACTTCATCACCCACAAAGCTGAATAACTACATCTTCCACACCAACTCCAAGTGTCCAAGACCTTCATTAAATAAGTGGTTACAGAGGCCAGGGGGACTGGTCATCCTTCCTACACAAGCATGCACAAATGTGAACACACACGCACACACACACACACACACGCACACACACAGCCCTCTCTTCCCTTGTGCACACCTAATCTGACGTAACAAGGAGTTCTGCTTGCCTGCCTTTCCTCTCTTTCAACTTTTCAATGACAGAATAGAATGAACCCTTCCAACACTGCAGTACACAGACCCACACTTGTGCTGGCATCTCCTGTCCTGAAAAGCAAGGGGGAAGCCCGGGAAAGGGTCGGTGGAGATGTACTGGGGAGTGGGGTCTACGTAAGCAGGGACAAGATAGCTGTCCCCAGACAAGCTTTAAAACTTCCCACACGGGCATGTCAAAGCCACAGGAGAACTCTGCGACTTCAGGTCCCCAAATCAGATTCTTCAGCTAGAGAGATGACATCCCTTCTCAGAAGGGCTTCCTTCTGTCACACCTGACACAGAGCAGACACCCCAAGGACAGGAGCTGAAAGCTCAGCTGTACCCACACTCTACCACCGTTACCAACTCTGTCTAAACCGGGGCTACCCCCACAGCAGCCTCATCACAGTCGCCTCCCTCCACCTCAGTGACCCCAGCCAGAAAACGGCAAGGATGCCATGCTGGTGAGCAAGAAGTAGAGTGTCACTCAAGCGGTGTGAGCAGCACCGGCTGGCACGACTACGGCTAATATTCACAGTTTCAGCCAAGGGTCAGCACGTGCTTCTACGAGGACATCCAAACGGCCAAAACTTGCTCACGGGGGTGAACGCACACAAGCTGGGGGAGCTGTCAGCATTACTTCCTTGATTTTACTTTTGAAATAAGAGATAGGGAACCCGATGTTTCCTGATGAGACAGCTGAAGTCAGACTTCAAAGGAAAACAGTGTTTGCAAAGAATCTGCCATTCTTGGCGCTGGGAAAACATAGAGATCAGGTCCAGGCTAGGCACACTCACCAGGCTCTGGGGAAAGCAGAATTTGCGTGGAGATTGAAAAAATCTTTCCCAGGGTCCTCTGAGATCTAACTTTAATGATACTTGAGTGACCTGACATCCCAACTGCAGAGAAATCATCTCTGTGGGTCACAAGAACTAGCAGGCAAGCCCAAAACACACATGTTCTTGAAGCTCTGGAGTGAGAGAAGGTGTATATGTCGGCTGACCTAAGGGTCTCCAAGTGGGGCACTGAATTTCTTTTCTGGGTTTGGCTTGGGCAGTGGTGGGGTGGGGCTGACCTTGTGTTGCTCTGCCTATGTCCTGTCCTGACCCCAGAAGTGCCACCCAGTCATCCCAGCAGCCCCTGGCCAGTGCCCATGGAGGTAAACTCCAGGGCTGGATCTGCATGAGGCTTGTCTTGCTCTGGACCGTCTGGTCTCATGCTCCTGTCCCTATTACAATGTATTGTCTCCGCACCAAGAGGCAAAGAATGGGGACCCTGAAATGTCCCTCAGCAGCAGCCTTGGCTCCCTGCCCCTCTTCAGACATAAGCACGTCCACGTTCTCTCTCCAGGGACCCTCCTGCAGCAGGTGACCTACACAGAGCTCCTGTCTACTCCCTTGGGCCCTGCCACAAAAGCTGTTTCTAGACAGCTGATCCACACTGGACCCTCACAGGGCTTCCCCAGCTTTACAGAAGAAGGCTGGCTTTACAGGTGTCATGACCTCAAGTGAAAGGGTTTCAGACATATCCCCACCACCTCCAAATATAGGAGGGCACCTCCGTCCACCCACAAGGCCTCTGACAGCTCTGACATCACTGACTCCCCAAGATACACAACACACGATTCCTATTTCAACACTTCATTTCCAAGAACACCCATGGATGACAGGCTTGTGTGGAAGGCTCCAGAAATACAGCAAAATTGGGAAACAAAAGCCAACTAGAGGGAAGTGCCCTGAACCTGGAAGTTTATTAATGAGGTAACCCAGCCAGGGGCCTGGGAACAAAGACTGTGAGGAAGCAGTCCACAATAAAATGGGATACTATCACCACTTGGTAACTCTGCTGGAAGAGATACTCCTGGCTCCTGAGAAACCAGGCCCAGGAAGTTACCAAAGTAACATACTGACCCTTGTCTTCTACTGCTTCCCAAAGATGGAAATGTCATTGGCAGGGGGCTGGTGCCTGGCTAGCATCTCTGCTCTGAGGTCGGAGACCCCAAGTCAGAAATGCTAGAAACGGGAATTATTTCGGCGATCACATCAGCTGGAGTTCAGGACTATTTGCCCAGGTTTCACCAGCAGAGCAGCCTTGACCCGAACATCTGAAGTTTTCTGAGAATCAAAAGTATTGTGGATTCTGGCATACTTTGGATTTTGGGGTATTACCGTTCGCTACTAAAAATTCCAGGATATAACTAAATTCCAATTACACTGCTTGTTTGTTGTTTGGTTTTTCGAGACAAGGTTTCTCTGTAGTTTTGGAGCCTGTCCTGGAACTCACTCTGTAGACCAGGCTGGCCTGGAACTCAGAGATCCACCTGGCTCCGCCTCCCGAGTGCTGGGATTAAAGGCGTGCGCCACCACCGCCCAGCCCCAATTTCATTTTTAATGTGGATTTTTCTCAATGGTGTCATGCAAATCTTCTCTGCTTTTCCAACTTTAGTGCATGTGCTGCCAACATACACGTAAGCACTCAGAGCACCACGGCTGTCCTAGGAAGTCATCCCGAGAACGACTGCCAACCTTCTCTGATGAGTGGTTATGATTACCTAGCATTACATTGCACTACGGTAGTTTATTTTCAAAGGGTGTCGCCAATCTCCACCTGACCTCTCTGGTAGGTCTCAACGACCTATGCCTGGCTCACTCCGTGCGTGTGTGCAGGTGTGATGGCGGGGTGTGGGCTCACCCTGTAACTCAGAGCCCCACACAGTTGCCCCCAGGCTGGGAACTGAGACGGTAGCACAGCTGGGGTTCTCTGGCTTTCAAGCACACTTTAAAGGTCTGATTAGGGGTGTTTCTCAGCACCCAACCTCAGCCAATTTCAAGGTGACTATTCTGAGACTCTCACAGCAGGAATCGGCTCCAAATCTGGGGCACCACATGCCAGGTAACTGGGTTCCTTCTGCTTCAGCTCATACTGGGAGGAGCTGCCACGGTTTATTCCTCTGGCATGCTGGGCCAGGGTCCCATCTCTGTCCAGTTCTGCTTTAAGGGGTAAAAATAAGAGTAAGTGGAATTTTCCCATTCCAAAAAAGGAGCTGCCCGGAGTAAGCGCTGCCACAGATGTCTGCTGCTCCTGTTTCATCGTTTTCAACAACTGGACTGCAAGCTGTGACTGCATCTTAACAGTTCTCCAAGCAACGAAGAGTGTGGACAATGGCAAGTGCCCCTCACACCGACACTGCCGAGCATCGCATTGAGTTATTCCCCACAACTGTCTTGTGACGCAATCATCAAAGACAAGCCAGGACCTCTCAGGAGCCATTTAGACAGGAAGGTACAGAGAGACCTTCCCTCAGCCGGCCTGCAGGAAAGCCAGAGGCTTCCGATTCCCCAACCTTCCACTCTGCCACATGAACGCCAAGTTCCACATGACCCTAACGTGACCCTGTCTGCAAACGGTCCAGGAGCCTGTGTGTCATTCTCCTCCCCCTTGGGGCTGATGTGGAAGATGCAGGGATCAGAATAAGCCTTCTCCCACTCCACACTCAGTGGGCTATAGCTCAAAACCATCCCCTGCGCCTCGGAGACCGGAAGGGCAGACCCCTTCAGGTTTTATCGGTGCTGACGGTCTGGTTCTGCATGCATAAGTGAGGGCCTACATAAAGTTACGCTGAGCCTGGAGCTGCCTTTGTGGGGCCACTGCAAAGAGGGGGGCTCATTCTCGCATCTGAACCCAGTCACCCTTGCAGCAGGTGCCAGATGGCCCAGAGCCCCAATTCCACCTAGGGAAGGAGACCAGAGATGGATGATGCTAGGTCTCCTCCTGCCTCCGTTCAGAAGAACCGCATCTAAGAAGATAACTTCCTTTCCCCCTCCGCTTCAGGAGGAAGCAGGAAAAGTCCCCACAATGTCATGGTCTCCCTGTCATCTAAGCAAAGGGCACTGGGAGGTGCCGAGGGCCGCAGGCCTTCTGGCCTCTCCCTAAGGGAACATAAAACAAACTAAACCACACGTGTGCCAATCCCCTTTAAAAATTACTGCGGCTTTTAAAAACTATGTTAAGTCGGTACTTCATGAGATTGGGGCTTTGGGAAAGTTCAGTACTGTGATATTTAAAAGGAAGTTTGGAGCACGGTATTTTTACAGTGGGAACAGGGGTTACTGGTAACACACTGGTTTGTAAAACCTGCCGTGCTTTTTAAGCTTACGGTGGAAATAAAACATGACAACAGCAGTATGCTAAGAGTGAGCGAGGAGCTAACGAGGGAGCCTGCTCGGGGCTCTGTGGGCACAACACTGCGGAGGAGCCTGACTTCCCTTAACGCAAGTCCATGTCAGAGGAAAAAAGAGGATGAGGAAGGAGAGGGACTTCTAAGTCCCAAGCTGGGCTGGCACATCAGAATTTCACAGGGACCGAACTGACTCCTCCATTCCTGGAATTGGGCAGGAAGGGCAGCATGAGAAGGACCAGCACAGGGCAAGGCTGTGGGGATAACCTGAGGCCCCACTGAAGAAACAGAGCCCTCTCGCACAACACCTGGCTCCCCCCTTGCAGACGCAATGTCCGCGTCCCCAGCAATCTGAGGAAAAGGCACTGACACTCCACACCTCAGGACACATGATGGATACTGGGAGAGGGCCTTCAGCAACTGCACAGAGCCCTGGTCCCTAACAAAGAAAGAGCTACCTTCCTGGGGAGGCAAACAGAGAGGTAGGCAAGATACTTGCAACCAAGCTGACACTGTGATTATCGAGGCTGGTGATGTTTAGCTCTCAGTGAGGCTCACCAAGGCCCCAGAGCCCTCCTCCCCTGCAGCTGATGGGACACGTGACAGAGATCTACAAAAGGGCATTTTGGAGGAACAGGCACCATGGTCCTGGAGCCTTAGTCAGTGTGCAGAACCCTGACGGGTACAGATAACCTCTACCCGCCCCCCCAAAGAGCCATTACAGCCCCAGTCTCCAAGAGAACGACTGGGCAGACAAGGGTAACAATAAGGACAAGATATTGAGCTAAGATCCCACTGAGAGAGAGAGAGAGAGAGAGAGAGAGAGAGAGAGAGAGAGAGAGAGAGAGAGAGAGAGAGAGAATGTGTGTGTGTAGCAACTTCAGAGGAAGAGGGAAAAAACCCAAGCTGCAGAAGGAAGCCACACACCAACGCTTCACACTTTATCGTGACATAGCCAACAGCCAAGTGTCCAGTAAGAACAAGGGACCCAACAATAGCACCTGGGGGCCAGACAGGCGTGCTGGGGGCAGCAGAAGCTGGAGCCGGAGACCCCGGATGGCATACACTGGTGATGATGCCACTGCTCTCCTAGGCTGTGGTAAGACATCTGATGATGTCCACGTGGCGAAGACATGGCCTGGAGACCCATTTCTGAGATGATTCTGTCACTGAGCTGTGCCTGAGTGCCGTAGAAGAAGCTATTTCCATAAAAGACTAGAAAGGAAGTATTTTAGGCTCTGCCAGTGTCTATTTTTATTTCTTTGTGTTAAAAAAAAAAAAGACCAAAAAAAAAAAAAGAAAAGAAAACCCTCTTCTTAGCTCACAGGCAGTAACAATTCAGGTCCAGGTGATCCCTGCTGGAAGGTTTCTCCAGGTCCCCCTGCCCCTCCCATGCCAAAGACAGAACCCAGGGTTTCAGCCAACCAACCCTCCTGACAACCCAGCTACATGCCAGTCTGCATCTTGAATATTCCTTTTGTAGATGCATGTACTTAGTGTTCTGGAGGTCACACCCTGTTCTGTCCCAAGTCTCTGGGACACTATTTGTGTCACAATCCTATGTCACTTGTTTACTAGACGGAACACAGCCCATTTTACCTCCAGGCTTCTGCTCCTCCTAAAAGGACTCATCACTATGAGGACCAGTACCTCATACTGGGGAGCACCTACCACCATACCAGCTTCCCATCCTTGTTGGCAAGATGTCCTTGTGCCCTCTCTTCCTGGGGCTGGAGCTACTGGCCCTAAGGCTCAGCCCAAGCCTAAAAGACCTCACTTTCTCCAAGACCAACCTGCATCTGGAACATCTTAGAGCAAGGTCTACGTGCCACCGATACTGGTGTGCCGGCCCCAAGCTGGCATGTGCTGAAGAAGCCAACAATCCTGATGGGACATGGGAGTTGAGTGCAGAGGGCTCTGGGGTGTTGGGGTCTATCAGATCACCTCTACCATAATCCAAGTCAGTTCCAAGGCCCAGAGGTGCTCTACGAATTCCTTTCTACCTCCATAGTCACCTCCAAAGCATGTATGCTGTGGCATGTCTTTCTGTACGCTGTGAGTAAGTGTTGCTTTCATTGGTTGATTATAGAGCTGTTGGCCAATGTTGAGGCAGAATAAGGTTAAACGGTACTATCCAACTGAAGACAGAGATGAAGAAGGGCAGAGTCGGGGTAGCAGCCAGCAGCCGCACAAGGAACAAGATGCCAGAGCACCAGTAAGCCACGAGCCACACGGCGATACAAAGATTAATAGGAATGGGTTAACTTAAATGTAAGAGCCTGAGCCATTGGCCAAGCATTTATAATTATTGTAAGCCTATGGGATGGGGCGGGGCAGAGAAAGCCTCCGTTTACATGTACTACGCTACCGTCACCTCTAGTTGATGGTGACGGTTGTACAATTAATTCTTCAGGGGCCCTGTTCTGTTCAGGCATCAAACTTTACTTCCCGCAACCTAAGCCATCTTCCTCTCCCCGCAAAGGGCAGGCACAGGCAGTGTGGACTGGTTCTGTCGTCCATCCCCTCCCCTCCCCAACAGTGCACACATTGTCCTTTCAACACAGCTGGCTCACTGACTAGGCCCTCACGAACAACTGCTGTGTTTCATTATTTCTTCTTCTGTTAGTCAAGGTGTTAACTTTTTAAAAACTAAATATTTATCAACAGGCTGTGGGGCTCAAAAGATAGAAACTGCTGGCCACATGTGCTGACACCACAGTCACAGGGACAGACTGGCCTCAGGCCGGGAGCAGTCATACATCACACACCACAAGTGTCTCTGCCTAGATCTCGCCTCAGAATCCTAATACAATACACCCTGGAAACCTCTATGGACGGAGGCAGGACAGCACTACCAGCTCTATCTGGGCCAATCACAGATACAATTACACAAACTCATTCCAATCACAAGGAGCTGCTGTCATTCATAGGCCACTGTCGGGGTGAGGCTCCATCTGTGCTGAAGTTACACACACACACACACACACACACACACACACACACACACACACAGAGTGGCGGGCTCAG
The DNA here is from genome assembly GCF_949786415.1 of Peromyscus eremicus. Taxonomy (NCBI): domain Eukaryota; kingdom Metazoa; phylum Chordata; class Mammalia; order Rodentia; family Cricetidae; genus Peromyscus; species Peromyscus eremicus. The sequence goes on along the minus strand of NC_081429.1, from coordinate 5,927,600 downwards.
GCCTCCTTGGGTACTGTGACTTGTAATCACGGTAGTTATAACAAGCACAGACATCCTTGTATGGACCAGGAAGGGAAATATTTCCAAGAAAGAGCAGAGCACCCTTGGCTTGGAGAAGCCACAGAAGTCAAGGAGACACCTGCGTCAGCCAGGATTGGGGCGAAGGTACACAGTGCTTTCAGACCCACATTGCATATGTGTGCTGAGTGACGGGAAGCTGAGGTGCACTGTGCAGGCCCATTGGTTAAAATTCCCAAGAACACTTGCCACTCTGTAGATATGGCACAGGGCTTGGATCTTCCTTTACATCCAACAGTCCAGAAGCACATAGTGAGGAAGACCTCACTGCTGCTGTTCTCCAAGAGACTGGTGATCAGAACATTTCCTTATGCCCAAACATGGGCTCAGTTCAAAGAAAGGCATAGGATGTGAGCAAAGCTAGTCAGAACAGTCCCTGAATATTTTGCTGGAAAGAAAAAAACTGAAGAAAAGCAAAATAGAAACACATTCAACTCTTTCTCTTTACCAGGTATGAGTGCCATGGTCACAGAGGTATCAACTAAATCCTTGGACCACGTGAGGAGAGCTAACCAGCTAGCTAGCTGAGCGTGAAGGCCGGGACATGCAAGAGATGGGAGAGGGAGGAGCCCCATCAATCTAAGTCAAATCTAATATCAAATATGCCCCTGAGCTGCTCCAGGAACCTAAGTCAAGAAGCCTTACCCTCCCTATCTGTGCCTCTCTGGATGGGTCTCCTAGCCCTTGCCCCTAACCTGGTTGCAAACTGATCCAGTGAACGCAGTCTTGTGGCAACCAGATCTCAGCGGGCTGTTGCCAGGAGGTGGAGGGGGGCTGCCCACTGGAGGTCAAAGTCACAGACAAATGACACAGCAGACCCAAGTACTAGATGTCGGGTCCAGGAATAACAGATTCCCAACTGATGACTGACAGGTAAAGGTGATGGACTTGCAATGTAAGAAACACCTATGGAGGTAAAAATCTCTGGGAAAAGAACTCGTAACTCTAAATGTGAAACTGTCTAGACGTGCTATACTAAGAATATGGTTGCGCCGTTGGACTGAGGATACAGCCTGGGTGGTAGAGCGCTTGTCTAGCATGCGTGAAGCCCTGGTGCTATTTGCAGCATGCATGAACTAGGCCTGGTGGTGCACACCTGCAATCCTATCATAGAGAAGTAGAGGCAGGAGGATCAGGAGCTCAAGTCATCCTCTGCTACACAGTGAAGTCAAGGCCGGTCTAGGACATGCCAAACCCTGTTCCAAAAATAATAATTAGAAAAAAATAATGGCTATGCTCAACTCTTGGGGTTGCTGGGACAGCAACGGCTGTGTGGAAAGCCAGCCTGGCTGTTTCTGACTCTGGAGCCCAGTGGCATCCAAGTGCACTTCTAGTGACCACGAGGAGCTGGATCCTTTGCTGCACATGCCAGCTGGTTTACCCTAGCTAGAGAGCTGGCAGACCTGCACCTGGCCAGGTGTGAATCACTTCCAATTTATCCAGGAAATAACTTCTTCCTGGGTGCACACACCAACCCCAGGCCCCGACCAGCTTTCAGTGAGTCCTCGGCTTCTTGCTGAAGTAATGATAAAAACATGGACAATCCCTGAGTTCCTGCCAACCAACTGAAAAACACATTTTCTTCTGCCAGACTCACGGCTGCCAGAAACATGACAGCCGCCTCTTCCTGGCTCTGCCGCCTTTCCCCTTGTTCACAGTACACACCTCTCTTTTGTTACGTCCTTCAAAGTCTAGTAAAAAGTTCAGTGTCCTTCCCATCTTACGCAGAATCTTACGCAGGTTCTACATCACTGGTTGAGCTGCAGACTGCCACACACAGAATGACAAGGTGGAAGGGAAGGAAGGCAACATCCCAGTCAGGGACCAGGTTAGCACCTCAAATCCCCCAGGAAGAGCAGCTGAACCGGAACCAACCAACCATCGGGCCCATAAATCTTAAGACTCACAGATGACCCTAAGCAGTTGCTTTTGCTAAAACCCCTTGGTTTCAGCAACGTGGTAAAAGTCACATTAAAAAACATAAACGGGTAGATTTCCAAACCACTCCAGTTTTATTAGAGCTGTATGGATTTTTGTTCCGCTTGAATGTTAAGCAGGATCCAAGAACAGTTTGAAAAGAAGCCTAACATCTGTGCAGTGATCGTGGCTGACTAAAGTTTTTAAAAGGTTACTGGATTTGGAAAAGGTTCTTGGGGCTGAAAGCTTAAATGTGTTTCAGCGTCCCTGAGAAATCAGGCTGGGTGTTTACCACAGCGTTTGTTTCTAGGAGACTAAGTAAACATCCATTAACAAAATATTTCAGAGCCATGTGCTTCTGAGAACACACTCACTAGCCTGATGCTAGCCAGACACATCTGTTAGAAGGACATTCCAGGCAGGCTCTTTGGGGGGAATATCAAGACTGAGGCATGGGACAGGGGTCTCAGGCAACTGCTGGATGTAAGTGACCACCAGGAACCTGTGCAGCCACGTGACATCAGCAATTCAAGAAAAAGAGAGAAAGCAACACAAATAAAGCCCACACAGGAAACTTAGTGCCCTGGTCTCTCTGCACACAGCACCCATGATCCTGCACCTATCCATGAAGGTAGCAAAGACCCTAGAGCTTCCAGACCCAGGAGAGGGTACCAACCACCTCGCATCCTGTTCTGTGGTCTAGGTTCCTGGCTGTAAGCTGTGGTCCCAGGTGACGTATAGGCTTGTGCCTTTCTTGGTCTCAGCTCCACTCGGGGATGTCTGGGACGCCATGAGATGTCTGATGGCCTCCTGTGGACAGGACAGTGAATGGGGGCTACAGTCACACCTCTGAGAACACCAGTGAGAGCTGAGCCTCCAGAGCAGAGGGTGCAGAAGGAGCAGAGGCGGAGTCTCTCATGGCACCCACATAGGACAGCCCCACGTAAGACAGGCCCACACAGGAAGAGGCCACCCATGGCTCTGCGGAGACAGGGCTGTCATTATACAAAGGCTGAGATTTTTTGAGTACTCTACACAAATCACTCTGTGTCTTCATCACATGCGGAATGTCATAAGACTGCTAAACGGCTGAGAAGAGCTGGGAACCCTGACCATTTTCAGCAGCTCCAGGCAGTCAGGGTTGCCATTAGCAAGCCTCTTCAGGGCATAGCAGGAATTGGTAGGACGGACTGCGGAGCAGCCCTGGCCTGCACTCTTGAATGTTGCCAGGTTATGGGGTGCATCTGGTCCCCCGTGCTGGCACCCCTCCTCTCTTCCTAGAACCTCCCCCAACAAACATACACATATCTCAGTTTGTCTTCCTCCCAAAATGTGGACTGGACTCTTCTTTCCCACAGACCAGCCAAGTTCTCACCAAATCTAAAACCACTCTGTAGGGGGATATTGGATCACACTGGGAGCCCTGAGTAGGCATTTGTGCTGATTAAATAAACTTAACATTGGGTCAGGAGGCTGAGTTAGCAACTAGTTGACAGAAAGTAATCAGAGCATCAGAGGACATCCGGGAGAGAGAGAGAGAGAGCCACCAGAAGCAGTAGGGTGGGGTTTGGAGTAGCACAGCCTTTTCTGGTTTGGCAGAGAGGAAGCAAGAGACGCCAGCAAGGAGAGAGGGTCAGCTAGTTGCTACTCAGCCTCTCTGAGCTCGCAGGTTTTCACCCCAGCCTTTCAATCTCAAGTCCTGTTTATAAATAGAAAGCCAGAGACTTAGTTAGAGCTACCTTTAGTGGCAGCAACAGGGCCGGTGCCTGAGGGAACAGAATTCTCTCCAGGCTGCTAGAGAAGCAGGCCAGTAACTGCGGAGCTGCAACTGTTCGCTAAAATAGACTTAGGTGAGGGTGCAGCCACTGTACCGAAATTAAAACACCACTACTCCATCAAATGTAAACCGACAGCATACGTGTAAGCTCTGAGCTTCTCTCAGAAATGAAGAGTTGTGACCCATCCTCTGCCTGCTCTCTTGTTAGCTGGGCATAACAAAGAGCACGGTCAAATTTCTAGTGATTCAGGCTCAAAGAGTCTAGTTTCCTGGTGTGAGTTATGAAACTGCTTCATTGTGCTGTCCTCTGAGAAAAACAACTGCCATCTTTATCACATCGGCTGTGCCTTCCTCCAAGAGTCACCACTGGTAGGCCTGTGGACTGTGACACTCAGAGATTAAGAGGGAATTGGGAAGATCTGGTCTAGCCACACCTCCCAGCCATTTGTTTACAATTGGCTCTAACTGCACACAGCCTCAGGGTCTCAGGAGGTGCTAGTGCCTACAGGTCTAGAAAGGTTAATGGAAGGGGCCCCATCTACATGGCTATGGGGAAGCCATCACCCACGCTGGGTAAAGACGTTCCAGTGCGGCTAATTTGGGGTCCTCATTCCTGCCAGTCAACCCCTTACCCGTGCTCTATAAGGAAGCCCAACAATCTCACTGGTTCTTCGGGGTGAACCGTGGTGGAATCATACTTAGTGGGGCTTGTCACTGGACATTCATGAGGAGTGGGCAGCATCATTTGGGGCTTCCCCGGGGAACTCTCACAACAGAGACCCTCTGAGTCAGTTCACTCGGTCTCTCTCAGAATCAACTCTGCATACCCACTGCTGCACACCCACAGATCCAGCCAACCCAGGTTAAAATATCCCCCAAAATAAGTCATACCCAGTGAGCATGGACAGACATTTTCTTATGCCACCATTACCCAAACAATATAAAACTGCAGCACATGTGGCATGAGCCCTTTATCCTCAGTCACCCAGGGCATTTGGAATACACAGAGTTCAGGCACAAGTCACACACAAGGACCATGGGATCTGAAATAAGATTTGAACCTCTGCAGGTTGGGAACCTGAAGAGTCCTAGACCTGCCCCACCCATGGCTACCTAGAGGACTGTACTGACCTCGCCCTCCCCTGGTGGCTGTGACTCAGCAGCACACATCTACAGCTTTCCTAACAGGCAGAATGTGGAGGCTCCTTCACCTCCCTCAAATGCTTCAATCTCTTCCTTCTGCAGGAATGCCCAGACTCCTCTTCCAAGGAAAAACACTGTCATTCTCTTCCTTGTGTCTCCCTAGTGAAAGAGCCGCCTTGAATTCTCTGCCTGGACTTTAAGCTTTCTTGGGCTGTGACAAAAATGGGTGACTTGGGACCAGACTTCTGATTTGTTGTTTTTTTATTCTTGGGGAGAAGAAACCTGATGTGGGGACCTCCAGGCTGTTGTGGACCCCCCGCCCCCTCACTGTGGGCACTGTGCATGAGGCCACTGTATGTCATCGCTTCTGGAATGGTAAGGATAGCATAGAAACTGGGCTGGGGCAGAGGGGCGGAGCCCACACAGGGCTCCTGGAGGTGTGTCCCCATCACCCAGCTCCTGGCCACGCACCTCCTAGACAGATCCAGGGCAAGCACAGCCTTGAAGCTTTTTGCCTCCAAATTTGAACTGGCTGAGGGGTAATGAGCCAAGAAAAGTCAGTGGCAAAAGAAACAAGTCTTAGGTGAGTGAATCCTGTCCCCATAGACTGGAACAGCATGTGCTCCCTGCCACACCTGGTGAATCCTGCCCCTGTGGACTGGAACAGCATGTGCTCCCTGCCACACCTGGATCCCGGACGCATCACTTCTTTACAGCCTTTCCCACAGCTGGAGCAGGTGACGGTCACTCGCGTGGAGTGAGTCTACTGTGCCTGCTCTCCTACCTCTTCAGGCATCGTGAGAGCCCTGCAGCAGGTGGGCCTCAGCCTCTATTTACTGTAATTTTTACCCAGATGTGGGTTTGTTTACTCTGGATCTGGGTAAAAGATGAGGGTCTGCCGGCAACAGGACACAAACGCACGATTTAACGATTTAACCCTGTCCCATCGGCAGGTTGCGGTTGAGAAGTATAGCTAGGCGTGATCCATGCATCAGTGTTCTCACTGCAGGAAGGCAGGCTACGGTGTGTTGCCTTTAACATTAGAGCCTTCTACTCAATCTATCCCTACAGACACACACCCCTCCCCCCACTCCCCACCCCCCACATTGAGGCTGCTGGATCTTAGATCTTCACAGTCCACAAACAGGAAGAAACAAGACCCAGGGACGCTGCCCAGGGCCTAGGGCCTATCATCCCTAAAGGATACAAAGGCAAATGTCTTGGGATGAGGCATGATTCCCAACACCTCCCACATGCTGCTGACAAGCTGTTTTTTTTTTTTCTCTCTCTCCCATAGAGTGTTAAGATTCACATAAAGCACAAGGGGTTGGTATGAGGGAAGGTGGGTACACACAGCATGCTAAGGACCTAACACATGAGGGGGAAACTGAAATTACAAACACCGCTCATAACTCTAATTAGCAGCTATTAATAGGGCCTTGAAAGGGAGGTGTGAAGGTCACACCCAGGCTGGTCCTGTCCTGTGGGACTCCAATGCCAGCAGCACTAATCAACCCGTGCCCAGAAGAGGAGATGGAGAGGAGCCCTCCTCCAGAGCTCTGGGTATGGTGCCTGGTTAAACAGCATACATATGGGGTAGAGCTGTGTCCCCAAAACGATTCCTCCTAACCTTACCACTAAGCCAACTGTAGCTGTAACTCCAACACTCAGGAGGCTGGGCCAGGAAGATGACTCCAGATCAAGACTAACCTGATGACATAGTGAGTCTCGAGGAACAAACCAAAAAAAATTAACACAACAACAGCAAAACCCCATGCCGGGTACCAGACAGGACCTTATCTGGAAACAGAGCCTGCAGCTGTAGAGTCTAAATGAAGCCACACTAGGGTAGGCTAGACCGTAAATCAAAACCACTGGTATTCTCCTGGAAAAAAGGAAATGCCAACATGGAGAAACAAGATGTGACCACAGAGGCCGAGGCTAGAGGGGCATGTCAATAGCCATGGACACCTAGAACTTCTGGAGCCAGCGAAAGCTGGGGACACCAAAGGACAGAGAGCACCAGTTAACACCACCACCGAGAGCTGCCCTGACTGTCTCCTCAAAGAAGCAAACTTGCCAAGGGACTTTACTGGGACTCTGGTGTCAATCATACACCACAAACACACACATTTACAAACACGCTCACTCCTGAAGGAGACTGCCTATACACAGACTACACTCTTTGAGCTCCCTGCTGAGACAAACCGGTTTGCCCCGAGTCACTAATTAAAAGCAGCATCAAGCATAATGCACAAAGTGTTTTCTCTGGACTACATCTCCAAGGCTTTCAAGTCAACTCTCTTTTCTCATAGAATAAAATGTCAACTAAAAAGGTGTCACTCAAGAAAGACAACCGAGCCATGCTGTGAGGTGACCCTGAGAGGCATCTGAAGAAAACAGTCCAGGATGACTGCACCAGGAACGTTCCTGCCAAGGGGCAGCTCTCCTGAATGAGTGGAGTTCTGTTTTAAGCTCCGTGACACATTATCCCTCCCAATACCCAAACTTCCCAGGGGCAAGTCGAGATTACAACAAAAGATATTTATGTGTGCATTAAACTAGAGGAATAACTCCCCACCCCCACCCCGCACACCATAAACAAGAATGGGGGGAATCCAGTGAGCTGCAGACTGGCAGACACACGGCCATGTGGATGGCAGAGTGGCAGCTGTCCAGCTGATTGCTCTAGCATTCAGGGATTTCGGTGGCTTGGACATGGTTTGAGTGTGTCTCCAAAGGTTTGTACACAGGAAGCCTGCTTCCCAACCACAGAAGGCGGTGAATCCTTTCCCAGGTGGGGAACCGTGCAGGGAAACTACCCACTGGAGATTCCGTCCTCAGAAGGGATGAGTGTGGGTCTGGAAGGACCACAGTTCGTTCTCAGTAGGAAGAATTGTGGAAAGAGTAACACTGGCCCCGTCCCACACTCCAGCTTCCTGTCTCGTCATGGCCCTGTCATACACGCTCTGGCTGTGAGGCCACCACGAGGCCTCACTAGACTCCAAACGTGGAGCTGACCAGTCTTGGACATTCGGCCTCTCCAACTGTGGGCTAAAATAAAAACAAACCAGTTTTCTTTCTAAAGCAACTAACCTTGGGGACTTGTCATGGCGATGGAAAATGAAGTGTCACAAAGGACAGATCAGAAGGCAACAGGAACACAAAGAAATCGGAGGTCACACAGCTCACTCCAAACCCTAAGTTTCAGCCAGGCGCCAACTCCATCCCTCTCCCATGAGCTGCACCTCCCACCCGGGGGGGGGGGGGGGGGGGGGGGAGGGGAGGAGTCACTGGAGGGAAGGTGGAGCTACTGCTGTCCTTGACAACTTCCTGCACACCTGATGACACACACCACCTCCCTCTCCACACTCCTGGATAAAGACAGTAAATCAGCTGCCAATCCTACAGCTGTCCATGCAGCTTCTCCGTTTCAGTGAGCATGGGTAACTGGTTACAGTAACTCATGGGGAAAAGACTGCAACCATCCTCCAGCCCTAAGTTCCCTGACCTCATAGAAGAATCTTGGGATGCAAGGCAGCAGTGGAGGAACCAAAGGCTGATCACACACGTTCCTTTGCCTCCTGCTATTAGTATAGGACCAGGGATCGTGGGGACAGGAAACAGAAACCAGCTGTCAGATCTTGAGAAGCACAAAGACTATAGCTCTACCTGCTCCATTCCAAACAGGAACACATGGGCAGCTCTATGGAAACAGACCTGCCTAGGCCAAGGGGCTTCCAGGCACAAAGAGGCCTCCTCATTCACAGTAGATGTAGCTGAGCATCCAGCTGGATCCACCTGGGCATGCTGCTGCTCTAAGCTCCTCCATCACACAGAACAATCGCCCTAGGCACAAGGTCCACAGCAAGAGGATGGACAGGTGGGCAGGGTGAGGGTGTAAGAGAGATCCTGAATTCTGTCTCCCAGATCCAGGGGTCCTCAGCTGTGTGACTGCCAGTGGGATGATATACTCCCACTCTGCAGATGATGGGGACGGGGTGTTAGCAGCCAGTGAGGTCATCTCACAGGGTACATTTTTACTTCTGATGTGTGAACATTCAAGAGACACCCCGCTGTGTTGATCAAAAAAGAAGGCCATGTTCTACACTGCAAATAAATCAAGTCGGACACAGGCGTGTTAGGACAGACTGAATGTCCAATGGGAAGATGACAGACACCACAATAATGACCAGAGGTAGATGTGGTCCTGCCTCTTCCCTTAGAATCAGCAACTTTGGCACAACCTACCTCTAAAGCCCTAGACTTCTGAGCCACAGAGTGACAGTCAGAGATCAGGGGCAGGGCTGGCCTGAAACTTCCAGCCATCCTCCCCCGAACTGTGGATGTTGGAAGACGTTCAAAACAGGATTGTCTGAAGAAGGCGTATGCTTGCCTTGCAGGTGGGTTAGCTGCAGACCCTTGGTAGCTGGTGTCCACCAAGTGAGCCCTGAGATGAAAGCACTGTAGACCCCAAGTCTAATCCAGCTAGCTGTGATGACCATTCACACTCAGGCACCAAGAGGAAAGCCCCGCCACGGCCCTCAGCGGGACCTGGGAGTGACAGATTCTACCTTTCTCCCTCCTCTGCACTGTGAGTTCTGAGTACCTGCTCTGTAGTCCCCACAAAATCGAGCCTTTGTCCATTTGGTCTCATTCATAAACCTTTGTTTGAATCCTGTCCTCTTCCCAAATCATCGATCCACGGGGAGAGTTTGAAAAGTAGGCATTTCCCCCGATGTGACAGCCGTGAGGCTTTCACAACATGGTTGGAAATACTGCAGAATGGTGGCAGAGGCCCAAGCAAGGCCCTCAGAACTCTGCTCTTTCTAGATGGTTCCACAGTCTTTAGGACAAGCGTTAGGGGCTAAAACATGTGTTACAGGGGACACGTGGAGCTACTTAGGACTACTACTCAGAAGACAGCTAAGGACGAAACAGGTGAGATGGTAAACTTAAAGAAAAAGGTGAAATGAAACAAACAGGATGAGACACAGACCGCGGTGGGAAGGGAGCGCTACAGTACAAGGTTGTGCCTCTCCTCTGTCCAGAACGAGACAAGCACTGCCATGAAGAAAATGTATAGTTACCTGCGTCCATATCTGCAAAGAATGGAACAGCCAGTAAGAAAAAGAAGGAACCAGAAATTCAGTGTCTCAGAGTTGGATTTCAAAAGGTTACATGGGGAGAAAATATAGTTTAGAAAATGGCTTGTGGGCTACACTTTGACTAGGGGGACCACGGGGCTTCCTATCACCACTGTCATACTCTTCCTTAAAGTAAAAAAAGAAACAGAACCACAGTCAGACATGGATATGCCAACGGAAGAATCAAAATGTCTAATGGCAAAAGAAATGCCCAACTCACATGCAAAATGATTATTACATGTTTGTAATACAATATAAAGGGAAACATACTCAAACACATAGTGGGGTGATCTGGATCGTATTTAGAAATGCTGGTGTCTGTGACTAAACAGCATTACAAGGTCAGTGTCCAGATCAGAGAGATGTCCGACCCATACTCAAAGGAGTAGCACTGGACTAAGGTTCGAGAGGACATGCTTGACAGTGGAAATGCACTCAAGAACATCTCACGGTTAATGCTCAAAATGCTGGAGTGAATGCACTAAAGCCCTATAGGACGGAAAGTCTACATAAGTCTCCTTGATGCTCGGTGGCTTTCTTATGGCCTTAGCATGGGTCATCAATGATTTAGAATATGCTAAAAAAAAATTTAAACCCTAAACTCTAAGCTGGTAACTAACCACCTGCCAACAACATACCTTCTGGAGACTCCTCCTGCACGTACGTGCCGGTCAGGTACCGGTGCACCAGTGCAGACTTGCCGCTGGCCAAGTTACCCACAATTCCCTGCAGCAAAAGAGAAAGAGAGAGAGAGAGTGAGAGAGAGACAACAGTTAGGAGTGGTTAGACCATTTAGTTAGTTTTTCTCATACAGCAGTTAAAATACGTAGTAACCCCACACAGGGTTTAAATCACCCTCCCAAACCGCTGGAGAGAGACTGAAAAATGAATTCAGCATCTGTTTCTATTGGAGACAGAGTCAAGCCTGACTTCGGTGCTCCTGCCCTCGCCAGTCCCGGATGCTGTCAGGGTGTCAGCATGCTGGCACTCTTCCGGGGACACCCATGCTAGCTTTATATGGCACATGTGTATTGGCTCAACTGTCCACAGGGACAGGAGCCTCCCTGGATACTAAGATGGAAAGGTTCCACGGGACATGATGCTACAACACAGAGCCCTTTCCACCCTAGGAAGGTGAACTTGGGCAAGCTGGAGACAGAGTAACTGGGGTGGGGGCGGGAAGCACAGACAGCAAGCCTGCCTCTCAGAAACACACAACCAAGAGGAAAACAACAGCCAAGCTATGGCAGGGACAGCCAAGGTGACCCTAGCAGGTGGAAAATAACAGGAGAGGGCAAGGGTGGTGTGAGTGCCACTGTCCAGCAGGAACCAGGGCGGCAGGCGAGGCTGACACCAGGGCTCTGGTGAAAGGGCACTTATTTAGCCTGTGCTAGGAGCCCTACATCTCCCCCGCTCCCTCCCTCTCTCCAGGGAGCTGCTCCACTCAGCAGCCTTGTGCATTCTAATTTTTGCTCAGTGACCATATATCAATCCCATGTTCTTCCCTGCCAACTGCCCCTAGAGTTCATTGGTCTGTGTGACGATCCCCAAATCCACAAGCTGCCCGGCCCTCTCACTACGCTTTGCGGCCCCCAGCCTTCCTACTTCCTGGCTTTGTCTCCTATGTTCAGAAGCCTCCAATCTCCTCTCTACAGGCTGTGCTGTCTTCAGGTGACAACAACTTTGCACATTGATTAACCATGGCCCCAAATCCTACTCCAGCTCAGGATCTGCAGCCAGTTCAGACATCACCACCTCTGAGGACCAATTCTATCGGTTTCTGAATGCTTGTGTTCCCTCAGGCCCCAGGAGATGTATTAGGAGGTAGGGCCTCTGAGAGGGGATGGGTCACAGGGACACTATCCATATGGAAATCAGCATACATGTGAATGTGGCCCAGCAGGGAGGAAAGGGGAAAAAAACATCCTACCCGTGATCTACAGAGCAGATGACCCCTAAGTCCTCACCAGCCCTCAAATCTGCAGGTTCCTTTGACTTCCAACCTCTAGAACTATGAACACAGGTTTCACTGTTCACAAGGCACTGTACCTTGTCACAGCAGCCTGGATGGATGAGGACACTTTCAGACCATAGCCTCACCTGGGGCCAGCAAGAAGGCCTGTGGCTGAACTACAGCACAACACAGCCTTCACCTTATGGGAAGGGACTGTGTCCTGTTCTCCGCCCGGCCAAGGCACCCAGCCCAAGGAAGATGCACAGCCCCCATGGAATCAGTGTGTGGATGGCTGATGGACTGATGGATGGATGGCTACCACTAGTGAGTATAAATGAGCTCTCTCTGCCACTGAGAGCTGGGCTGAGGGCCAGAGCATGTGGACGGCTCCTGCACAAAGCTGTCTCCCTTCCAAGTCCAACCTGAATCTTCCTACCTTGAACCTCCACAATTTGAGAATATCTGTCTATTAATTATTCTTTTGCTCAAGGGCACCTGCTGCTCGTCAGCTTCAAGCTGAGAAAATCCAAGCCAGTAAATGCCACAGAAATGAAATGTTTAATTAAGATCACTTTCTCTTCCTGGAGGAAGAAACCCAGCACTGTGCAGCCGGGCTTTCTCTATGAGGTGACACCTGCCACTCTTCTCTGCAACAATGGGCAGAGGTATGGCACATCCCTGAGCAGGCCAGTGCCATCTACCCTGGGCTGGGGACGGACGGAGGTTGCCTGGCTTGCACACCCATCTCACAGACTGTGAGCAGCCTTGTTTCAACTTGAAACACTGGCAGAGACTACCATCCGTTAGGATGTGGCCCTCCTGTGAGACTGTGACAGCCACTCCTGAATGTCACCTGCAGAGAAGGAACAGAGGGCTTCATGGGCAGGAAGGGGGTGCCCTGATGATGACAGAGCTGTCACCTCGTCTCACCTGTGCAAGCCATCAGTCAGGGCTCTGCGGCCATGCTGTCCACCAGAGGAAGCAAAGCGGAGCCCCTTTATAAACCCGCTTCTCCAGCACCCTGTGTTTTCTACTCCACCACTAAACACTACTCTACTGCAAAACAAAAGAAGCCTTTCAGTCAAAATCCCAGCTCAGAGTACGAGCAAAGTCAACAGCTCTGCAGGCAAGGTCTGCCGACCGACCGACCGCTTCCACCCGGGCGGGGGCGTGGAGCCTGTGCAGCCTGACCCACGTCTGCGGGGCTGACCGCGGGGCACAGCTACAGCCCACCAGGAAGGAGCCCCGGAGAGGCCCACCGCTCTCACAAGGAGCCACGGTGAACTGTACGTCCTGACGGATCCCAAAAGACGCACTGAAACACACTCCATGAAAGGCCCCCTGGGAGACCCAGTGACATCACTCCATGGCTACATTTCCAGGCAGGGCTGAGGGTCCCAAGGCGATGACCCAAAGGGCCACCAGTCTCGGTGCTGCCTGAGGGCAGAAACAGCAACAGCCCTGTGGGCATGCCAAGGGAGACGCTTCCCAGAACAAAGGGGCGTTTCTTCGGACCTGAGCATCCTCACCACACAAGGATGGGCTGAGGTGCCCTTGACGAGGATGAGGTGCCCTTGACGAGGACGAGGTGCCTGCTGATGCCACCACGAGAGGGCGCACACCACAGCAGAGCTCGGGGCCCTCCTAAACCACGGATGAGCCCTTGACTGCAGGACAGGTCAAGCGCAGCAGAGAGCTCAAGCCGGCCCAGCGGGAAGAAAGTCACATTTCGAAGAACTCCACACTGACTCTTTAGATGTCGATACTTGCTAGACACACCAAATGCTTGTAACAGAAAGCCACACAGCCGAAAATAAGTTTTTGGTAGCACTCATCCTCAATTCTTACTGAATATGTGGAGCAGACCAGGTGTCGTGTCACAAGCCTGTTTGATTCCAGCACTTGGGAGGCTGAGCCAGCAAGAGGGTAAATTAAAAGCTAGCCTGGGCTACACAGTGAGCTCCACAGCAGCTCAGTACATAAGTAAGATACTATCTTAAAAAGCCCAAACCAGCCAAACAAAACCCACTCAGGCCCCGAAACCGGCAACACCTTTTAGTTCAGGCAGGCTCTCGGGAAGACAGGCCCCAATAACACCGGTTCCCAGCCGTCTCTTGTGCTGCCAGGAAGTTGAAGCGCAGCGTGGCATCCCACCCCACCCCGCCCTGCTGCTGTGCTGACTTCAACGGACACCTGGGGCCAAAAGCTCTAGCAATAGGGACAGATACACAGGAGGCTCTCCAAGGCAGTGCTGGCTTCGAATCTCTACCCTAGATGGCTTCCGAGGAAGCTCTTCACGCCCCAGACCTCATCTGTGACAAAGGCTGACAACAGGACCTGCCCCTCCTGGGGTAATTGTCAGGACTGAAGGCTGTAATTACATGGGACCTGCAGGCAGAGCATGCCCAGGAGTGCAGCCTCGTAAACATCTGGGCAAACACCCTGGCCTTGTTGGCTGTCACTGACTGTAGAACCAGAGGGGTCAGCACCTGGGGTTCCCACCAGGAGGATCGGAAACTGGCCAATCTTTACAAAAAGGTCCTGTTAATGGCATGGGCACCCTCTGTCATTCATTCATTGGGTATTTACAGAACACGCTAATACTGTGCAAGTTTTGGTAGCTATGAAACACAGAAGACTGGCGAGGTAGCTGTGTCAGGGCCGTCTTGCAGAACCCCAGCGGCTGGGAGGAGGGCTGGCTTCCATAAGGAACCACCCCATTGGCAGGCACTGCTGAGACACACCGGTGTCCTGGAGGGAGGGGCTTACATCCATCTCAGGTGTGAGACACAAAATTTCTTATCCCATCCTCTCTGCATCACTGAGGCTGGGGCAGCAGGTATGGGGGGACCCTGGAGCTTCAGGCAGGTCACTGGGAAAGTGCTAGGACAAAGAGTGAACTAAATGAAGAGATGCACAGTGAGTGGGCAGCCCACATGGAAGTCCTCCACCATCTGAGGCTTGCTGATGAGCAGGAGCTCATCTGTCTTCCAGCAGGAAAGTTAGAGTCCAGCACAGGGGAAACAGGAGTGCATGAGTGTGTGCGTGCGTGCGTGCGTACAAACACAACCAAGAGCCCCACATCTCATGACAAACAACACTATTATTTAAAATGTGGGCTTGTCCCTTCCTTCCATGCCAAGGTCAGAGGCGTGCAATGGAGCCGGGTTCTATGAGACGACCGTCGTGGACAACATTCACAGAAGCCAGCGATAAGCTTTAACTCTGCTGGAAGTTGCTTTTATTAAAAGCAGAACACTTAACTTATGCCAAGGGTTCACAATTGTATAAATAGTAGTTACTATTCAAAAATTGTGACTATGGATGGCTTGTTTCAGAGGTTGTCATAACACCCAGCAAGGGACAGGTTAAGCCCACGGTGGCACGTGCATGCAAGTGTATGTGTGTGACGCAGACACAGAGTGGCACAGAGCGGCACAGAGCGGGGTAGGGGAAATGCACAGAGATGATGCTTTAGTCCTGTACACAGACCACCACCTTCTGGATGGCAATTATGGCTCTGCCAGGCACACTCAAAGTTCTAGCTCCTATCGCCAGTGAGAGCCTGGCCAGGCGCATACGCCCCAGAGAGAGCACGCCCCACCCTTCAGGCCCCAGGAAACAGAATGGAGTAGGTACGGGCAAGCTTGCAATCTCACACCCTGCTTATTCTAAGTGCCTCCTACAGGCTAGAGGTGCCACTCACCACTTTGAGCTCCGGTACAGATCGGCTGAGTGTCCATTCCTGGCTGTTCACGAAAGCATCTGCAATAGAAGACGGAGATGTGAGGTGCCATGTCACGACTCAAAGCAAATCAAAATGTCCCCTAGATGTCATCTTTGGAAGCGAGGAAAGGGCACTATAGAAGGGTCATACCAGCCCCCCACCTTACTCCTACCCTGGAGGCCATGACTTGCCCAAGTTCACACTTTCTGGCCTCAAGGCTGTGGTGTGTAATCCACCCCCCAGCAATGCTGAAGGCCTCTCATGCTGTCCATTCCTCCCCCTGCTCAAGCTCCAGGCCTTCCTCATGTCCACAGCAGACCTGATGGCTTTCCTGATCCTCGGCACAACGTGGAGACACTGTGGCAGAAGCCTGACCTGCCTGGACCTGACTCTGTATCAGGCCAGCTTTTCATCTTGTTGTACTCTACTACAACAGTTACCTTTCTGAAATCTCACAAAAAAGAAAAAGACAGATGATAACTAGAACTGGTTACAAGATTGCAGAGTGCAGAAAGAGTCTCTGCTGGATATGAAGAGCCTCAGGAGAAACCAGAGAGGTGATTCAGCCAGGGTGGTTTGGGGTGTGTCAGAAAGACAAGGAGTCCCTCGGTCCTGGGGGACTCAGCCATGGTGCTTATCCCCCAGCCTGCCTCACACCTGGCAAGCCCACAACCATTGTCCACGGCTTTGCTCACATGACTTTCACACTTCCCGTGTGCCATTTCCTGTCAGAAATGACCGCCTGCAGTAGTGGCCGCCACAAGGCTGCCACAGGTTGCACTTTCCAACATAATACACTCCTGAGAGTCTTCCTCAAATGACTCCTGTTATCTCTTCAGTCGCCCAAAAAGCCAAGTCACTCACACCACATTCAAAGTCAAGTTGGTCATCATTCCTGGAAGGGTACACGATGCTCAGACCCAGCAGGAGTCAGGGCCGGAAGCAACGGCCTGCTGCTCCCCTGTAGGATGCTGGACAAGGGTGAGAGGTGCTTAGATGAAACCAAGCAGACCAGGAAAAGACAGGCCACCTGACACCAAAGAGGCTGCAACCACCATTGGTCAGATCTCACTGGCCCTGCAGTGACAGGGAAACCCTGACGCCCAGAGGGAGATCTCTGCTCGGGGAACCCAAAGCAGGAGGAGCTGGGGGGCCTGCAGAGGCTGCAGAGGACAAGACACATCTGTACAAAAGCACTGTGGCATTGTGCGGCATCTTTTTATTTACAAACAATCTACGTTCAAGTGGTATGTTCATTTTTGTGGCAGCTAGGTTAATAAAATATTTGACTTAATTGGTGAAAAAAAAAACCTAAAAACTAAAGAATTAATACAGCTTTCATTAAGAAACCTTTCTTTAAAAAATGTCTGCCCATTCTGAAGGGAAAGTTGGCGCACTCAAGACCAAAAGAAAAGAAACAGGTGCTTTAGTCA
This sequence comes from Peromyscus eremicus, assembly GCF_949786415.1. Classification (NCBI taxonomy): domain Eukaryota; kingdom Metazoa; phylum Chordata; class Mammalia; order Rodentia; family Cricetidae; genus Peromyscus; species Peromyscus eremicus. The sequence goes on along the minus strand of NC_081429.1, from coordinate 5,910,424 downwards.
GAGACACCTGCACGGCAAGCTTCTGCCACCTTTCTCTGTGTGGCTTTTCAGTGGCCGAGCCTTGTGCAACAGAGAGGACTAGAAATGCAGTCTATGCAGCACCTGCCTAGAAACTTCCTCAACCCAGCAGTAAGGGCCCGGGGCAGACCACATCTGTCTCACTCAGTCTCCAGAGCAGCTACCTGTTTCAAGGAACAACTCTGGATATGTCTGCACACACTTTCCAAGGATCTTCCCAGTGGAGCAGAGCCAAAAGTCACAGACGTCTGTGGGCTTGGTTACTAGCCTATACTAGGTCCAAGATTCAACCCCCTGCAAGGAATAAAACTGAGTGTGATGCATGCTTGCAATCTCCACACTTGAGAGGTAGAATCATAAAAATCACAAGTTCAAGGTTATCCTAGGCTACACAGTGAATTCAAAGCCAACCTGGACTTTCACATTCACGAAAACAATGTCACAGAAGAAACTGCTGTGCCCCACCTAACACCCCACTCTCTGGAATACACATTCCACACATCAGTTGTTTAGATAAAGTGCTACTGGGCTAGAATTTGGTAGGGCAGAGATTACCACTGATGGGCTGTGGGTTCCACTGGGCCTCTGATGGGTGTGGGCCAGGCTACCTGGCTCCTGCTTGATACCACAGGTGTTCACCACTGTGGCTCAGGACAAGAAACTTTCATCATTCCTCATCACCCACCTAGTGCTAGGCTTTCTTTCTTTTCTTTTCCTTTCTCTTCCTTTCTTCCTTCCTTCCTTCCTTCCTTCCTTCCTTCCTTCCTTCCTTTCTTTCTTTCTTTCTTTCTTTCTTTCGAAGTGCGGTGCATCCAATCAGGGCCTCCTGCATGTTAGGCAAGTGCTCTAACAACAAGCTACATTCCCAGAACTTAACAGTCTTTTTATTCAGTTCAACAAGAGAAAGTGGGTGCTGTGTCCTGGGCCCCCTGTAGTGACAGAGTACCGGGATTCCAGGTTAGACATGTAACATGTGACATCAGGCTCCTTCACTGGCCTCTGGTGGTCAGGACCAGTGGATTATAAATAATACCCAAGTAGACACAAGTACAGAGGTACAGGGACTGCACTGCCCACAATGGGCTCCAAGATTCATGACGACACACCTCAACTATAGCATGTGCTGGCAGATGACAAGCAGGAAGGCCACTGACTAGGCTTGAGGGGCCGGGGCTGCCTCCATGCTCCTTCTGAGCAGCTCGAAGGGCAGCTATTGCCCCACGGAGGGCCAGAGAGGACCTGGTTCAGCAGGGGACACCATACATTCCCATGGGGGCCACCCACTTTAGAAATACTACAATGCCATCAACTCCACTGTGCACAGATGCAGACAACAGCCTCCCCAGGCCTGGTCCTCCCCTAACCTCAGCTCCTCCAGACTAAGGAGTGTGGAGGCCAAAGGCATCCTGAACCCTCCTTTATCTGAGAGGCAGAGGATGCTGACGTAGCTGGGTGTGAACAAAGATCGGACATAAAAAGATGATGATCTCCCAGCTCAGGCAGCATGGAAATGTCAGCCCTGCCCTTACCCCCACACAGCCCTGACCTACCCCCTGCACCATGCCAGGACAGGTTCATCCATCTCCCTACCCTGCCTCAAACACAGGCACAGCTTTCAGGACCCTGGAGACTGGAACGTGCAAAGTCTCAGCACAGCCTCCTTAGAACCATCACTCACTGCCATCCACTGCCCACCCACTCCAAAATTCCTATCTTCCTTTCAGGAGGCCTTGGGCTCATTCGGAGCAAAGCTCCATTCCCTAGTCACCAGCAACAAGAGAAGGCAGAACAGGAACAGGGTCACTAGTAGGCTTTGTCCCTCTGATGGCTAGTGTTGGTCCATGAGACAAACTGGAAGTTCAGGTCAGAAGAGCCTGAGTAATGACGACTTCACTTGGTTCAATCCACAGCACATAAGCATGGACACACGGGGGGAATCTATGTGATACGATCACAAGCATCTTAAAACAAAGACGCTCTGGTGAGCTGACCCTTGCACCATGCCCAGGCAAAGTCCAGCAGGGACCAGAGAATAAGCAAGATGACTGGACTGGAACCCAGGCAGCCAGGACCCACGGGCTTCTCACCTGTAGCCTGGAGCAGCCTGGCTACAAATGGCATGTTTCTAGGGAAGCCTTCAACTCCACACAGCTCCACTGGGTGCCTTCCTGGGGCCTCAGAACCTTGAGCTAATGGCTTATAATATTCTTTATCACCGCCCCCCCACCCAGAGTCCAAACTGCATCATTTGGCTGGTGGACACAAGCCCCAGCAGAGCCAAGCCCGGAGATAAGGTACTAGAAGCCAGGTCTGCAGGACCACAGTGACTTCATGCACCCCACCCCCACCTTGTTTGGCTTCAAGGACCATAGATACAAGCTCCAGCCACAGCTCACGAAGAAGCTGCCGCCAGGGTAAAAAAAGGAAACTGAAATTGTAGGTGAGGGGAAAAAACAAAACACCGTCTCAGGGACTGGGACGCTCTTGGAACCTTAAATTCTGCAAAGGTTTTTTAGAAATGCACTCTGTTTAGCAACAGACATGTTTTTTTTGTTTGTTTGTTTTTTTTGTTTTTTTTTTTTTGTTTTGTTTTTTAACCTGAGAACATTTGCAAAGCCCTGAAATAGGAAACAGAACAAAAAAGAGAGCAAGTCTACCCAGAGACCAGGAGGTGGGAAGTCAGGTCCCTGGCCCTATCAAAGCCTTGCTGAGGAGGGAGACAAGATACCTCCGGAGGAGTCAGAGCTCTGTGGCACAGTGCCTAATACCCTGGGCAGCAATGACTTCCAGACGTGTGTGCGACAGGACGGCAATTCTTATCAACAGCCTCTACTGCCAGCTGATGATCCATGAGCAAACCCAGTCCTCAGGGGTTCCCTTGTGAGTTCCAGGTGCTCCTCAGTGGCCCCAAAGATTCACAACCAAGATGGCTCCCTCCCCAACGTCCCTGACACCTTCCCCATTCATAAGACCTTTCCTTTGAAGAGTGGCAAATGTCATGTCACCAAGGTACCACCATGCCCGCCCCGCCCTGCAGGTATGGCCACACCACAGCCTCAATCCCAAGCATCTTTCCCGAGCCCTGATGTGGCTCAAGATCCTTCTTCAGTAGAGGCCCTTTCTCTTCTCCCCTACAGTCTCCAAGTCAAAAGGCACCTGCTGAGGCAGGAGCTCAAGGACTCAAGGAATTGACTCAAGGGACATAGGATTCCCTTTAGTGACTTTTCCCCCACAGTGCCCTTCTTAGGAAGAAGGGTGTTCTAGGAGCACTGCCTAATGCTGCATGCCTATCAGGAATGGCTTGAGAACATAAGTCTGACAAGGAAAAGTAGAAAATGTGAGGATGTGAGATTGGAAAGGAGGAAAATATTCCTCTAAATGTGAAAACCGAGGCCAGAGCTCACAAGCTGAGGGGAGCCAGGAGCGGCAACCACGGCCTCCTGTGTGAGCTTGGTATGTCCATACTCCACATTTCCTCAAGAAAGATGTGTGCTGGGTGAGCAGAGGCTGCAACATTCCGACTAAAATATTGGCCGCTCTGAAGCCTGTGCCCTCATTCCATCCGATTTTCATTCACTGCCATCCCCCAGGTGATGAAGGCACTTGCTATGAGCATCTTCCCCGGCAGGCTACAGCTCCTCAGGGAGAAAGACCACAGCCCCAGCTCTTTCTGAGGAACAGAAAGAATAAAGGCATTGCATCTCCATGCCCCTCAAGGCCACCTGAGAGCTGGGGTGTCTATAACTGACCACCCCCAGGCCTCCTAAAGATCTGTTGCTAACCTGGCACCTCCAGCAAAGAACGACACCTTCCTGTTCCCACAGGTCTCACTTTCAGCCTGTGTTCCAAACCTGAATAGCACACATGGGTACAAGGCATTTGAACACTTGGTCCTAGTTGATGGTGCTCTTCTGGAGAATTGACAGGGAAATGACATCCCATTTCCTGTTTGCTTTCTGTTCCATATTTACAGTTAAATATGTGATCTCTCAGCTTTGTGGTCCTGCCACCATGCCCATGGCTCCCCCCACCCCCACTCCACCAATAGACTCTGATCCCTCTGAAACTGTAAGCCAAAAATCAACTCTGTTTGCCATAAACTGATTGTGGTCATGATGTTTCATCAGAGCAACAGAAAAGCCACACAGGCAGTCATTATGCTCAGCTCAGCTCGACAATCCCCGCGCTCTGTGTTCTAGTGATCTAACATACCCGCAGGGTCTCCCTGCAATATTGCCACCCGGACTGTCACCTTTTGCCACTTTCACCCAGCAAGGTGTCCCAGCTGAACCAGCCTCATTCCCTGGGTGTCTGTGTCTAAGTGACACAGCACAACTCTGCTGGGATGGTCATATATGCTTGAGCACAGGCCTGGCCCCGGCAAATACTGTAACCCGAGCAAATCAGGCTTCTCACAGACCAGGTTCTAAAATAAATTTGGTATAACATATGGAGCACAAGAACTAGGTCACAGACATGTGCAACCGGCACTCAGTCTGTCTACCGAGTAATTAACTAGGCAGAGTGTGAACAACACAAAGGATGGTGGGTGGAGGGATGGCCAGCGAGCCGCGGGGGCTGTCTGAGAGACTAGCTGTGGGGTGTGCTGGTCGGGGTGGTCTCTAAAGTACTGACATTTAGAAGCTAAGGGAGGAGAGGGCCAGGTGCTGGGGCTAATGTGGGAAAGGAAGGTACAGGAGGGCACAGGAGGGCACGGCGGGCGTGGGATGAAGAACAATACGGCCTTGGTATTGGGACAGTTTGCTTGGAGTCACCCGGGGGACTGAAGGGTGGGAAAATGGGAAAGGAGTCACATTCTGCTCTTGAAAAGACAGAGATGTGATATGAACCTGGGATATGGAGAAAGCAGAAGTATGCAGACTTGAAGAAGAGGAGCCATCAAGGATGAGCCAAGTGTGGGCAGAGACTAGGTGCCTGCTGGAGCAGCAGGTCTTATGGAAGGTGGTGCAGTGTCCTCATGATGGGGGCAAAGCCAGGGGGCTAAGAGTGTACCCATGCATAGAGGCTCCCCACTAGGGAGCACCCTGAGTTTGGGCTATAATACAAAAAACAAAAGGTCCCATTGGTTACATAGTTACATAGTCAAAACAGAGCTCAACATGCAACTTGGGGTCTGGGATTATTCTGTTTCATTGGTTCAGTCTCTTGAGCAATCTTTGTAGTTTCTGGTAACTCACACTGCCCTGCAGCTCACTAGCCAGCCTTTGGGTGCTTGTTTCTTTGACAAAACTCACAATACACTAAATGTCTGTCTACACTGAGGAACTAATCTCTGGTCCTGTCCCACCAGCCACTAGCTCCCGTCTGCAAGCTGCCCCACCCAGTGTTTCCTCCTCGTGAGTGGAGCAGCAGAACAGAGTGAAGGAGTCCATGCAGTGAAGGGCACACTCAGAACCAGAGGAGCATGGGAAGGGAGAAACAAGGGTCCCCAGAACAAGGTCCCCGGACTCCTCCGCAAGGCCCTCTGCAGATGAGATGAACCCAGAGCAGGAAGGATCTACTGAGTCCTCCTGGGCATCTACAATCCAGTTCCTGTCACGTGACCCTGTTATGGTCACATACTCATATACAGTCATCTCATCCTTGTACACCTGACGTGGAAATGAAAAAGAAGACCAGAAGCCAATCATGGTCTCCTCAGAGCCTGGGGAGGTGAGGGTACACCCAAGTATCTGGCTCTAACCGACGTCTGCAGCAGGATGCTATAGATCTTCTATCCCTCTACATACGCATCTCTATAGATAATAATTCCACTACTCCGAGGGGTAATGATCTACTGAATGGGGCTGTCAGGACAGTCCGTACACTGCTGACTGCCATCTTCTTCCAATATACACAGCCTAGCCACAGAACTCTAAATGATACCCTTTTCAATCCTAGAATAACAAACAATAACAGCAGTATCCACAGGTAGAAAGGCTGGCCTGTCCCTGGAGGTGACGGCTCCATAGTTGGCCGCATGGGCCTAACTACACACAGGCTGGGCAGACTCAGGGCCCCAGAGCTGGACTCTCACCAAAGTGACCAAGGCCGCAGAACCATCTGGACAGATTTTCTGTAGCTACAGATCTTACTGTGAACCCCTCCCCCAGTGCTCCCGGCACCCCCATCTCAGCAGGCTGAGATCCCAAGCTCACAGCCTAAATGGAGAAGAGCCCACAGTGAACAACTTCCAAGGTTTCTGGCATATCTAAAATAGCAGCCTCGAGTCTGTGCCAAACCCTCAGCCCAGGCCCAAAGTGTTTATGTGGCTGAATTTAGAACTCTGGATATAAAGCCATCGATTTCAACTTCTTGAAACCAAGAGTAGAACCAGACTGGAGAAAAAATAAACCACGCAATAGCAGCAGGAGGGTGTCAGCAGAAGACAACAGAACAACAACCATTTCAGACCCACACCCCCAGGGCCAGGAGGTCTGTACCTTACCCAAGTGGACAGCCCAACACACTGGGCACCAAGAGCAGGCGGTGGGGTACCTGGCTCCTCATATCACTGCTCTGCTAGGGACCCACTAAGAATGCCATGCTGCACAGAATCCACAACCATGTGGAGACCCAGCCCCTCCCACCATTCTTCTCTAGTTCCTAACTGTGTCCCGTGGCAGGTATTCTTAAGAAGTACTATTGAAATATAGTAGGGTGGGGGCTGAGAACAGGAGTCCTACGGTTGGAGTTCTTGGGTAGCTGCTGGCTTATTTCTCAAGCTCTAGGCGGCTCTCTATACCTCTATATATGCATCTCTACAGATAGTAATTCCTTTACTCAGTGGGGTAACACTCACTGCACAGGGCGTCAGTATGGTCAGTATATGGCTGACTGCCACAGGCTTTCACTATACCCAGCCTGGCCAAGGGACCAGAGGACGTGCTGGCTGCTGCTGAGACCACTTGCTGCGACACAGCAACAGAGCCAGTCTAGGAATCAGGTCAGTTCCTTGAATGACAGTGAGTGACAGGAGTATGAGACGAAGGCACCAGGGTGCGAGGCTGGGTCTGGCCCGGCCATGCTCCCTGCACGTCTCCTAGCACTCTAATGACAGCGTTGTGGACAGTGGTCACTCTCCTGTCAGAGTCCCAATGGTTGCTCACAGAGTTAGACAGAATCTCCACCAACGGGAAAAATTCTAATCTCCACTTGTCCACTCACGGCAAAGAGAAAGTGGACGTGGGGCTGCCCCTTGGTGTGGTGGAATCGGAGCTTTCCTGAAAGCCACCTCTGCTGCTTCAGGGAGAAGCAGAAAGTTCCAGAGTGTGCTGGAAGTGGGGTGGGGGGCACAAATAAGGTGACAGGTCCCCTGCCAGCTCCAAAGAGAATGAAAGCCCAGTGCTGGCCCAGAACAATGCGGGGAACAGAACTGAACCCAAGTACTCAGCCTCAGGACCCGTCCAGAGGGAAAAGGAGGGGTCAGACACACAGACCAATGACAACTCCGCAGGACTGCAGACCCAGGTGTGCAGGAGCAAAGTTCTGATTCAACTGCCCACGTCAAGAACGGAAGTTAAGAGAAGAATCCATGAGGTTCTGGTAGAAGTCCAGATTCACCAGAAAACACACCTTCCCTTAGAAAGAGACACTTAGTGAAGTCCCTCAGACCTTCCTGGTCCTGCTAACATCCCAAAGGAAGCCTCCAGCAATGTCCTGTGTGTGGCTAACTCTGACCTGAGTAAAGATGGCTTCTTCAGGCGGTGGTGGCTCACATCTTTAATCCCAGCACAGTGGATCTCTGAAGTTTGAGGCCAGCCTGGTCTACAGAGTGAGTTCCAGGACAGCCAGGGCAGAGAAACTTTGTCTCAAAAACCACCCAACCAAACAAACAAAAAAACCAACCAACCAACCAACCAACCAAGATTCCTATTTATGCTGGAAATGCTGGGGAGTAAAAAGGCGGCCACGTAGGCCTAGGTCCTGGAAACTGAAGTCACTTCACACTTCGCACATGCAACAACACCATTTGATCTTCATGTTTTGTCAAATTAAACGGACAGACACCCAATAAATATGTAGAAATACAGATTTTGTTTTTCACTAGGACAAGGTCCTAGCTCAGGCTGGTCACAAACTGGCTACAGCTGAGGCAGCTACTGAAGCAGTCCCCTCCTGCCTCTGCCTCTGCCTCCCAAGTGCTAGGATTACAGACAGACAGACAGACACACAGACAGACGCACAGACATAGACATAAACACACACACCTGCCTCTGCCTCCCAAGTGCTAGGATTTTACACAGACACACACACACACACACACACACACACACACACACACACACACTTCTTTTGGACAGTGCTTGGGATACAATCCAGACCTTGTTCATCACCCAAGCAAGCACGCTGTCACTAATCCCCTGAGCCCCTAACACAGATCTCAGACTAATATTTAAGACAAATGATCTCTGTGTAACGTACTTGGTCTTACACATCCAAAGCAAACTGTCACTGCCATAGGTTCATCTAGGACAAATGAAAAGTCATGCCTAGGAAGTTCACAGAGCTGAAATTCCGCACTGGTCAACACTGGCCACCTGGAAAACAGAGGCTGAATGACTGGACCTGAGGGAACCGGAGCACTTTGCCTGCCAAGAGACCAAAGCTACCTTAGTCAAGAAAAATGACTCAAAACTCTCACGCACTGCAGAGATCAGCTGTCTTTAAAATGTGAATGTATGTGCCAGCAAAAGCCTACATTCTGCCAGCACAGAACATCCGAGAATGTGTTTCCTTTCAAGGCAGGGGACGTCTCATTGTAAACACAAGGAAACTGGGGCCAACAGGTTGCTCTCAGCCCCTCCCTATGGCCTCCTCTCTGCAGCTCATTGAGCATCCTTGTAAGTGGTGAGGCCACCAGATCCCTGGGGGGCCAGATGAGAGAGCAGAACAGGTCAGCAGATAGATGGTGAAGCCCGAATCCTCAGAACCAGAACCTGGAGAGTGCATGTGCACTTGTCAGTGGCTGTGATCAAGCTCACACACCTCAGCCTAACTCCAAGTGCACAATTTAGTCCTCATGTTATGACATGGGTGCCATTAGAAATTTTATCCTGGAAAGCAAATATTTACAGTGTTAAAACTCCGCCTTCCTTATAAGCCACAGAGAAAACGCCTGAGTAAACGCCATCATAAAGCACACTGCCAAAGAATGGAACTGCATCATCACCTGCCACCTGACCTATTCACCTTAAGCACCTCCTCCTCTTTCCCGCCGGGTGCCCAGCCTGGTATGGGCTTTGTCTGTCAGCTGCCAATCAGAGGCTCCTGCTTAACTGCATTGGACACTTCACATTCCTAAAACGCGCTCTGGCGTTAAAATATTTTTATTTCTCAAGTTCAAGTGGTGCTAGCAACACATCAGAAGTGGGTGCAGCTGTCTCTAAGTGGGCAGCAACGATGGCACTACTGTCCCTGTCACCCTACTGGTCAGGTCTGGTCGTTAGTGGCATCAACTACACGGTATCTAGAACTCCTAGGGACAGGCCTTTGGGCACACCTGTAGGAAATTATCTCCATCCTATTAACTGAGCTGGGAAGACCCACTCACTGTGAATGGCATCATTCCCTCACTAGGATCTGGGACCATACTATATCCCTGGCAAGGGAACGGACCAGTAGCATGTGTTCATCAGTCTCTGCCTTCTGATTATGGGTATGGTGTAACCAGCTGCTTCAACTTCCTGCTGCCTTGATTTCCCAGCCATAATGGACTGAGTCCTTCAACTGTGAGACAGAGTAAACCCCTTTTTTGTATCTGTTCCCCTCACTGGCTGTTCAGAATAAACCCTTCCTCCCTGCCTTTGTCTGAGAGCTTTATTAAGGTACAAGAACGTAACTAACACATCAGGCTAAAGGGGAGCTCTGCGCCCACTCTAGGAGCCGCTGGAAACCAGGAGCAGAGCAAAGAACACCCAAGCTGTAACAGCCCACGTGCTTCTCCATGAAAGACAGTGGAAGCATCCTGGGCCTGTGACCACAGCACAGGAGAGGAGCTAGCAGAGCTCAGTGTGATCCAGAGAGAGAATTCCACTATGCAGAGCATCAGAAATAAACTGCATTCTGCTAAACATCTACAGGATGAATGAGCATCTGATTGAATGAATGGGAAGGTAAAGAGATAACAAAACTGTCCCAAGGCAAGGCAGGCAAGAAGACCAGAAGGCCAAGCCCTCTCCCAGTCACCAGCTCACCAGAAGTGGGCACCACATACCCTTCACCACCATGATTTTACAACTGACTCTCCAGTCTCAGTGCATCCACAGAACTTTCACAGTCCAACAATCACACCTCTTGGGACTCTTGACAATTATAAACGCAAAGGACCACGCAGCCACACTAGTCACATGGCCCCCAAGGCTTCATGATGGTCACGAGCGATCATACACCAGCCCAGTTACCTTGGTAAATACTACACGATCCTAACGCCCAAGGGGACTGCCCTAGATGACTCTGTTAGACAGCCGCAATTCTTCAGCTCTATAAGATCCTCTACCATGGAGATGTGACACCCATAAAGCACTGAACTGGTGTAGTTTGGAAACACCAGAAGAAACTGATGGCAGCTATCATCAGAGAAGAAAATGCTCCATGGTTCCTCTGTCTGCATTTCCTCTACCAGCATATTCCTACCCATGTTCCAGAAGGAATGTGTTTCCAGCCTTGCTTCTAAGGCTGCCCTGAACCTGACATGCTAACACCCTGAACTGAACCTGACATGCTAACATGACATGCTAACACCCTGAACATGACATGCTAACACCCTGAACTGAACCTGACATGCTAACGACCCAAGTCTCTGGTTCTCCAAAGGAGGCTACAGAGGAGCTAAATCCCTAAATGGAGACCTGAGAATTAACAAGCAGGGACTGGGTGTGGCTCAGTGGCTGGACTAGCATGTCGGGCAACCAGGGTTTCATTCCTCGAACGAGGGAACAACCAGAATTAACAAGCACTACGTGGGCCATGGGTGATGATTACTTTTGTCTAGCTGGCAGCCAACCCCAGGCCAAAAAGGGCAGAGGAAATGTCCTCAATGCATGTACCTTCCACCTCAGAGTTTCTCCCCCTAAGAGGTCACTGTGCACTTTCAAATCGTAAATGTAACAGATTTGTAAATGTTAAATAAATAAAGTTTATAAATTTATACCATGCATAGGTATCAGTACAATACATAGGATTAAATGAAACCTGAAGAAAACTTCTCTCTGGCTCTCAGACTAGTGTGGTTTGGGGGCAATGACTTTAAAAGCCTCGTATCCACTCCTCCCTCCCTCCCTCCCTCCCTCCCTCCCTCCTTCCCTCAGTCCATTCCACAATCTATCTGCCTGTCCATCTTCCAGTACATTGTGGATCAAGGAATGTTATGTGACGATTCGACTGCTCTCAGGTGTATTTGGCTTGTAAGAAGGGAAGTGACTCCCTGTGGGACAGAGGGACAGCCCTTCTCCAGTGACAGGAACAAATGGGGGAGGGGTGCCGAAGCCGTCTTCTCCCGCTCACAATCATTAGGTATGCTGGCCAGTCATTTTAAAAGCAGCAGCTACGTGAAGGCCGTGGGAAAATATAAACAGGTAAGGGAAGGAGAATCTGAGGCTAGCTTAAACAGGAGTGTCAGGAGCGAGACGCCTACTCACCAAGTATGCATCTTGACCATAATCCTTTGCAAAAATGTATCACAGGCAAATACAGTGAAGCCTTGATGTTAAGTGCACAGGTTCAAACCTGTTGTCATGCCTACTTCTGCAGCTTCACGGGAATGGAGGGAAGCGTGAAAGAGCTACTTCAGCTCCTGGGGCAGACAGACTCAGGGTGGCTTTGAGGCCTGGCTGGGCTGCCTGGCTAACCGCATGCTGTTGCAGCTGAGACAGAACCCAGTGGCCTGCCTGGCTTGCTCCAGGTGGCGACTGAGATGTAGCCTACAGAAGAAATCTCCCTCCCCTGTTTCTGGTCATGTTACACATCTCACACCAGAGGAGAAACCTGTGGGAGAAACACATTAGGACCAGGCTTGGCCACTGCTCATCACCTGCATGCCAAAAGAACTGGCTGATTAGGTCTTCAAAGGGCCCAGAAAACACTGCCCATGGGGGCCCCTGCTGGAGAAAGGGGAGGGTAAAATGGTTCGTTGTTGTCAGATCCCTGCCTGATGGTGGGCAGGGTAGACACTAAACCTCCAACAAGCCAAGAGACGCCAGTGAGAAACAGAAGTGAGATGAGAAGGGGCAGACACATCCTAGACACATCGAGACAAGCGTGTCCTTTCTGCACACTGGAAGCAAACCACCCCCAGGAGAGGACCAGGTATAAATATCATCAGAATCCTAGGTGCCATGTCCGGTCTTTTGACAATGTGCCATGATGGACAGTGTCATTTCAGTTTATACTTGAGAATGGCACAATCCAGTCACCAACAGAAAAACAAGAAAAAAAGAATCTCCTAATAACTTCAGGTTAACAGTTCTGTGTTGAGTCACATTCAGAACCCCCTCGTGGCTGTGTGGAGACTGCAGACCGAACAACTCCCATGAGCCAGCACCCAGGAAAATGCTGGAGGAGAAGCACCTTCGAAACTCAAATCACAAACCCACAGCCCTCCTTCCCACCAATCTCTGGCGTCAGAGTCCCAATGATGGGAACTTCCCACCCACTCTGGACGACAAGGTGGATGCTGTGCTGTGGACACTGAGTCAAAAGCCTCCCAGTCAGGAGTTTAGCGAACCCCTGCTGTGTAGCTGCATCCTGGTTCCGGTTCTGGGAAGAAAACCTGCAGGTTCCTGGTCTTCTCTTCCAAATTACAATTCTCAGAGTCTTCCTGGAATGTGGTTTCCACATGATCCCAGGGGCCAGGTCAGGCTTGGCCTTAACTTTTGACTCCTGAGTACCCTGGCAGACTCTTGAAAGTCTGACGTTCTGGTGTGGGAACTGAATTACCAAAAGAATGGTATGTCCACCCAGCCTGGAGCTCTGTGTTGAAATGTGAAGTGTTGGGCAGAAAGAACAAGACCGCAGTACCGTGTGCACTGTGGGCGACCGTCCTGCTTCAGACGACAGGACTCGGGTCGTGGGACACAATTACTAAGCTTTTTCCTTTGAGACAGGGTCTCATGTAGTCCAGGCTGGCCTCAGATGAGGATGACCTTAAACTTTTGATCCTCCTGCCTACACCTCCTCATTGCTAGGATTATTGGGGCGCATTTTCAGATCAGGTTTATGTGGTACTGGGCATGGGACCCACCGCTTCACATACACTAGGCACACACTCTATCTACTGAGCTGTATCCCCTGAAGTTAGAATTCTTTTTAAGAGCTCATTGGAACAACAAGGTAAACACACTAGATAAACACCGTCTCCCATCCCAACAGAAGCAGCATCAGCACCAGTCTGCCCTGGTATGAGAACTAATGAGTGAGGGCGGGGCCTCACAAGGAAGGCTGCTGTCATTGTTCGTGGAGTCAATTCTCGAGCGTCTGACAGTCACAGGCCCGTGTGCAGTGGCAGGCACAGAGGACAAGAGGGACACAGGAGTCCCTTTGACAACTGTCTCCCACAAAAGGACACCCTCTCTCATCACTTGAGTCCCACTGTTCTACACCAGCCGAGCACTGGACAAAGAGAGCCTTCCTGCATGCTGACCACACCAGCTGGCATGCCACATCATGCAAAACTTCACATGGAGACAGCATCGGATCAAAAGGGATGCATGGCTTCTCCTGGGCGAGGGTGGTGTGAGAACGCGACCCTCTTTTCCCCTTTCACTCCCATGGACAGCATGCGCCTCGTAAAATTATCTTCACGTGCTAGATAAGGAAAAGCCAAAAGAATCCCGTCCAGCACTCGCCCTGGTGCACCCTGGTACTGACAGGGAGGATGGAGCTCGCTTTCCCATCTTCTGGTCAGAGCAGCTTACTGCACGCTAAACTGTCTGAGGGCATTATACCTGTTAGTGATACCAGGGAGAGAAGCAAGGAGAAGTGGAACAAAAAGCAAAAATAAGCACAAAAGAGGTGGTGGGGTCTAGAACCCACTTTTAAATTAAAACCAGCCAAGTGGATGGCACGTGACTCCGTTCTTTTAAACCACAGGGGCACTTTTTAAAGTAATGTCTAAAATAATGACCAGGAGGAGAACAAGCTAAGCCAGGTGAGTACCTGCCTCACTAGGGGCCATCAGGAGAGGTGGAAGCCCAGGGTTGTCACCCAGGACAAGCGGAAACTCGATGCTCATCAGGAGCCGAACTACCATGGGCAGATGGTCCTTCTCTCAAAATAATGAAAAGATAATAATCTCCCCTCTTTTCTGCTAATCTGTTGACCTTAATACCAATTCTGCCCTTAATCATGTGGAGCAGCCGCAGACCTGTAGTCAACCCCAACAGTGAGGCCACTTCAATAAGAAGACACTTCTCTTTCCTTCATGATCTTACTCACAGTGACATTTTAAATTAATATAGCTGTTCCAAGTCACTGCACTGGAAAAAGAAAATTTTACACCAGGAACATAAACATTTTTAGAAGATTATACAATTTCCTTTTGACTGCTCATGTTGGTGTATTAATCACGACCATGTATTAGATCTGAGGACAGGGTGGGGTGCTTAGCAGTTCCTTAAAGGTATCCTAACCAACTTGCAGGTGGGGAGTTCTTTCTTCATGTGGTAAACTCCTGATGATCCTGCAAGGTCCAGCTCATTTTACCCTCATGAGGACACCAGACAACTTCTTCCTCAAGGACACTGGCTCTACCATTTGTGTCCCCTAGCTCTCTGCTCCACCCTCCCCACAAACATTTCACAAGAGCCTCTGTGTGTGTGTGTGTGTGTGTGTGTGTGTGTGCGTGCGTGCGTGCACGCGCGTGCTCCATCGTCCACAGAGGAATAACACCAGCAATGGCCCAGGAGGAACCCACTACCAAGGCTTGCGCATGCTGGCATGAGAAAGCCAGTGTATGTGACACTGGGGACAGTCACAGCTTGCCTGAGTCCCCTGCAGACTTGCTGTAACTTCTCACTCTCCCCCAATCTGCTGCTCATCTCTTCAGACTGGAACTGTGCTTCCGTTAGATCTCAGATTCTGATGCTTAGAAAATGCAGAGCACACTGCAGATGCCCCATGGACATGTTAGTGCACCACCAAAACAAGACAAACAAAAATCAAAACCACAGCGCTTCCAAACAAAGAGGAGTCGTTAATAACTAGACAACAGAACAGGTTGCTGCTCTGGGCACATCTCTGAATACTCTCCTCTAGCAGCAGGATGTTCCAAGCCCAGGTTGTCAGAAGAGAAGAAAAGAAAAGAAAAAAAAAAAAGATGTAAGCTGGTAACCTAAGCCGAAATGAAGCTCCAACCAGAGGCCATAGACCTGGAGGAACACAACACAAATCCTGGTTGCCCAAAGATTACCAGGCTGACCTTCAAGGCCACTCTTCAGAGCATACCCAGTGCAGCTGCTGAGTCTCCAGGAGAGAGCAATTCCCGCCCATCCTTCCAAACAACAACAAAAACCCCCAATCTACTGCTCATCTCTTCAGACTGGAACTGCGCTCCAGTTAGATCTCAGATTCTGATGCTTAGAAAATGCAGAGACTACCGCCATCAAAGACTGAGTAGAAAATCATTCAAAATGTTTCACATGAAAGGCTGTGAATGACACAGTTTCAGTATAAGCTATTTGCCCTGTCCGTGGCAAATCAAATTGAAAACAATGTACCAAGTTACAGCAGCAATTTTCTTTCATTTAATTGCTATTTCCTTCTTCTGGCCACTAAAGTTTCTTGTCCTTTGCTTGATACTCTACTAGCTTTTCATCCCATCATAACTAAGAGATACAGAAGCAAGGGAATCAGAAACTAAGAAACAGGGCTACTGTTGAAACATGCTCTCAAAAATCAGTTGTAAATTACTAATTTAAAAAGCTGGTCCTAGCCAGAGCTATCAAGGAATCACTTTATTGCAGTAATCAATCCTCCCACATAGTAAAAGACCCTGCATGTATCTCTAGCCTGGCGGCTAGGTCCCGGGAGTGGCAAGTTAGTCTAATGGCACCTGTCAGACACAGAGAGCAGGCTCCAGAGAGCGACACCCGTCAGTGCTATTAGCCACTTACAATTTTATCTTTCCTTATATTGACTTATATTTGTGTCAACAGACTGTCTTAACACACCTGTATCACATAACACAAAACTGTCCTGGATCTGACACAAGGTCTTTCTGAAAACTGTGTCTAACCCATATAAACCCTGGGACTCCAAACATCAGTGAGAAGAGCCTGTACAGGCTGAGAAAGCCCAGTGAGGCATCCTGGGAAGGTGGGCTATTTCTTATTTCTATCCTTTCACCCTAAAGCTCTGAAGTTAGGAATCCAGGAAAACCAACCACACATCTGTCCAGAGCCTCTGTGTATGTCTTAAAACAAGGTTTTAACCATTTTGCTTCTGCCTGTGCTAACAGAGACATCTCATCTAAGACCAGCCATGTATTCTAAGACAGGGAAACTGTTTCTCGTAATATCAATTTTAAAGTTACTTTTCCTACAGCCAACTCAAAATCAATAGCTATGAGACAGAAAGCATCTGTGGGTGTTGCCACCTCTAATTCTCTTTATACTCATGAACTCCAAACCATTATGGCCTACATTTAAAGGAAGTCATTGAGGTGTCTGGTGATGCTGATGATGTTTCAGGTCTGCAGAGGCTTAAGTCTGGGGTGGTAAAAGCAGCTTGGTACTGGCACGGGCCTCGTGTTCCTCAGTTTAGCCAAGCTCAGGCTTTGCTCTCAAACAGCAGCCAGCTGCATGCAGCTGTAGGGAGCCCCTGACCTCACACTTCACATTTCACAACAAGCTCTGTTCTCCCTTCCTAACAATAAAATTTCTAAGTCCTGCAAAGCCACCTGAGCCCCAAAGTAAGCTTAGGCAAGGCAGGATGTGCCTGGCCCTGGCACTATTCACAAAGGGAAACCATGGCATCTGGGGTACCCCACCATAACTTCCGAGCAGGGATTTTCACATAACACAACTGATATCCTTTAAGAGCTGGTTTATTAGTTATGTGTATTTATGTCTTGTATGAGTATGTGCATGAGTGCAGGTGCCTGTGGAGGCCAAAGGCATCAGAACCCTCTGGCACTGATGTTCCGGGACATTATGAACTGCCTGATGTAGGTGCTAGGAACTGGGTCCTCTGCAAGAACAGTTATATATTCTTTTTGTTTGTTTGTTTGTTTGTTTTTGTTTTTCGAGACAGGGTTTCTCTGTGTAGTTTTGGTGCCTGTCCTGGATCTCACTCTGTAGACCAGGCTGGCCTCGAACTCACAGAGATCCGCCTGGCTCTGCCTCCTGAGTGCTGGGATTCAAGGCGTGCGCCACCGCCGCCGCCGCCGCCACCACCCCCCCGCCAGTTATATACTCTTAACCACCTCTCTCTCCACCTCTGCCTCAACAACTGACATTCTAAGAAACAAATACATAAAAAACAAAACAAAGAAACCAAACCAAACCGTTGCACAGGATCCTGATGAAATGGTAAGACCTGAAGCTGGGGTTCTGCAACACGGCTGTGACAGCCACAGAACAGGCTGCTCCTAAGTCTTGAGGACAGTGACCTGACAGTTCTGACATCTTCAGCAACGGCAAAGATTTTATCTGGATGAAAGGTGTAGAGCTTTATTTACAAATACATACACACACATGATCCACAACTTTACAATAATGTGAGGCCCCAGAGGTCTGTGTATACGCATATGCTATGACCCAGTACACTTTTTTAAAAATGCTATTTTCAGTTTGGGTTTTGTTTTGTTTTTTCCCTTTTTCTGAGACAAGGTGTGATGTACACCAGTCCTCAAACTTGATATGTATCAGAGACTGATCCTCCTAATTGTACTTCCCAAGTGCTGGGATTAGAAACACATACCATCACACCCAGCTTGTGGGTTTTCTACATGACCCATACAGTTTGTGGTGATGGTCTGTCCACAGAGACAGCCACTAAGATCATTACTACAGTCATTACTATTAAAAACTTGTATCCCTGGGGGGCAAACTTCCAACACACTTAACACCTTTACTATTGCAAACCCACTTTCAAGTGTTTGTCCCAAAGGACGCATCAAAACCTCAAATGCTTTTAACTTGTACCTAGGTGCAGCTGAAGCATATTCACGCCAATCATGTCTGTGCTTCTCCCCCATCTCTGTAAGACAGGTACTTATCTGGAACCCAGGCAACTAATTACTGTTTTCTACCTAGTCCACAAAACAGAGATGCAAGCCTGCTTGTCAGAGTCAACAGGGACCTTTCAATTTTCACTTCCTCTGTGCAAATGACACAACAGCCACTTCATGCAAACCAACTCTTTTTTTCTTCTTTTATTTATTTTCATGGGTGAGTTTGCCAACTGGCCCTGTGGTCCATGTGGGGAGGTCAGAGGGCAACCTGTGGGAGTCCTCTTTCACCTAGTGGGCCATGGGGATCACACCTGATCACTAGCTTGGTGGCAAGTGCCTTTACCTGGCTGAGTCAATCTCACTGGCCCCCAAACTAACTCCTGCCATTTTCTGACACTTTAAAAGCATATTGGGAGGGAGGGGAAGCGAGAGGGATTAATGGTTGGAGCGGAGCAAGGCATGTTAAAACTAGACGGGTTCAAGGCAACTCAACCAACCAAGTCTGGTGACAGGTAACCTCCCAGCAAAACAAAGAAAACAAGCAGGCAAGCATGCCGTGGCAGGGTTGGCTCCAACCCTTCTCTGCTCTAGAACCATAGGCAGCAATATGAGAATAGTTTGTCTTCCACCGGTCCTCTGCCAAAGTTGGTGTTAATGTGAGCCTGGACCTACGGCAGTCAGCTGGCCTGCGAGGTCCAGCTGGGAGCAGCTCTTTCCAGGGTGGCGGGAGCCAGCTGGTATTGTAGAAACCACTATACTCCACTGCTTCTACCTTCGTGGGCAGCAGCAACATTTTTTTGTAATCGGAAGCAAGATTAAAGAGTTGTCCTAGTGAAATGCCAACCTCCCCCGCCACACACACACACACACACACACACACACACACACACTAGTGTAACAATTACTCGTCCGTGCCCAGTCTTTTCCCTCCAGGTGATAAACAGAAACCAGATCCATGTTTTGTGGTTTCAGGAGGTTTCTGACCCCCAAATGCTATCAATCATATGGCTAATTCACCGCCTTCAGTATCTACCCCCAGAAATTTCTCCACAAGACCCCAGTAGGCATGTGAGAGACAAGAGACACCTTTAGTTTCAGGATGGGCTGCAGGACTGGCCCCTCATTCCCTAGCATCCATTACCGGGCTTGCTTTCCCCAGTGACATGTGGAGGGAGAGGGGCCTGGATGCCTGTCATCCGCTCTCACTGACTATCAAAAGCTCCCTAGGTAGAACCACCCAAATCAGCCATCAGGGCACTCGGAGAGTGGAACCAACAGCAGCCTGCTGCGCTGAAGAAGGGGAGCAAGGATAGACTCGAGAGGAATGTGGGCTCGTCGTGGCTGGCCAGGAGCTGCACCTGCTATGCCCACCCCAACCCCCAACCTCGGTCTGAGCAAAGGCGCCTTCTAGCTCCATCCTGCTGATGGAGAGGGTTGAACTAGCAAGAGGAGCAGCAATTGGCCAGCCAGGTGATCTTACCCTAGTCAAGATCACTAAGACCAGGTGACAGACCCAGAACTGCTAAAGCACATAAAGCCTGGGGTGGTAGCATTCAGGACCACCCAGGCTGCCACCCAAGCTGGACATTGGGGAAGGCAGGTGTCCCCGCTACTCCAGGGCCCTAGTGTGCTCACACTTGCAGGCTGCCAGAGCGCAGGCCCAGCCCCCACAGCTCTCCTGCTTGTCCAAGAGCCTACCCCCACCTCCCCGCCACCCCCCGAGCTGCCCACCTCTGCGCGGGGACCCCTCGATGCTCTCTGCGCTGGACGAGTGTGTGTCGGCCGGGGCCCTCCGCAGGCTGAAGTAACCGCGGGAGCGCAGGGCACCGCTGCGGGGTGAGGGCCCGCCGTCCCTGCGCGCGAAGATGCCGCTGAAGAAGCGCAGCAGCCGGTGCTCCGAGGCTGCCCCAGGGCCAGCGGCCGCGGCCCGCGCACGCTCTAGCCGCTGCAGGTCGCTGTTGTCCAGCGTGCGGTTCTTGCTCTTGCTGCGCTCCCAGCGCTCCAGGTCCGAGAGCGCATCGTTCTTGCTGAGCACCTCGCCTACATCCAAGGTGTTGCGCTTCTCCGTCGCGGGCTGCGCTCCGGCCACCGGCTCCGAGGCGGCCTCTGCCTCGACCTCGTCGTCAGGCGCCCATGCCAGGCTCCCGGAGCTGCTGTGGCGCCTCCCGCCGCTCAGCGCAGGGCTCCGCGGCGCCTCGGGCTCGCTCCAGTGCCTGAAGCTGAGGCTCCGCCGCAGGGGCGCGGCCCGAGCCTCCTCCCCATCGGGGCTGCTGGGTCCCTCGGCCGAGGGGCTTCCCATCAGGTCCTCGGGCTCCGCGCCGCGTGTGCATGGCCGCAGCCGCCCGAGCTCCAGCTGCCCGGTGCTGCGTGTGCGGAAAGCGCGGAAGTCCCAGGCGCGCGGCCCGGCCTCAGGATCCTCAGCCGCCGCCTCCTCGGCCTCCTCTTCCAGTCGCCCGGGCGCGTCCGGAGAACGTGCGGGCCGGGGACGCCGAGCGGGGCGCGGAACAGGAGCGGCCAGCTGCTCCTTCCTGACCATGGTCACCGAGATGCGGTAGACGGTCTTCCTGGGGGGCGTCCCGCGCGGCATCGCGTCCGCGGGCGGCGACGCGGGCTCGCCGCTGCCGTCCAGCAGGTACATGTCCCCAGGGGCCGCGGCCGCCGCGCCGCTCTCCCAGGCCCGACTGCATCCAGCGCCGCCGGCCGTCGGGACGCGCGCCGCGGGCGCAGGGCCGGCCAGGTGCAGAGCCCGGGCCGGCAGGGAGAGGCGCCCACGCCCCCCGCGCGCAGCGAGGCCCGCGCTTAGGCTGCGGGAACAGCGCCCCTGGAGTCCGCCCGCCCGCGCGCCACGCGGCCCGAGTGCCGGGGTCCGCGCCCGGGGAGCCGAGCCATGGGGGGCCGGGCAGGCGCTCAGGCGCGGAACCCGCCTCGCCGGCAGGTGCGGCCTGGGCGCGCAGGGCCCACTGCGGGCGGCGATGCCCGCGGCTTCATTGTCTAGGGCGCGGGGCCCAAGCGCATCCCACGGCCTTTTCCTGCACAGCTCGGCGGTCCCGCAGCCTCCGCCTCTCCCGGGGATCGGGGCACGCGGGTTGCTGCGCCGGCCGCGGTCGGTCGAGGGACGGGCGGGCGGGCGGCGGTTTAAAATGGAAATGCGCGCCGGGGCGGGGCGGGCGGGCGGAGGCCGACGTGCGGAGACTGCGGGCCGCGCGCCCAGCGGGGCCAGCGGGTCCCGGGAGCGCGGAGGCGGCGGCGAGCGCGGCGAAGGGAAGGCCCAAGCGCTGGGCTGGATCCCTGCCCCGCGGAGCGGATCAACCCTGCGCAGTAAACCTACACCACTCTCCAGGACCTGCTGCAGGGTCATCTGAGGCCTCCACTATCCGTGCAGCTTAGAAGATGAAAACTCAAAGGACTTGCTGGAAAATATTCCCGAGGCTGAGGCAGGAGGATCGTGAGTTTGAGGCTAGTAATTCCAGACCACCCATCCACAAGGAGAGACCAGATCTCAACAATAATAGATTTCTTTGAAACATGTAACCTCTAACAGGGAATTCCTAGAAAACAAGAGAAGCTGTTAAGAGAACTGACTCTTCTAGATCGGGTTTGGTTCCCACATCCCACATAAGGGGATCACAACCATCTGTAACTCCAGTTCCAGGGGACCTGACGCCCTCTTGTGACCTCCAAGGGTACCTGGTGTGCTTGGTACACATAAATTCAAGCAAATACACATAAATAAAAAAATTAATTTTTAAAAGAAGATAACAACAAAAAGTCACTCCCCGAGGCACTGGGCCAGTGTGTCTAAGATAATTTATAAGTTATTTTCCAAAATATAAGTCTGCTACCTGAGTAGCAGGCTTAGAAGCAGGAAGAGAGACTTGCCAGGCTCCTCTCCCTCCTAACCATCTGGGTTCTCCAACGGTAAGGTGGAGGTAAGAGTTCTCTAGCTTAGATGAGCATTTTTGGGGTAACGAGCTGGTTACAACGCTATGAGCCCATTGCACTGCCCTTCACTCCCCTGCTTACTGCCCCTCACCTCCCACACGTGTTCATCTGGGACCCCACCTCCAAGTACTAGAGGATTTACATACAGGCATCCAGCCAGTTCAGACCATCCTGAACACAGATGTACTGCCTCTGTTGTCTTGTTTACAGGGTCCAGGAGGAAAATGCAATATATATATATATACAGTGCCCACTAACCGGATGCTGATGGGGTCCTCTCTTGGCCTGAAAAGGCCAGAGTTCCCTGGAGGGTACACCTAGGCAAGGTGCAGCTGGCTGTGAAGTTCAGGCACTTCTCAGGTCTCTCCAGCTAGTATTGTAACCTCACTACACAACGTTGGGGGTATCTGCTGTGTTCGTGTCAGTGAAAGTGGTGTAAGAATGAATGGGTCAGGTCTCCTGAAAGAGACAGCAGTTTAAGAAACTGGGATTTTTAAAGAAAAAGATATCAGAAAAGTTTCTATATGGTTCATTTACTTATTGCCTGCATGTGGGTGTGCATGTGTGTGGGGGCGTGTATGTGTGCATGCACCTGTGAAGGCCAAGGGTGGATGACAGTATCCGTCCTCAATCACTCTTCATTTTATATGTTAAGGCAGGGTCTCTCACTTGAACCCTGAACTTGATCTGGCTAGTCGAGCTAGTCAGTTGTTCCAGGGATCCCCAATCTCTGTCCCCCAAGGGCTGGGATTACAGGTGGGTTGCCACATCCACCTGACATTTAAGTGGGTACAGGGGTTCAAGGTCCTGTCCTGGTGTTTGTATGGCAAGCACTTCTCCCACTGAACCATCTCTCCAAACTCCTTTTTTTTTTTTTTTTTTAAGATGCTTGAAAACAGCTAACCACCACCAGTGACTTCTACCTCAATCATATGACCCTTCCATCAGCCCCAGGCAACGTATAGCTTCTGTTTGAAACTCTTGATCTCTGCGGTGGTTCTTCAGACACATCATTCAAAGGTCAAGGTCATCTTACCCTCTGGTTCAATAAAGCAATTCTCTCAGATAAAACCCAAGAGACACCAACTATTCTAGGGTGGAAGCCAGGCATGAAACATCTATTAAAATGTCTAGATTCATCCTGGTCAGAGGATGTTGAGGCTCAGAGAGGGTGGAGACATGCCCCAAGACTACACAGCTCCTGGGTGAGAGCGGAACTCCTCAGTGCTCATACCTGCACTAATGTCTTCTGTTTCAGCAGCTTTATTAGCAAGGAAGAGCAAACAAAACATGAACGGTACTGGCCTAGAGTCCATTAAAAATTACACAAAACCCTGGTATTACCAGGAAGTATTATGAACATATTTTCATTGTTTTTCTATTGGTTCATCAAAGTGAGTGTGTGTGTGTGTGTGTGTGTGTGTATGTGTGTATAACATACAAAAACACAAGGCAGGGTCTCATGCGTCAAGGAATTCACAAACTTATAAAAATGATGGTTATAGTTCTAAAAAGACTGGAGGACAATGTCAGAGAGGACAACAGTAACCATCGCGCTGTCCAGCTAATAAATTAGTACACCAGGACCTGGCAACAGTCTAACCTTACAGCTGTGGCTGTACAAATGCCCGGCTCACCAGGTCTGCAAGCTGAGAAATAGGAGCTGCACACTGTGGAAGGAGAGAGCCTTGCGAGGGGCAAAGGTAGGGATCCAGGCTCACTGGAGCCTGAGGCTAACTCTCAGTGTGCAAGATGGGGCTTCTTGAAAATGCCCACGTGAACCTTAACATCTACTGCATAGTGAAGACAGGGAAATACACTTCCTTATTACCTGAGGCATACTCAGAGCCGAAATGAGGTGTTGGGGGAGGGGGTGGTGGGGTGGGAGGTGCCTTTGCATTCCTTTAGAGCTGAAATACTAGATAGTGCCAGGCCATTCCTCTTTCTTGGCATGGAATCCATCCCGGGTTTTGTGCTTTGCCATACTAGGATGCAAGCTGCAGAGTAGAAGAATCCATTCCATCCACCTCAGATGACACACAGTCTCCCAGGAAGACTCAGAGCACCCAGCCAGCCAAGCTGCTGCTCTCTCTCAGCACTCTCCCCAGGAGGAAGCACAGGCTCCACACACAAGTCCTGGAGACTCCCCTGAAGACCTAGATATCCTGGTCACGGCACATGGCCTCTCCCCACAGCCCTGGAGACTTGGGCTCTCCCAGTCTCAGAAGACACAGGATCCTGAGCCTGTCACTCCAAAACCTAAATCCCCTGCACAAAGCCAGACCTGCCTCTGCTAAAAGAAAACGCTTCCCATGGCATGCTGAGTGTTCCTGGGGTATTCTGTTGAGTGTTCTTAAATGGATACTACCAGACCACATCATGGATCTTCTACACCATACAGCAACACACACACACACACACACACACACACACACACACACACACACACACACACACACACACACACTGTGTCCTTGATCTCTTTGATCCATCCTTCAAAAGCACATGGGCAGGGCCTGAGCACTGCAGGGACAGCTACCTAAATAAGAAAGCCCTAGAGGATCCAAATAGCCCTTCCAATGCCCCAACCCTTGGAGGAGCCTTTGGTCACCCTCCATGTCCTATATCCAGTGCCATTTCTAGCAGGCCATCAATTAAGCCTCCTTTGTGAACATTAGATTTTGCCCAGTGTTGGTTAGGAAAGCCTAGAAGCCTTATTTAAAGGATCTTCTCTATGCGAGTCAGCAGAGGCCATCTGCTTCACAGGCCGACTTTCCAAAAAACACAACTTGATAGCTAGTAATCAGGCACACTGTCTTTTAGATTCATGTCTGTTGGCAGAAACCACCAAGCATGGTCCTCTCCTGGCCTGGGCACAGAAGCTGAGAGCCACAAAGAACTATTTGCTGGGTCTCAGGAGCTACCTTCTGGTAATTGGCTATCTGACAGGGAGATGCTGCAAGAAAAAAGACATGTATGTATCTGACTGACACTTCCGGATCTCAGCACGAGCCTCCATCCCATCCTAAAGGCTTTGGAAGGATTTCTGATTGGAGATCTGTCACGATGTGTTGGATGGCCTGGGTACCGTCCCTACCTAGGATGCTGCAGTCTGTAGGGACCCTACTTTTCATGTTTGATAAGCTGGAGGTTGCAAACAGAATCATGTCAGACCTGTTATTCCAGCTACCTGGGAGGCTAAGGAGGGACAGCAAATCTGAGGCTTGCTTGAGCCACAGAGAGAGTTCAAATTCCCCTGGGCAACTTAGCAAGACCCTGTCTGGAAACAAAACTACAGAGATGGAGTTGTAGCTCAGTCGTCTAGCAGGTGCAAGGCCCTGGGTTCGGTACCCAGAGCCATCTCCCCCAGAGAAAGGGGTGGAAAGGTAAAGGAAGCGTATCGGATCCTGGAAAGCTGGGCAGGAAGGGCAAGTGTGCTCTTCTTCAGGGCAGGGACATGCTGACTAGGCAAGCGGAAGGACCGTAGTCCTCTGAGCGCCATCACCCTTCCTCACTGTTCCTCATGCAGCAGCCACAGGAGCAAGGCTGCCAACAGGCCAGAGACACGGCGGAGAGTGGTCAGAATACCTGCAGGCAGATGCCTCCGTGGGCTTTTCAATGGTGACTGGGTGGTTCCTGGATGTCACCTCAGTGACAGTGCCACCATGGTTTAGGCATTAACAAGGATGGAAATCCGGTCAGGGCAGCTTACCAAAACCAAATTTGGCTTGACTCCAGGAAGATGGGTTTTGACTTCCACGTCCTGTCAGAAGGCAGTCTGGTAGGGATGAGTGGGTACCAATCCCCCAATGTGAGGGGAAGGACAGTGGAGAACAAGGGACCCTGCTGTGCCCCTGAGAGTATAGAGTCCAGCCCAGCCAGTGCCTCCTCTGGGCTGCCTTCCCAGGGATTCCTCGATGTCAGGAAAGCACCAGCTGAGTTGACAAACACACCTGCATGACGCAATGGGCAGGACTGGTGCCCTCTAGCTACAGAGGGCTCAGCCACCAAGCCAGGGAGTCCTGTTAGCCTTATCGGGTGCCGACAAACTTCAAACACGAGACCACCCTGCATTCACCTGCAGCTACTGGTGCAGGTGCCAGGGAGGCGGCCTCCAACGGTACGTAGGCCAGGCCCCGAGCTTGCGGCAGGGAGAAGGGGAACTGACGGGCAGGAGGTCACAGAGAGGCAGCGGGAAGCTGTTCACTAAGGCTGAGGCAAGTACCAAGTGCTGCAAGAAGGAAGTGTACGGCAGCCATGGTGCAGGGCACAGCAACACTGAGGGGACAGAGGTTCCAGGCCAGGCGTCCTCAGTGCTGTGACACTCAGCTGGCCAGTCCTTTGTTATAGGGCTTTCTTTCAGGCCTGACCTCTACTCACTTGATGCCGGTAACAACCTTCCCAGCTATACCAGGAAAAACGCCTCTAAGGGTTGTCAAATGTCTCCTGAGGACGAGACTGCCACGGATGGAGAAGGCCTGCTCCACAGGCACAACATTGAGTAGAAACACAGGACGCTTCCCGGCCACACCTTCCCACCTCTGCACAGGTTAACAGTACAGAGCAGCTCTAGGCGGGCTTTCTATAAGAGAGGCTGCCTTCTTTCCAGGAACCAGCCCCCCAACAGCTAGAGGAAGGCCACCCACCATCCTGTGAGGATGCACAGGTCACCCACTAAAATTTCTCTGAATGAACAAGTATCATGGCCGAGAATAAAACGCGGGGGAGGATTTTGTGGAAGTCTACACCGAGGCAACAATATGTTCATCTACAAAATAGCCCACGTTAGGTGTGGAGGGGTCAGGAAAGGCCAGCACTGACTGGCTTCTCCGAAGCCTTGGGATCCTCCACTGTCACCCTCACAGAGATGCCATCCTATGACACTGGAGACCACCAAGGAACAGAGGATAACAGCCTCCTTCCTGCGGGAGGGCCAGGGAGGAGCCCAAGTCCAGCCACAGCTTCCAGCCTGGAACAGTGTACCCAGAGGGCAATCCCAAACCGAGTAGAAACCTCACCTCCACTTTCTACCAGGCTCTACAGAGCACCTGCTGTGAGTAGCCTCGCTGTCACACATGGAAAGTGTTGTAGGTGTCAGTGAAGACCTCAGACAGCAGTCTGATCTATGAGCCATTACTTCACACAAATGAATTCAAGCAACACTCAGCACAGCCCCACTGAGAGTGACTCCCCAGGGGCTAGGCATGGGCACAGCCAGAGCACACCAAGGGATTCCCGCCCCATAGTCCCTGCCTCCAGCCTTCCACACACCAGCTCCGTGCACGTGCAGCCAAGGAAATGGAATCAGGAGCATCAACAAGGGGACACAGCCTTCAACGGCTGTGAAGCAGGCCCTGGTGTTGTGGGAACTCTTTCCCGAGAGGGCTGTGAACATCGACCCCTTTCTTTAGAGCACCAAAGACAAAGTACCGAGTACCGTTCCACTGATGAGCTGGCCGGGCTTTCAGAGCATGGATGAAGGGTTACTCCTACCAGCGCAGGTAACCCTAATGCAGCTGCACCACCATTACATCTCCCCTCAGCGTGAATGATGACTTGCCATAGACGCAGAGATAGGGCCCCCTTTCCGGTAGCCTTCTGCAGCCTATGGACTCTAGCACCTCCCAAAACCCCAAGGCCACATGCAATTGCAACAGAATGCCATACAATAGCTGTAAAGCACAGGACAGAAGCATTAAGACCCCGTGAGAATCCAGTGGACCTCCTCCATGAGAGGCACTCTTCTCTGAGCGACCATCCACAGTGAAAGAAGCCTGATCTTGAGGTTCTCATGCAAGCAGGCACAGCTGCTCTGATGAAGACAATGGCAGCTGGCAGAGAGGAAGACAGTACTCAGCAGGCGTTAGTAGAAAGCCAAGAAAGAATCCTTTCCAGTCACCTCACCTTTCTACATTGCGGGGTTTCACAGGTTTTCCTTTAGATCTGCTGACCTCAGAGATTTAGACACAGTGCTATTTACACGAAAATCAAAATCAAGGTACCAAATGATGCCCAAGGTCTGTGCAGATACACACAGAACCAGGCTTCCAGGAAAGCACATTCGATCGTTACCACTTCTGCACTTTGGTAGTTACCACTACCAGGTTGGGTTCTCTCTGGAATTCTCTATGACCAGAGGCTTCAAAGGAGGATCCATTCTCCCGTGCTAAACATCAAGAACTATCTAAGCTGCCTATTTAACTCAATCCCTCCCTCCCTCCCTCCCCTCCTCCCTCCCTCCCCTGGCAGCAGACATACCGTCACAACCCTGCCCCTGTCAACCAGGGGATCCCTTCAGTGCTCCTCCAGCTCCAAGGATGAACAAACTCAGGCAGTAGACATCAACCACTTCCCCTGGAGGTTTCAATTTGTATCCGAGCTCCTCGGAAGAGAAGGACAGGTGGCCGAATCCTGGCCGACACTAACAGAGACGAAAACATCCATAGCGTCTTATCCACCTGCCTCCCACCCGCTCCCAGGGGCCCTGTGCAGAGATCAAGCTAAGCATCTACAGTGGCAGGGCATGGAGTCCGGGGTGGAGGGCGTGAGGACAGAGGGCTTTGTCAGAAGCCCAGCCACACCACAGCCACTGAGCTTCTCTACACTCTGATGCTCAGCTAGCTACCTGCGACTCTTTCCAAAATCTTCCAGAAAGAAGGCAAACTGAAGGAGGAAGGTGAACTGAAGAGCAATGGGCGCCAGTTCAGTTACCCTTGACTTGTAACGGTTCTCCCACAACTCTGCACTTTGTCTCTCGGGGGATGTTAAAGATGGAGAACTAGCTGGGCACACACAGACAAAACTTCCAGGATCCAGGAACAGAGTGCCTGGCTCTGGGCACCGTTGGGCAGTGCCCTCTGCAGCAGGACTCCCGAGACACCGCGGCATGTTTGCAGTTAGGAACATGGAAAGCGGGGATAACCCTTTAACCTCCTAAGCCCACCTCAAGACCAGCCCACCACCAAAGCAGCCAGGGGTCTCAGACCACACCTGCCACCTCAGCTTCCCTCACTCCAGGCCTCCTTCCATGCCACACGGGGGACATGCCTAGAGCTGACAGGGCCCTGTAGTCCTGGCTTTCTCCTCACTATCCGGCAAAGAACAGGGGTCGGTCCTTACAGTCCCCAGCAGGCACTACTCTACCTGGCCCTGGCTACTCCAAGATACCACACCTGGTCATGGCCCAAAGGAGATTCTTTCAAACCCCAATTCAGACATGGCCTCTGGATCAGCACACTGGTGTCACCTGGGAACATGTCCCACCCCATCTTTATCCCTGGGAGGGGCACTCTAGGACATGTGCAGCAGCAAAATGTGTCACCCACAGGACTGGGGCCTCACTGTAGCCCTGGCCAGCTCTTCCGCACTCCAGTGACTTCAAGCTGCCTGTCCCCTCTTAGATGACCTCGGGTCATACATTTGAGTTGGCAGATGACTGTGTTGTTCACTATAGTCACCTCTTTTCCCTCAGACTCGTTCTCCACAAAGTGAAAGAGCTCTTCCACCTGCAGGTCTTCTGGCCAGCGCCCACCTCCCTCCGATCTAGGGGATCCCGCACTCCCTCACCCACTCCACACAGATGGATTTCCAAGCCCGGCCCAGCCTGGCCCATGCCTACCCTCAGCTCCCTTGCCAGGAACAGTCCTCAGTCCTGCTATCAGGGCTTCACGGTACAATTGTGCTCAGTGGCTACGTCCTGCCTACAGAGTAGAATGCACACTCTTCAAGTGGCACCAGACCGACACCTTCAGCCACACTGCAGAACACAGTGGCTGGGAGCAGGTTCCATGACTGGAATGATACGGGGCCAAGAGTCTGTGAAAACACGGCAGAGCTATGACAGCCAAATGGATAAATCTGATCTGGTGTACGGAGCGTTGATCTGGTGTGTGTTTAATGCAAGTGTCTGCCCCATTTCCTTACTAGCACACCTTTATCTCCTTTCTCAGCAAAATGGAGCTAAGTCCAACTCATCACCAGGGCCTGATACAGGTTCTTCTGCTGGCGCTGGCCATGCCCTCCCTGAAGAAGAGACACTCTTCCCTGTCTCTGCCCCAGGAACTTAACAACCTCCCACCTCCGTGGACAACAGCTTCACCCCTCCCCTACCAGTTTCCTGCTAGACAAATCCTGCTGGCAGATGGTTCAGGATCACTTCTGCAGGGCAGCAGTCCTGCCCCAATCATGTCGCAAACCAGGTCAGCTGACTTGCACTGCACCCCCATGATGCCCCTTTTTGGACCCCTCTCCCACAATGCACCTCACCACTGCATGGAAGTTTACCCACACAGTCTCCAGTGGTTAGGGACAGACACAGGGACGGAGAGATGGTGAGTCACTGACCACAAAAATCCTCAGCTGCAGCTGACCCTGGGAGGCCGCCCTCTGCGATAGCCTGTTCCTCCCTCGGTGGAAACCAGGAAAACATACTTAACTGTGTGTCCCAGGGGGAAGGGTTTCTCCAAATGTGACTGCCTATGGAGAGCCCAGGGTGATAGGCATCAGGGTTGGGTGCAGAGGCTCCAGGGAGCCCTTTACGTTCATATCCTAGTTGGGCACATGGCAGGGAGGACCCATGCCAGGCCCATCCTTGGCATTCCTAGCATTGGAAGTGGCTGTCTGGTCCACCAAGACTTGACATTCAAAGGATCTACAGAGATTCAGGCCCCGGGCTCAGAGGAGCCAGAGAAAAAGTCTTGGAACAACCTGGAGCTGCTTCAAAGGAGACTGGCAGTAGCTGTGCCCGAGAGCTGGTGGTGAAGCCTCATGCCCTCAGCCGCCAGCCAGCTCTGCACGGCTTTCCCAGTCACCACTGTCACTGCCCCAGGACACGGCAGGAGTGGTGACAGGTAGATACAGGGATCCCAAACTGGCTCCCAGAAAGTGGGGACCTCACCTGCTGCTCCCCTGGCTGTCAAAGGATTTCTAGAGAAGCAACAGTCACTGTGGGGAATTTCAGGCTAGAGAGGGTGGCAGAGAGAGACAGCAGAATGTTCCCCTGGGGACTTTTCTCAGGAGGATCCTGGAGAACTTGGGGTTTATATCCAGGGGGAACAAGAGCCTAATGCATCCCTGAGCAGCAGTGTGGCGAACATACTGAGCTCAGGAAGCAGGCTTCTGTAACCCTGCAGCATTCCCTGGTTATCATCAACCACCAACACGAGCAGGTAAACATGGGATTCACAACACTGCCAGCCCACCTGGCCTACCCTCCTGCCCTCCTGGCCAAGGGCAGACCTAAGCAGGAGGCAGCATGCAGCTAGTTCCTGTAAGGAGTGCATGAAGCACTTATACCTGGTCTGATTGAAATAAGGTACAAGAAAAGAGACCAGAGACTCCAAGGCCCCAAAGAGTATGCCACGTGGCTCTCAGTGAAACAGCTCATCTCTGGAAAGTAAGACCACTGCCAACCCAGCGTCATACTCCCAATCTCTCTGCAGCTAAGCTCCCTGTATTAGGGCTCAGCTTGCCCCTCCTGAGTGGCAGACCAGTATTTGAGAAGGGCATTCAAGGGCAGGTGTGGCTACTATGATCCCTATTTTATGAATAGGGAAAGTCGGGGATTCTAACTGTGCCTGGCTCCCACAGAAGATGATGGAAACTGGCTCAGGCCCAACAACCCATGGGAATCATGTTTCAACTATTTGCTGGGCCGCCCTACCCCCACACCAAACTCCAACTCCTAATTTGAAAGGGTGTACTGAGTGTTACATGGTTGCATCTCCAGAACACTGGCCAGAACTAATGCAAAGTGCTCTACCAATCGTTGTTTTGTTATATTGTAACTTTTAAGAGAATAAGAACGAGGGGAAAGGTCAACCCATGCTTTGTTAGAGCTGCAACTTTGTTACCAATCTGTCCGATGAGTGGTCAGCTTTGGCAGACGCAGAATGCATGGAATCTGTGATTCTGCAGGCCCAAGTGTAAGCAAGAAGGAAGAGGAAGGAGGAAATGGTAGAGAGGAGGAACCGAGAGAAGGGAGGAAACAGCATGGAGAAAGAAGTTGCAGAACAAGCAGACAGAAATGGTAACTGAATGAAAACATGGAAGCAGGTGGCCAGGGCCGGAGCTCAGGAAGGGAGGAGACCAGGGTCAAGCCCTAAGGTTAGGACAGTCCCCAAGATCATACCCCATTCCCCTTGCCCTACTGAGCTCCTAGAGTGAAACCAACCAGGCTCTGAAACTACCCCCTGTTGGCTTTCCACTGGCTTCTGCCCTAATCCCTCATGCACCCCTCCATCCCATAGCCCCCATGCCAAGTCCACACCCTGCCAGGGTATCTGCTGTCCTGCCCACCCTACCCTCTGCCACTGTAGGGCCCCAGGCTATACTGGGCTGGGCTCTGGCACTGATCCTCCCAGGCTCCGCCCCCAGCTTGGAGGGCAGTAAGAAGGTCTCCCAATTGCCAACTTCCCTTCCCTAAATCGGAAACATTCACTTATAAAGCCATAAATTCTTTCCCACAGAGGCATTCCGGATATAATTAGAGCCCTACCCAGGCCTGGGCACGAGAGGAATTGCTTGTTCCTCTGAACATATACAGACTCTTGCAGGTGCCAAGGGCAGCTACTCTATTATTTCTGCTAGTACAGGCATTTCTCACCCTATAGGTCACGACACCCCTGGGGGAGGGCAAAGGACCTTTTCACAGGGGTCACCTAAGACCACCAGAAAACACAGATATTTATTATGATTCATAACAGTAGCAAAATTACAGTTATGAAGTAGCAACAAAAATAATTTTATGGTTGGGGGTCACCACAACACGAGGAACTGTATTAAAGGGTCGCAGCATTAGGGAGGTTGAGAACCACTGTGCTAATGGAAGCCCTTGCACTAAGAGAAAAAGATGCACACATTCTGCAGGTAGGAAAGGAACATAGAATGGAAAAACTTGCATGAATATGGAGCTGCTCACCAATATCTTAATGGCCCCGGCAAGAGCCACCCTTGGTTAGCCAGGGCCACCCTAACAAAGTTCTACAGGCTGGGGCTTCAATGATGGGTGAAAGATGTTCATAGCTCTGTAAGGTGGAGTCCAAGACCAAGACATAGGCAGAATCAGGGTCCCTCTTAGCTAGTGGATGTTGTAGGTTACCGATGTGTCACATGACCCCTTCCATCATGGCCTCCCCCATGTCTATCATGTTCTGATTTCTCAGAGCCATCAGTCCTACTGGACAAGGGCCTCATGTTAACCACCTTGTTAAAGTCTATCTCTAAATGCAGTCACATTTTAAGGAACTTGGAGCTCGGACAGCAGCATGCAACCTTTGGGATCAACAAATGCAGCCCACAGCAGTCACCATCTGTTTCCTTGGTTACCAAATGACTGACAGAAGTACCCTAAGGAAGGTTTACTGGACTCAAAGTTCAGGTTACTAGACCATCATGGCATAAGAACGAGATGCAGCTGGTCGCATCACATCTGTAGTTCTTTTTCAATTCAGTCTGGGACCTCAACATATGGAATGACGCTCTCCACACTTAGGGTGAGTCTTCCCACCTCAATTAACCCATCTAGAATATCATTCACAGTCAGGCCAAAGGCTTATCTTCCAGCTGATTCGAGATGCTGGCATGCTGACAATGCTAACCACACCTTCGTAATGTCTGAATACTACTGGGGGTCTTCTCAGTAAAAACTCAGGGCAACAGCAGCATAAACGGGGTGTGCGTGCGTGCGTGCGTGCGTGCGTGCGTGCGTGCGTGCGTGCAGCCGGTACCTGTGCTCCAGCAGCTAGAGGTCACCTTGAGATGGCAGGGAGACCTCTAGTCTCTCATAATGAAGTCCCCACCTCTCTGCTTAGAAGTAGCAGAGTCCCTTCACAGCTCAGAGTCACTGTCACCCATTTGGGAAGCTAGGAAACCAACTGCACCCAGGTGGGTTCGGGCAGCTTATCTAGACTCTCACTACCTCCTGATGAAAAGAAAAAAAAAAAAAAAAAACCAACAGATCCGTTTAAAGCCAGGCATGCCTTGCTCAAATGCTGTAACTGTGTTCAGCGACGCCAATGACAGAATCCTTGTGCAAAGCTTCTCCCTTGCTTTAAAGGCTGTGGAGTGACTGCCATACATTCATGCAAATCCAGTCTGAGGCTGGAATCCAAACCCAAGCACACTGGGCCTGCCCAGTAAGGCAGCTGCATCTTCCTGGATCCAGGTAACTGCCCCCACTAGGGCATGAGGAACCAAGACAGATGGTGGCAATATTCACTCCCTACATGTGGCCTCATTAGCCAGCAGCAGCAGACGCAGCCCTGGAGGCATCAGGATGGGGGCTGCAGGCTGCAGGGAAGGACAACCCTAGGAGCCTGGAAAGGCAAGACTGTTCGATGGTCTGCCTTCTCTGGACATGGCATTTCCTTGCCGTTCTTGGTTGGGCTGTGTTGCCAAGATAGTGATTTAGCAGGGAGAAACAAAGCTCTAATCACTGTCTGCCCCCTCCCATTTCTATAAATCCCTAGAGCAAAATCAGTCTCTTACTCCAACATCAATCACCCCAGGGCATTCAGAACAGCACCATAGGCACTCATGCGTACATGGGGGCAGGGGGAGGGGGTGTCGCACGACAGTGACACAGACCCACAGAGAGAAGGGGGAAAACAGGCACACACACCCAAAGGCCTTATAAGTCTCCACTGAACACATGTGTGCCAGTGAATCCTGTGAAATGTGTTAGAAATGCACGCCTGGCACTAAAGATTCCTTCCTCAGCAGATAAGGAACCCTGCTCTAATGCGCCCTGCAGAGCAGCATACTGAGCCAGGGCCCTGCCCCTGCGTGACTCACACACAACCTTGCCAGAGAAGCCCCATAACTGGCCTTAATTGATGAGATGAGAGCACTCAACATGGGTCTGCTAACCCAGCCACCTTCACTTTGGAAAGTGGGGGTGGAGAGGGCAACACTGAACACACACAGGGGAAAGACGCCCACGCAAGTAAGCTCTGCCCACTGAGCTTGACTTTCAAAGATGTCGCTGAACTCCACTGATCTTGAGGTCACCTATAAGCAGAGCCAGGACCTCACTTTGAGCCTGTCTGCTATCACATTCGCCTGCTCAGTCTGGTGATACACAAATGGAGCATCCCGGGCGCTGACCTCCCGATGGAATAAAGCGCTTTAAAGAACAAAAGCGGAAGCCACGGCCGCCTGTCTTCTGGCACCTGTACACCTCGGTAACTACTGTTCTCAGTTCCAGGATGAATTACATTTCAAAGCTGCCGCCTGCTTTTAAATCTATCCTGACCTTGTACTTCTAGATGAATACACAACTCAAAGAGAGGAGGGGGCTGCTCCGGATACAGCAGTAATTAATATTCTTCCTTCATGGAAGACATTTGTTTGAAACGATAGGATTCCATCAGAAAGTCATTTTCTTTCCGAGTTCGCCGGGCTTCCTATATGAATGCCAATAGCGGTGACAGAGAAGGACTGAGCCCACACTGTTTGCTCCTTGTAACTGTTTGACTTTGGCCTAGACACAGCTGGAAGGAACAACTCAGAGGTCCCAATAGACTATTTTGGATATTTTTACTCTAATTTGGAAACCATTTTGCCTACGTGTAAGATAAAGCAGAGATCCGAGGCAGGGAGCTTTCTGAACAAATTATAATCAAGCAATGTTATGCGGGAGGAAAAAGGAGTAGTCTTAAAGCTCCTGAGGGCTCAGTAAGAAGGCTGTCAACATGGGTGGCTGGGGGCACCACTGACTACTAATAACCACTGGTATCTAGTGCACGTCACATCAGATGTGTCACCATCTTGGGATCGCTCGTCCGCAGTTACACCCACACAGGGATGACCTTCACCTCGGCTGGCCCTCCACTTCACTTTGGTGTCTGTATGAGAACAGTGGTGTGCCTATGAAGGTCTTTCTTGTCATCCTGCCATCTATGGTAGGCATGACAAAGAACACGGAGCCTTCTTTCTTTAGTGACTGCACAGTAAACATTCAAGTGACAACGTCTCCTTCATCTCTCTGTTGTACTGTAGGTCCACAGCTAAGCAACCCCAGCTGTTTGGAAAGCTATGGTGATAATACACTGCTCAGGGAATGTGGGGTTCTTGCCCCAGATTCCCACACTGCAAAGGAGCTGGGGAGAGGACACCCATATGGCATTAAATATACAGCTGTAAACAGAATCCACCCCCTACCCCCATAGCCTTTCTTCACCTATTTAAATCTATGCTGAAGCGAGCATCCAACAGACTGCAAGGGCTGGACTACCCTGGGTAAGGTCTACTAAAGGCCACTTTCACGTTGTTTGTTTTATGTTTTGAGACAGGGTACTGGAGAAGGACCTTTGATTGCTGGTGCTCCTTCCTCCAGTTCCCGGGCTGAGACTGCAGACGTGCGGCACAGCGCTCAGCTTTCTGTGGCGCTGGGGACCAACCCAGGACTCTGCTGCGCACGGGAGGCATGCTCCAGTGAGCTACATCCCCAGCCCTAACAAAAGCTATGTTTAATTTTAAAACTTGCATGTAAACTGGCTTTTCAACAATTGTGTTTATGCTCTGAGCAAAAACATAAATAGCTTTTAAAAACTATCTTTACATCTAGCTCTGTGGTTTGCTCGTGCCTAACTATCTTGAAAAGCTTCCCCTCTACTTAACCCATCAATGGGGGACAACGGAGTTGAAGACAGCAGGTACCAAGCTGTGCATCCTCCCTTCTCATTTGGGAGAAGCAAGGTTTACGTGCTCTCGGCAATC
Organism: Peromyscus eremicus; assembly: GCF_949786415.1. Classification (NCBI taxonomy): domain Eukaryota; kingdom Metazoa; phylum Chordata; class Mammalia; order Rodentia; family Cricetidae; genus Peromyscus; species Peromyscus eremicus. Next base: position 5,873,577 of record NC_081429.1, on the reverse strand, counting down.
AGTACCACTTCCTTCTCCTGGAAGGCAAACCAGCTTTGAGGGGCCTGTGATGCATCCATGGTCAGGGAGCTAACTCAGGGCTGGAGAGACATTCAAAGACATACCCCGCCACCACCACCCCCCCCCATGCACTCTGCTGAGCGGTCAGAGCACCATTACTGACAGTTTCTATGCTTTTGTTAAACTCTAGCCATAAGCTCTCTACCCATGAAGTTTTGGGGTTACAGACACCCACCCCCAATAATTTTGCCCTCTTCCCACAAGCAGCACTGTGACCCCACTGACAAGGTGACCTGGGGAGCTGCTCAGGTTTCCTCATGAGGCTGACAGACTAACGGAGGGCAAAGAACGTTCAGAGTAAACAGGAGGGCTTTGGGTGGGATAAGGGGACCAAATGGCCAGGGGGATATTTACTGATAAATATGGAAGTCAGGGTCCCACCACAGCCCACAGGAGCCAGCTGGGCTGTACCTCAAGAGACACTGTGCCTTTGATCGAGCTGAGAGCCTGTCAATAAACTCACTGCAGATACTGTCTATGCCACCTAGAACGCTGGTCAGCTAGACTCCTGCCTAGTCCAGGTATCTTTTAAATAAATGAAAATCAGCTGAGCCCCAACTTCACACTATCATCTAGAGTTATGAACCCCTGGTCTTCCTATCCCCATCAGGCCACCGTTAGAAACAGTTCAAGACACAGAAGGCATTAGGCTGAGAAGCTGTCCTCCTGGGTAGTACCTGGATGTCTTTACCCTCATGTCCATCCCTCCCGGTGGGTTCATGTCATCTGTACATCCATCAGTGGAAATCAACCCATAGTCATAGGAAAACTTTAATGACTTTCATTTCAGCAAGCTATCCCTGGGCCAAATCCTGTGACTCTTTTCTATAATTCTATTCCCAAACTTGGGGGGGGGGGTCGGCAGGCCCCACGTGAAGGCTGCTTCTGATATGAGCCCACCCCTCACCCATGCTAAGACCACGGGCCTGGACTCACTGAATCTTTATCTAGCGTTCCGTTTCTAACCCTGGCTTCTCCGGTCACTACAGGTATCTGAGATGAACTGGGTTTGCCCACTCGCCTGTGAGGAGTTTTGGGTTTGCATGTGGTCTGTTTGAACTCTCCAGGCACTTTTTTTGGGAACATCACCACAGACTTGTTTTCTTTAAATGTATCTAAACGGAGACTTGAGGGCGTCAGCAGAGGGCCACTGGGAGCTTGCTGCTGGTGGATATGTGGAGCAGTTTTCTCAGTGGTCTGGAGCTCCTCCTGTCTGTCGTCACCCATAAGCCACTTCACATCTTTTCCACCAGACTCCTCTGCTGCCCATAAAAGTCTCTTTATCCCTGCCATCTCTACCCATGCCAGCCTCCCGTCTCTGCCTCTGCTTTCTTAAAGCCTATGGCATCTAGTATTTATTCTCAGGAAGTCTCCTATCCACGTACTAACTGAGCCAAACCTTGCTCAGCTTCCAAGATCAGAGACGCGCAGTCAGGGTGGGATGGCTGCGGTCCCCAACCTTACTTCTGCAGCATGCACTGGCCCTTTCCAGGACACTGTCCTAGAATACATTCTTCTGAGCTTTTCACTCACTTAAAGCTGAGCTCAGGTTTGGAATCTGCAAAACCACACTTTCCCTATTCAGAAAAGTCGTAGTAGTTCTTTTCATTTTTTTTCTTGTGCCCCATTTGCTCCACTGAGGAGTGGAGTAGGAAGGAGGAGAGTAAGTGAGTTTATAAAACACATCCACCCACCTCCACACCTGCCACCAGGCCCCAAAGGCTCTCAAGCCACAGTGAGAGCCTATCCCATAACCCTGCTTAGAAGCAACCAAGAATATACTCAACTATTATATGCCAGGAGAAAGGGGTGGGTGGCATGTGGGTGGAATGGATGGGAGTGACAAACTCCTGGTGTAGCAACGGGCCGCCTTGCAATCTCCTTATGCATCCTCCAAGTCCAATCAACCCTTATTTCAGCCTTTACAATCCAAAGACCACCCTCTAATCAAAAACTGATTTCTTAACTAGATGTGAGGGCTCAAGCCAATGCTCCGAAGACTGAGCCAGAGGAAATGTTGTGAATCCAAGGCCAGCCTGGGCTATACAGAGAGCTGCCATGAATTCAAGGCCAGTCTGGGCTATATAGCAAATCCTGGACAACCAGGGAGGGATGCACAGAAAGATACAGCCTCCTCTTTCTCAAAAGAAAAAACATGAGTACTTATCTCTCTGATGATATGGTGCAGCCACACAGTTTCATTGACTGAAATCTGTCCCTTGCAAGTGCTGTAACCCAAGCTGGACACTAAAAGGCCACTCTTTGCAAGTACAAGGCACTCCTCAGTTGAAAACAGAGATACCCATGCCTGGAAGCAGGGGCTGCTGTGGCCCACCTGATTCCATGTTCTAGAGGTGTAGATTAGTAAATTCCAGCAAATCTGAAACTGCCGCGTGCAGACTAGGCTCTGCAAGAGAGAATGGAGGCTGGAGCAGCCCTAGGTGAGGCCTGGTGAGGGGAGGAGGTGGACACTGTCAGTTCCAAGGCCCTGAACAATGGTGAGGCAAAGCAAACCCTGAGATCTTTTACTAGCGGATCAGAAGTGGGAGGCGGGGAGGTGGAGTGACCTGAACAAGGAAGGCAAGAGACAGGGCAGGCAACGTTCACTTCAGCTGTTCCTCTCCCATGGTTAAAGCCACCGGCTTTTCGATGCCAGTTCCCAGCTGCCTGGTTTCTGAGAGGTCTGATAAGGAGAGCAGTGGAGGGGGCCAAGACACAAAACTGGAGTCAGGGTTACTACCTAACCCGTACTCCTGACCTCCTTCCTCCTTTGCTGACTGCCTGTGGTGAAGGAAAAGAACTAACTTAGCTCTATTGAGCCTAGATAACAAAACAAGGATAGGATTAGAACTAGGGAAGTAGCTGGGGGTAGGTAGAGAGCTCTAGGTACCAACATACACATTGCAAATTTAAAAAAGAAACTTTCAAAATAAAATAGGGTGCTACACAGATGGCTGGGCAGGTAAAACCACTTGGGGAACTAGCCCTGACAACCTGAGTTTAATTCTTGGAATCTATGTAGAAAGCCAAATGTAACCCCAGAAATCCTACAATGAGAGAGGCAAACAGACAGGAGAATCCCCCAGAAGGTCATGGGCCAGTTGTCCTGGAGCATGGAGCCTAGCAGAGGCAAGAGATCCTGCTCATAGGAGAGGTTGGTGAAAGAAGTTCTCTGACCTCCACACGTGCATGTGGCAACTGCATGTTTGTGCTCTCTCTCTCTCTCTCTCTCTCTCTCTCTCTCTCTCTCTGTCTCTCTCTCTCTCTCTGTCTCTCTCTCTCTCTCTCTCTCTCTCTCTCTCTCTCTCTCTCTCTCTCACACACACACACACACACACACACGTATCTTTTCAATGCTGAAATGAGACTAGAACAATTTGCTTGCTCATGGGCGCCCAAAGTTCAACCCTGTGAGCAGCAGAAGCTCTTGGGCCCCCACAATGTGGTCCTAGAACTGAAAACCTCTGAAAAGCAAGTTCAAAGGGACTGTGGGATCTGAGACCCTCACACCACTGGGACCCTCAGGTAAACGCCTCAGCAGATCATTTGAATACCTTTATGGTGGGGTGCAGAGTGCCTAATTACCAACTGGTAATTACACAATCCACTCACATCAGATTTTTTACAATGAAAGCCACCAGCCACCCTGGTGCTGCTGGGACAAACTCACTGCCAGAAACCCTGCCTTTCCACGACAACGAATTTCCTCTTGTCACAGTCATCTGGGAGCCCAGCCCCTGGCTTTTCTGGAACACTTTGGTTTACATCACTCAAGGTCTAAAGGTGGCCCCATGAAATGCTCCCCAACTAAGACTCCAGCACCGACCATTCCCCTATGAAAGGGGCACAAAGGTGGAGAGATCAGGGTGCGTAAGAAAACTGCAAGGCAAGGTGTATCAAACCTCCACCCCCCAGACATAGGACAGGCAAGTCCGCTTGTCAGACCTCCACTGGGAGAACAGAGCTCACGGGAATGCCTACCTTCCCAAAATGAAGAGGAAGATCCCATCAGCAAGGAGCAGCAGAGCCATAGCTGATGGCAGTCAATAAAATTATTCCCCAGGCACACGGAAGAGTCAGTGTCAACCACCTGCACCTCGAGCTCTGGTAAAAAGGCCTGGATGGCAAAACATCTTTGCAGCGGATTGTATTGATGGGTTGGGAACATGTCCACCTTGCGATGGGTTGTGCTCAGGTAACGAGAATATAGTATTATTGTGAAGGGTCCTTTCCTGGTGGTGTAACACGACACTCTCCACGTCCTCAATCCAGAATCGACAGTCTCTTGCCACCACTTCGAGTTACAGCAAAGGAAGGGCAGCTGTCAGATTCTGAAGTACCTTTCCCACACAGTAAAGTTCAGGTGAGAACCTCACTCAGGAAGTATAAATGCTCTCATAGCCAGAGGAAAGTCACCTTCCAGCTGGGCGTAGCTCAGTGGCAGGGTCCTTTGCCCAGCATGCACTGCACTGCAATAAAAAAAGGTTACCTTCCTCAGAATGCTTGGCAGAGTAGGAACATGACAGACGGGCAAGCTGCTCCCACACCAGTGGCCTCCTAGACAGACAACTGGACCGTCTCCCAGCCTCCCCTGCAGGCCCAGGTGGTCACTTGTGAGTTCTGATGGATGGAATGTGGGTGAGCACACTGTGCGCCCATCTAGACTCCTCCAATACATACACACTGCCCGTGTCCCCAGAGTACTCCTCCATTCACCGTGGGTGAACTGTGACTGGACAAGTGCAGCCCTGCAACTCGGGGCATCTCTTTGGACTTCAGTGAAGGACAATGAGCTTATACTTGGTTAGGCCACTGGGGTATGAAGGTTTCTGCTCCAATCTAATAAACACAGAGAGCTGGAACGGCCACTGCTGACAAGCACCTTCACCTGGACTAAAGCTACCTTCCTGAGCAACTGCTAAGCCACTGTGCCAGCCCACCTTTTGTTTCAGGAACAGTTAATCATTTTTCTATTTTAATTCCATACTGCCTTAAGACAAGGCACAGGTCTGAGGCCAGGCTCTGCTAATGCTGCCCTACTGCACCGGAACATGTTCTGTATAAGTGAAATCTGTAAAGGAAGCAGAGGTGGGCAGAGGCTTGTGATGTTCAGAGGGCGGGCACGCAGCCCAACAGAAGCCACAGAGCAAGGAGACAGGACTGAGCACCCATCTCTGATTCCAGTAACCAACGCTCTAAGCAGACTGTTTATTCCAAGCAGATGATGACGATGAGCTGCCAGGGGGTAAACTGGGGTGCGTCCCCCGGTTTCAGGGCGTAGACTCCTTGAAAACGCCTGTGCAAACACCAAGACATTCAGGGAATAAACATCAGGCATGGACTCTGGGAGAAGTCCCCACAGACAGACACACATCCGCCAACCCCTCACATGACAAGGATATCGGGAGGAGGCGCTATTGGCAGAGTGTTCTCTTCCCTCCTCCTCAATCTCCCTCATATTATCTAACCAGGAAGAAATCCAACTGTTCTTCCGGGCTCAGCCCATCCTCTCCTCCAGTCTCCAAGGATTACATCCTCTATTTCCCTAGCAGCATTGGCAGCCAGAGCTTCTGGAATCATCCTATGTCATCTTCAGGGCTAGCACTGTGGCTCCCAACAGTCCTTCAAAGCAGAGCATGAACTGCTTGGCAGTATGGTGTCCACCCCAACAACATAGCCAGGGAGCCGTCTTCCTGCTCACTCCAGACCTCCTCTGTGACACAGCCAATGAATACAAGCAGCACACATCACAGCCTCTGTCCTCTACTTCCTTTGACTAGAGAATCTGTTTTCCCCCCAGAGGATGAGCAGAGGACAGCAGTGTGTGTGGACCCAGAGACGAGGAAATCACATGGCAGAAAGATGAGTAGTTTTTACAAGGAGTATTTCTAGGCTGTGTGTCAACAGTGTGTTGCTCAGTTCCTGACTCCCACTCAAAGAAAAGCAACAGGGCTATGCTCAGGTGGAGATACAAGACGATCTTACCTTGCAGGGCCTCTGTGATGGGGCCAGTATTCCCGGTGACTTTCCCAGTGAGATGCTGGGAGCCTTACTCGGCAACAATAAACAGTGACAGAAATCATGAGTGTTTTCCAGTTTCCTTCACCTCCCCAAAGCTATTCTAACGCTCCTTGACAAACACAAACAGCTGTAGTTTAATAGTACAGCACATGCTTAGCATCCCCCAAAGCCCTGGATTCAGTCCCTAATGCCAAACAATGATAACACAGGGGAAATCTGGTTTCAGCGTGCGTGTGCGTGTGCGTGTGCGTGTGCGTGTGCGTGTGCGTGTGCGTGTGTGTGTGTCTCTCAAGACTGTAACGACCCCTGTGGTCATGGCTACTTGCCCTTCTTCTGCCTCAGTCGTCCCCTCTTTAGTGGGGAGATTGTCTTTCTAAGGTTGGATCTCATTGTGTCTCTCCATTTCCTTCTGGGAAACTTCTGCACACCTGACCCCTATCTTGAGTATTCCTCCTCCACACAGAGCTTTACCAAGTCCCCACTGTGTCTGGTCTTGTCCAATAGAAACCAGAGTCAGGGCCCCAAGAGATGCATTCAAGCCTAGCAGCTTAGGCTCCTCCTGCTGTGTGTAAAGCTTAAACCATCTTACCCCAACACAGCCAAGTCTCTCCTGGAGAGCTGCATGCCTCTCTAGGGATCGCCCACCTGTCCATTGGTGTCCCGTGTTGTCTCCCCGCTCCCTTCCCTTCTGAATGCAGATCATGGCTGTGCTCATCTCTGGGACAGAGCCCTCTGCTGCTGGTGCAACTTCTGAACTTCTGGGAGCAGGAAGACCCAATGGGAGACAGAGACCAGACACCCAGAGCCAGAACAAAGGAAAGAAGAAAGAGCAGACTGGGACCCACTGTCCCTTGGTGGGGCTCCACAAAACCAAGAACCAAATCCTTGTCCAGGGACTGCAGCGGATGAAAAACTCTCCTGGACCTGCAAGCACAGTCCTTCGAGGCAGAGGCCTCACCACGTCCCTGAAGCAGGGCTATCTTAGTTGCAAAACTCCCTTCCAATCATGTCAGCAGTCAGGGCTGAAGGTCCAAAGGTAGGGATGGGATACAGAAGGCCTTAGCCCTGGGCTCCTTTTGTACTTCCTTCCCAGGGAAGGTACCAGACTCTTAAGTAACACATCAGCAACACATACAAGACAAATCCCTAAAGCCAGGCGGCCATTGGATGACCCTCTGTGAATGAGCAGGCAGAGTCCTGAACCCAGGAACTGCAGCTGATATTCTGTGCTGGCTAAAAAAGGCAAGATGCAGGAAGGCATCTCCAGAGAAGGGCAGCCTACACCAAGCAGCACAGATGCTCCCAAGGGTGTGGAGACAGGCAGGTGCCAGGACACCTGCTTCAGGGCTCAAGTAATCGTTGCCAGGATACACAGCACTCAGAGTATCTATGAAATAAAATGGGTATTTTTTAAGTTAGGGAGGTGCTTGTCCCTGAAAATATCCCAGAGGCAAAGTAAAGCTTTAGAGAGAGACAGAAGCCCAGGGCCAGGAAAACAGCTGGCAGGCACAGGCAGGCCAACACACCGCCCTAAACCTCCAACTTTTTGACATTTACCAAAGTGCTGCTTGAATTATGCCCAGGAATGCTAGGAAGGCATTCTACCCAAAAAAGGGGGTGGGTGGGTGGAGACATCTACTTTCTAACCCCAATTTCCCCTACAACACAATCACAGCACATTAAGTAAAGGAATCCCACATTATGGAAGCCTGTGTAGGCTTCTGCTCAGATCTCTGTCCCTGAATTTGTAAAATCCAAGAGTGTGTTGTCTCGAGTGGAGCCTACCTCATCCAACCTAAACAGACTGGGATTACAGGGTCCAAATTCAATGATTCCCACCCACCAAACTTCCAACGTTTCTCCTCCTATAGGCAAGAGAGAAGCCTGCATCCCAGACTCCAGGAGGCAGGCTCCAGGAGGCAGGCTTCCTAGAGTAAGGTTCAAAGGGTTCGCTTGACACTAGGCTTCAGAATTTGCTCCAGGACACTCATAACAAGACCCTAGGATAATAAGAAGGGTGGCAGGTAACAGGAACAGACAAATGGGCAAAAGAAAAGACGCCAGCCTGTCCCACACGCTTCCCCTTGCAATCCCTCCCAACTAGATGATTTAATTACAGACTCAGCTTTACGCACTGCCCTGTGGTAAACAACCAGGAAATGCAACTCTGCCTTACTCTCTAATTAAGCCAGCCCAGTGGTAGGGAAAATAGTATTCTGAACTTTAGGATTTCCTTGTTCCTGAGTACTGAGGTAGGAGTTTAGGAACTAGGAGGTGAGGCAGAGTTCAGCCCTTTTCTGGAACAGTCCTTCTATGTCCAGCTAGAGGCTGGACCCTTGAATTGAGGGGTGTGTGGAATGGCACCTTCCCTCCTGGCCTGGAGCCACCCCGACCATTAGTGATCATTTGTCTTCTGACTATGTGGTAGAACCTCGAGGGTGTAGGGAGCTGGGCCAGTGTGAGTCAGAAAGCAGAACTACTAACATCTCAGGCTTGTCCAACACACTGTAACCTCTATCTGGAAGCTCATCTTCACACTGGAGACTTGACTCTCTGTAAATGTCCCCTCAGTCAGGGGCTGAGAACACCAGTGATAGGCAGTACTCTGCCCACAGGAAGGGAAAGAAGTGAAGGGCCTGTAGACAAAGCACTATAATGAGTATGCCCTGGAGGCTGGTGACCCCTCCTAACCCAGAGAGGAGTCCATCCTGTTGGACTTGCAGGAGCCTAGACTGCTAGGAGCGCCCCGTGTGAGTCTCAGAACCCCACATGGACAAATGGCACCATGACGAGGGAAGCTGTCTGCTCTTGACGGCACTATCAATCCCTGGTCCCCTCAGGGCCTTGCAAATAACCCAAGGACACAGATCTGGGGCAGCTGAACCTTTCCATATGTTTTCCTCTCAGCCCCCCAGAAGCAAACTGTGACATCCGGCTCACAGAACGGAGAGTGCCGAGTCTGACCGACAGATTGGAGCGCAGCAGAGCAGGCAGCCACTTTCGAAAAAGATCCCCTGTGGTTCGAGTCAAGCAAGCGCACCTCTCATCCATACCCAGAGGCAACAAAGGTGACCGAGGACGGGGAGAAGCCCCACCCTCACCATGAGCTCACCCACCCCGGTTTCCACATCTGGTCCTGAACATCTTCCTCCTCCCACCTCCTTGGCCAGAGTTGCTCAGCAACAACCACCAAGAGAAACAAACTCCCCTTCTTGACTCTTCTTCCCCTGGAAAGACTGGGATTCCCCAGGTTCTATCCCAGGACACGAAGTCTCTGGCCACACAGCCACCTCAGATGACTTCATCCACCCCCGTGGCTTCCTCCTGACCTCCACCAACCTTCAAGTGGACTGAGGGCTCAGCTCTAGGCTTGAGGACCTTTTACCCTGCTACCTCCCACATATCTGCAGAAGGCTGTCAGCATCACAGACAGCTGAACCTTTTACGGTCTTGTCCTCCAGAACCCCACCCCCGTTGTTCCCTAATCCCACATCCGAGCTCGCCCCATCCTTCAGTCTTGTCTTGTACAAGCCTGACCAAAAGTTCTCCAGAAGTGTTCTCAGTTCTCCAGTCCGGTCCGTCCTTTGGGCCAGCGGTTCTCACCACAGAGGATGTCTGGTCTGGATTGTCCATAGGGTTAGAAGGGTGCTAGTGGTTCACAGTGTATCAAGGCCGAGGACGCTAAGACTCTACAACAGTCAGGACACCCCACAACAGGATGGCCTCGAACAAGATGCCAATTGCACCAAAGCTGACAACCCCTACCTGAGGCCAGTGCCATCCCTCTCACTTCACTGCCAGTCTCCGTTTTCCCAACCTGCCATCCCCTGAGAAACCAGAGCAATCACCGGACCCCATCACTGGGGTCTTCCTCTTCCCCGATCCTGAAAAGCAAAGCCCATGACGGAGAACGTCCTCACCAGCTAATCCTGTGCTCGCCCCTCCCCTTTTCTGGACCGCTGTATAGCTTGGAAGAGTCTGAGGTTTGTCTTTAATACTGTGTGAGATATTCAATCTACTGTCTGTTCATCCGTCTTACTTCTTGTTTAAGATTTGTGTGTGTGCGTGGGCACGTGTGCGCGCACATGTGTGGGCCTGCACCACACAGCACACATGCAAAGGGCAAAGGACAGCGTGATGGCGTCAGCTCTTCCTCCACTTTCACATGGGTTCAGCCGACTGAACTCAGGGCATCAGGCTTGCGCGGCAAGCGTCTTGACCCACTGGGCCATCTTACCAGCCGACCTTGATAAAATCAATCAGCATTTTCCAACAATGTTTCTGGTGTTACTTTCTTGGTCCTCAGCTTGGTCCTCACCTCCTCGGCAATGGCAGCAGCCTCTTCCCCCGGGCCTCACTCCACCTAGCCTTTCCCTGCTGTTGTTCACAGCCTAGCTACTCATACTCGGCCCATGTCTCATCTTCTACGCGCTTCACCTGTGAGCGTCTGTTTACCTCCGTGACAGCAGCCTTTCTAAGACCCCAGGCACACCCTGGCTTCCCCGGGATCTGGCAGCACTGTCATCTTCTGATACTTTGTCGTTTATTTACATTAGGAAGGAAACAGTTTCCACGTGTTTCTTTGCAGGAGTGACGAACCCTGATGATGCCAGTCTCCAACTCCTGTGGATTTTCCTTGAGCTGATCGCCTGGGCATCACTGGCAGATTTGCATAGGAAGGGAGTGTCACTATGGACCTGTCAAAATATTTTTTGACAGGCTAAAGACACATTTTACGGCAGGCTTTGCAGTTAGCAGAGGGTGTTGGGCAATATGTTTCTGCAATCTGCCCACCGCGCAGAGGCTGCTCTTTGTTTTCATCAGGCTGTGGCTCACTGTCACTCGGGCGTTCATACATTATGCAGACCCCAAACAGTGGGGCCAGCACACAGACCTCGTTCAAATAATTAGGAGGAGGCTGCGGGGCTGAGCGTTGCCATGGCACCACGAGGAATGATGGTGGCATTCCGAGGAAGAAGGCGGTGAGAGGACAGCAGTAAACGAGCAGTTACCTTCCACGAGACCTGCAGCAGAACTCACCCCTGCTCCCCAAACCCACCCCCTAGTTCTGTATCCAACCGAATTTACAGGCAGCGTGGATTTGCCGGAACATGCTGTGGGGAAACGCTAATGCAGTAAGGGCGAGGAACCCTATCTCGAACATCTTTTCAAATGACGTACGGAAACATGGCGGGGAGGAATCCCACCAGAAAACATACAAGGGATGTGTGATAAGCCTCCGGGCTTCTAAAACATAACTTTTCCTCCAACGCTTGCTTTATTTGGCACAGAAATATTTTCCACAGAACTGTATTTTGAAGTCTCAAGCGCATGCCATTACCATACGGTTGGAAAAATAAAATGCAAAGAGGTCACTTACATGAAGTGATGTGATTGCTATCTTGCTTTGATAAGGCATAAAATTCCCTTGAGTAAGGATCATTTCTTACCTTCCATGAAGTCAACCCCTGTCAGATGACCAATGGTCATTTCTTTTTTTTCTTTTTTTCTTTTTTTTTTTTTTTCTTCCAGTTTTTCGAGACAGGGTTTCTCTGTGTAGTTTTTGGTGCCTGTCCTGGATCTCGCTCTGTAGACCAGGCTGGCCTCGAACTCACAGAGATCAGCCTGGCTCTGCCTCCTGAGTGCTGGGATTCAAGGCGTGCGCCACCACCGCCTAGCCAATGGTCATTTCTTACTCTTAAAAGCCCTTACATGGTCCCCGTGTAAACCTTTTTAGGTTACCAGACTGGTCACTCGGGCCTCAGGCTGGACACTGGGGCTCCAGCAGACCACTTGCTCCTCACACTGGACATGGGCATCAGCTGCCAATCTGTGTGCTTCTGTCCTGCCCTCCCCCGCCCACCCCGGCCAAGAAGATCCAAACTGTCCACCATCCTCCTCATTCCCCACACACCTCATCATGTTGCGTCTAACTCAAGAGACAGGCCAAAGCTCCCCATCTTCTCAGGTCATCCAAGGACCCACCAGTCCTGTCCTTAAACTTTCCTCCCTGGTCAACACCACCCTGGCTCTTCTGCAAGCCTTTCTACCCAGCTTCTCTTCTGCCAATCAGTTCCCTGGAAGCACCCAAATTCCTCCTTTCTGTCTCACAGGTGTGTCTAACGAGGACACTTCTGGCACTCTTCCTGAAGACAATAGGCACATGCGCATGACAGTGACTAGGTGTGGCACTCTCTGCCCTCACAGAAGTTCCTTGATCATCCTGAGAAGAACCACAGACACAGGCATCGTTCCCCACACGGTGGCAGACCCACATATGCTGGTCACCAGATCTCTCTTCTCCCCACTCACTGACTGTGGTGGTCTGAAGGAAACTGGCCACCGTAAAACCATAGGGAGTCGCACTATTAGGAGGTGTGGCTTTGTTGGAGGAAGTGAGTCACTGTGGGGGTGGGCTTTGAGGTTTCCTATGCTCAAGATACCACTACCGAGTGTCAGACACTTTCTGTTGCCTTCTGATCAAGATGTAGCCAGCACCATGTCTGCCCAAATGCCGCCATGCTCCCAACCATGATGAGAACAGACTTAACCTTTGAGGCTGTAAGTGAAAACCCACCCACCCCCACCCACCCACCCACCCACCCACCCCCGCAATTAAATGTTTTCCTTGTAAGAGTCATCGTGGTCATAGTGTCTCTTCCTAACGAAGACACTGACCAACTGGAACACTCCTGTCCCCTTCCATTGGGCCTGGACCTGCCTTGCCCTGGTAAAGAATGTGCCCAGTAAGTGAGCAGAAGGCCAGGACCCTCTTCTTTGTGCCTGCTAGGGACAGGAGACCCTCCATTCTCCCCTCCCTTCTTTCCACCACACACACCACTTCCTTTCCCAGTGATCTTCTCCCTCCCTCCAGTGGAGAAGATTCCAGGACATATTTTTCCCATTCTGACCTGGCCCCCATCTCCCCTTGGCCAAAACTCAAAAATAACATTCAAATCACTGAGAAAAATTATCAAGTATAACTATTTCCGGTCACAGCAATACATGAGTCCTAATCAAGTCATTTCCAATGGGAAAGTGCACAGTAGATTGGAGGACCTACACACACACACACACACACACACACACACACACATGCAACAAGGCATCTGTTGGACATTAAATGCGGAACTGACATCTGGTTACCAGGTCAACTGAAGTACACCTGGGAGCATGGCCACACTTCCTTTTCCTGCCCTTAGCAGTTATCGGTGGTAGGTCCCCCGGGATGGCTTACAGACACGTGGTATGACCTAACATGGTTGTGAGACAGTGTAGATAGAAGTGTTTTGAAACATAAACAGAACACATATCATTCTGACCGATATATGTGTGTGTGCATATATACATATACATGTATTTTTTTCTGCATGTCCTGTAAATACTGAAAACACCAAAATGCTAAGAAAGGAAAATCTGATTGGAAACTAATGGCAGGGTGGCTGAAGGCAGAGACAAACTGTCCACTCAGAAAACATGCAAAAATCAAGGCGCTCATAGCTCCCAAGGGAAGCCACACTCGCAGCTTTATCCCACACCCCACATTCTCAGTCCGGCCTGGTTCCACCAGCAGTAGCAGCTGGCCTGCGAGCCGCCCTGGAAGGACCCAGCAACAGGGAAGGACAAGGTAGTGAGACACGTGTCCTTGGACCAGCCGAGCTGGCTCATGTCATCCTGAAACCCTGAGGCGGCAGCGCCAGCAGCCGCTCGGTGCAGAACAAGCAATCTAACAACCCACCATTTCCCAATTAACTAATTTTCCATCCCCAAAATGTTTTGCTAATGTTTGCACAGCGAGGCAGCGCGACTCTCCATGTGCAAGCTGACGCCCGGAGATGCCTTTGTTGTTCCCAACAGGCTCCATCAACAGGCAGAGAGGTCAGCCTGCAGGAAAGGCCCAAACCCCTAGGGCAGCACGCCCGCTCTGGTGTTCAGAGGCACTGTTTCTGCAGCTGGCTGACGGTTCCCAGGGAGAGGAAAGGCACATTTATTCAAAAATATCATAACCGTAGCGGCTGGAGAACACACGGCAATCGACAGGAAAAGGAGCTGCCAGTGTGCCCTCCCCAAAGGATGTCCAGCTGGCTCCTGACATCTTCCAAATATCCAAACTCAGCAGTGGCCACTGTGATGTAGCTGTATCCTGCTCCCGAGTCCCTGGGGATGTGAGTGAAGAGAGCTGGGAGCAGAGGTCACGGCCACCAAGACCATGTGCTCTACTCCCCTTCTTTGAAGCAAGTTCACCACCAGAGATGGAACCATCACGTGTGGTTCCTGCAGTGATCACCAGGGCATGAGTGCAGAGAAGAGCAGACTGTCATCCTAGGGACCCTCGCTGCAGGGCAGGGCTGGGGAACAGGTCAGTGCTCGGACCCAACCGGCCACAGCTGCTGTGTACCAGCTGATCAGAAGACCGGACGAGCCGTGGAACCACCTGCTTCTGCCGGTTTGATGGATTTTCCCAAACTGATGTTGCCAGGGGGGTCACAGTGGATTTAGTGAGCCCAATGACAGGAGCCACTGGGCCACTGGGCTTAGAGATCAAGGGATCCTCCTCCATGGATGCTTCAGAACCAACAGGCCTTTCTGCAGAATGAGCACTGTTCACTCATCAACCTCATGGTGTGGGCACACAGGTAAGGGAAGCAACTGTCAGGAAGCTAAGAGCTCACTAAAGGACCATTGGCTGGCTAGATTCAGAGATGGGGAGCCTATTCATTGACTTAATTCAAACCTAAACCACTAGGAACACCCACATAGGCCATGAAAGAGCCAGAGGCCGGCAGATGCCCACTACCCTTGGGAAGTAAAGGGTAATGGGCTCTGGTTCCAGAGAGAAGGAAACACCAGCTTTCAACCAGGCTGCTTCAGATGACTTCCTGTGTAGCACTCAACACAGCACAGCAGGGACAGTCTCCATTCAGCATCTAATGGGTAGGCAGGGTTCTGCAGGAGACAGTGAGCAGCAAGCTCATGTCAGCCAGAGAGGCGGAGCTTCAGTTGCGTTCTATTATCTGAAAGAAAAGAGGCAGTGTCTCGAAGAGGGATAGGAAAGGTCCATGAAGGACAGGTTAAGGCGGCTCACGGGGTAAAGGCGCTTGCCACCAAGCCTGACGACCTGAGTTCATTCATATATATATGTGTGTCTGTGTGTGTGTATTAAGGTGCTGTGTGTGTGTGTGTGTGTGTGTGTGTGTGTGTGTGTGTGTGTGTAAGAAGAGACAGTGAAGACAAAGAGGAGGAAAAGGAGAAGGAAGAAAAGCAATTCAGCACACAACAAACACTCCTGGGGGCTGGTCCCCACATACTCCCTCAAGTACACTGCAAGGACCTTGGCAGTGATAGTCACAGATCTTCTGTGTTCTGATCCATGAGGTATAAAATGTAAGCACATCCCGTGCCTAGAGAAATGTGAGCAGGGGAGACTGGCGGGCTCTGGGGGCAGTGCTCCACATGGTACCCTGATGGCTAAGGGAGGCTGATTGGGCTGGGGGTACCCCGACTGTCAGGGGGAGAACACCACAAAGGTGACACACCCAGCCAGGCAGTGCAGGGCCAAGGGGGACAAAAAGCCATCACCCTGGACACATACATCTTCCTGTGTGCTCTAAAGCACCTCTGGATGACTCTGGATGCTTCACACCATGTAAACCCCAGGGAAAGTCACCGGACTCCGTGGCTGGGGGAGTGATGCCAGAGCAGATGATCTGCACGTGTTGCAGACAAACGTGGGGCAAAAGGGGTTTCAACCTGAGACTAAAATCCACTGTTGGAACCAGTGGACAGGGTGTCTGCACACCCAGCAGGCTGAGGGGGACAGAGGGTGACAAACCTCCAGCACAGCAGAACTTCATAGTGACAGAAAGGTCCCAAGACCAAGGACGAGAGCTATCAAGGCCCAGCAGGCAGTTCTACTCCAGGAGACATAAGCCACCATGGAGAGTAGCCATTGGTTACCAAGGCAAGGGCACAAACAGGGTCTGGAGACCTCAGGCATTCTACCCAAGCCTACGAGGAATGCAGAAAAGCCCTGGTTGCAACCTAGAAAGAATGTCTAAGCTTTGACCCAAAGTGAACACCTGAGCCCTGGGACCATGTGCAGTATCCCAGGGACAGCGCAGCCACCATGACCCTGGAAGGCCCAGGGCCGGGCACAGGAAAAGCATCTTATCTACAGCGAGCCTGCAGCAAAGAGCTAAGAGTGTGAGCTCCACCCCGGGGCCATGGCTGAACTCGGTGCCGGCTGCTCCTGTGAGAGGTCACCGGAGTCCTACGGAGGTCACTGGTCTATTCCTACCTGGGTCCTACTCTGCACTGACAGGCTGCCGCAGACACGGTGACTCAACGACATGCAGCGTGCCTTAAGTCCAGAGGCGGTGTCAACTACACTCAGCTGGGGCTTCTGATCAGCAGTAGTGTGTCTCGGGCTCTGTGTTAAGCTGCTTCCTCTTCCTGCCCCCATTCCCTGGATCACAGCCCCACCGCTCCAGCCTTGGCCTCCGTGGCTGCAGCCCTTCTCAGTCTCTGACCCAGAACCTGGTTCTCGATGTTGCCCTCAAACGAAGTCTCCTCAACTCAGGAACACGTCCCACCCCGTGCCCGCTCCTTAGCCCTTCCGCAGTAGTAAATAACCTCGCCACAGGCTCCAGGGGTCTGTCTACACATGACAGACTCTGGATCATCTGCTATGCACCATTATTTATAATTCCAGAAATTTTGTTTGTGTTAAGGATTAAATGAAATAATATGTGCCTCTTTAAAAAATACCACTTATTGAAGAATTGCTGTGGGATGGTCTGTATGTCAAGAGTGTTGCTGATTGGTCAATAAATAAATCACTGATTGGCCAGCGGCCAGGCAGGAAGTATAGGCGGGACAAGAAGGAGAATAAAGCTGGGAAGTGGAAGGCTGAGTCAGAGACACTGCCAGCTGCCACGATGAGAAACAGCATGTGAAGATGCCGGTAAGCCACGAGCCACATGGCAAGGTATAGATTTATAGAAATGGATTAATTTAAGCTGTAAGAACAGTTAGCAAGAAGCCTGCCACGGCCATACAGTTTGTAACCAATATAAGTCTCTGTGTTTACTTGGTTGGGTCTGAGCGGCTGTGGGACTGGCGGGTGAGAGAGATTTGTCCTGACTGTGGGCCAGGCAGGAAAACTCTAGCTACAAAGAATCACTATTAAAATTTAAAGTCTCCTAATTTCAAGTGTTTACAGTACATGACCTATGTGTAAGCTTAATACTGGGTCTTATTAATGAGATGAAAGATGAAACAATTCAAGTCATTTGTGTCCATATATCCTTAACTTGAAGCTGCATGCCTAGACCAGGCCTGAAAACTATCCCCAAATGGAAAAATAGGTCTACGGCCACACAGAGTTTAGGGAAGGACAGCCCAGAGGAAGCCAGTCAGGAAGGTCAGGTCAGAGATCCAAAATCCAAAGATCGCTAAGAAACCAGACATAGATGCACATCGCCCCCAGAGCCCATCAACAGTAGCAGGCAGCAGAAAGGTGGACCCCACAAAAGCCAATTGCTCCCCCAAATCAGCCACAAACCTGCTAGACTGTCACCCTATCAACAACGATACAGAAAATACTAGACAAAAATATCCCTCTCTGGGTCCCAAGCAGAACAGGGTCCAAACAACTCAGTGACTGGACACAGTAGACGAGACAGAAGCTCCCAGCCACAGTGACAGTGTGTGCCCAAAGATTATTCACGCGTGGGACACGAAGCCTTCCCAATGTTGGCGTTGTGAAACCAGTAACACCCCCACACTCTCGGTGAATCCCACATGAGATATTATTTATAATTCACCCCCTCAACTCCACCCCATACAAATGAGACTCGGGATCCCAAGTGCTGTAGAATACTATTTTAACTAGGCAAAGACCTGTTACATTTGTTTATGCAGAAGAATATTACTTTAGGGCTGGAGAGATGGCTCAGTGGTTAAGAGCACTGATAGTTCTTCCAGAGGTCCTGAGTTCAATTCCCAGCAACCACATGGGGGCTCACAACCATCTATAATGAAATCTGATGCCCTCTTCTGGTGTTCAGGCAAACATGTAGACAGAATACTGTACACATAATAAATAAATAAATAAGTCTTTAAAAATTAGAAGAATATTACTTTAACTGTGTAAAGGTGTGTTACATTTGTTTAAGCTGCATTTGTTTAATGGTGTAAGGATGTGCATTTAATTATGTAAAGATGTGTTGCATCTGTTTCCCCTTGCCTGCCTAAGGCACCTGATTGGTCTAATAAAAAGCTGAACGGCCAGTAGCTAGGCAGAGAAAGGATAGGCAGGTCTGGCAAGCAGAGAGGCTAAATAGTAGGAGAAATCTAGGCTCAGAAGGAAGAAAAGAAGGACGAGAGGAGGAGGAGGAGGAGGAGGAGAGAATAAGGGAGACATCCAGGGCAAGAAGCGGCCATCCATCCAGCAGGCAGGAGAAGCAGAGAATATGAGAGAGAGGGGGGGAGGGGGAGGGGAGGGGGGAGGGGAGGGGAAGGGGAAGGGGGGAGGGGGGAGGGGGGAGGGGAGGGGAGGGGAGGGGAGGGGGAGCTGGAGCTGGAGCTGGAGCGTGGAGAGAGAGGAGTAATAAGCCCTGAGACAAAAGGTAGATAAAGAGAAACTGGTTAATTTATGTTAAAAGAGCTAGCCAGAAACGTGCCTAAGTTAGGCCGAGCATTCCAAACTAATAATAGTGTCATGATTTGGGAGCTGGTTGGTGGTACACCCAAGCTAAGTATTTAAAATAAAATAAAAAAGAGTGTGCAGGCTGGGGATGGCTCGGCTATGAAGAGCACTGCTGCTCTTGCAGGACTCGGGTTTGCAGCACCACATGGCGGCTCACAACCACCTGTAACACACACACACACACACACACACACACACACACACACACACACTGATGCACACATTAATCTATTTTAGAAATCTGATTTCCTATATCATAATTAAACCTTAATAAAAGAAAAAAGAGAAGAAAATCACAACCTCATGTTTGGGTCACTTCAGTGTGCCAAAAACAAAAGCCAGTGCTTCTCTCCTCCTGGCAAACTCATCAGATGTGAGCCCCGCCCAGTCTCCAGAGAGCTGCTGAAACTCCAACTTTACTATTCAGTCAAACTCGAGAAAATGAAAGATTCCCATTTATCCATTTCTGAGCATCTCTAGGGATGTTAATAATGGCATTTGGCATTACACAACCCCTCACCCCCACCTGCCCCATGATGATGCAATGAGGGATATCTTCCCAGAGCTTTCATTAGGCTACGAGTGAACTTCCAAATTACCCTCAGGATTCCTTCCCGACTATTCATTTCTCCCACATCTGTTTGGGACAAAACCGTGTATTAACAGTCTAAGTCAGCCAGGAGTAGCGCTGAGTGCCTGTAACCCAAGGAAAATGAAGATTCAAGGCCAAACTGGTTTACAGAAATAAAAATAAAAAACATGAATTAAGAAAACAATAAAGTCCACAGATGGGGTTGAAGCATCACTCTTCGGCATTCTCTCTACAGTCATACAGACGTTCTGTTAGAGGACTGTATTAATCTGGGGTGAGGTTGATCCAGAAGGGCCATTTCCAGGTAGAAAGCTACAAACATTTTTAAGGTTTTCACAAGTCTGATATATTCTTCTCCATAGCTATCTCACTTTCCTCTTCTTACACCAGTGTAAAAAGAAAACAGTTCAATGGACTGGTTCCATGAACTGAGCTGACTCAGAGTCTCTTAGTTTTAATATTAAAATGTCAGCCTATCATTTTAATTGTTCTCTAACACCGCCAAATATATTTACAACTTATTTGCCTGTGCATTTTTTTCTTTCAAGGGTTCTTGCCCATTTTCTTCTGTTGTGGAGTTTTTCCTCATTGTTTTATAAAAACTGTTTACATATGAAAGACCATCCCTTGTCTACACTGTAAATACTTCATACTTGCCCTTCAATTTTGCTTAAAATGTCTGTAAGGGCAAAAAAATTATTCAAACATTTGGATACTGTCAAAGCATAAGTCTTTTTCATACTGCCTCTGATGTCCATCCCAAGAACATACAAGCACTCAGGGAGGCACTTTTTTTCATGAAAGGATTCTGTCTTTGGAATAGAACAAGGCAAAACAAAGAAAAACAATGATCTGACCCAGTTTTGAAACAGCCCAGCTCCCCAGAGGCACACCACATAGCTGTCCTGTGAAGTAGCAAGCAGAAGACAGCTGACCCCCTGCCTGAACTTTCTCTTGACATAAAAAAAAAAAAAAGTCAACAACAGCCCAGCAATGAGAACACCACCAAGCACACATTGGATTCATGTCGGCAGACAGATGTGGGCATATGCCACAGACCCTCTGCCAGCCACATCAGATGATGTGGCTTTGGAAAACACCTTTCCTGGTGTGTGGAAAGATGTGGTCATCCAGCCTGGCCACCATCACAGACCATCCCAACATGAACCGTGCTGGCATGCTGCTGGGATGGAGGCTGGGCACTGCTCTAGGAGGCCAGGCTCTCCCACTGCCAGCCTGTGACCATGAATGACTCAACCATAGCTGTGGGGACCAGGGGAAGTGACGAGGTCCAACTCCGCGAGTCCTTCTGTACATCAGAGAGGAAGATGGCAAAGCTGCTTCATTTGCTCTTCATTAGCAGCAGAGAAACACAGAAGAACCGAGTACTCTCTACTCAGCACTCATCCACAGAAGGTGACTTGGCCTGGGCTATCTGGAAGTTGGATTTGGGATTACTGAAGCCAAGTGAACAAAATCTGTGTTGGAATATCACTCAGACACACACACACACACACACACACGCACACGCACACACACCAGGACTTTGAGCTCTAATGCAGGGACAGACAGACGGACAGACACAGACACAGACACACACACACACACACACCAGGGCTTTGAGCGCTAATGCAGGGACAGACACACACACACCAGGGCGCGCGCGCACACACACACACACACACACACACACACACACACACACAAAGGGCTTTGAGCACTAATGCAGGGACAGACAGACGGACAGACAGACACAGACCCACACAGACACACACACACATATACCAGGGCTTTGAGCGCTAATGCAGGGACAGACACACACACACCAGGGCTTTGAGCACTAATGCAGGGACAGACACACACACACACACACACACACACACACACACACACACACAAAGCGCTTTGAGCTCTAATGTAGGAAGCCTCCAAGGTGACTGATAACCAGTGAAACACACTTATCAGCTCCACCCCTCACCCTAAAGTATGAGGGGGGTTAGGGTGGGGGGTGTGATCCTGTTCTTTTTCACACTAAAGAACTGTGATATGTCATTTACCATGCAGCCTCTTCCCTGGCATTGGGAGAGGTGTGTTCCCCAAAGTAGGGCATGCCCCAATTCCCAAGCTAGTCTGCACTGGGGGGAGGGGGGGATCTGGACTCCTGCAGAGACCTCCTAGCGCTGTGGGTACAAACCAAACTGAAAGGAGACTGTAATGTCAGAAACGGAAACGCTGCGGGGATGGCCCACTAAGGCAGGCAAAACATTAAAGCCCTGCCCCTTCACACTTTCTGTCCTCTCTGAGCTACCACAGCCTTCTTCTTGTTCCCCAAATACACCCCTCCCACAACAGGACCTTGGCATTGTCCTCTGTAATGGCACATTCTTGCTCCCATTGAGTTCTGAGCAAGCAGCAGCTGCCTAGACAACGTTCAGCTTCCAGCAAAGCCCAAAAGAACCCAGGACATTACTAGACTCTAGTCACACTGCTCACTTTATGGCCACCGGGGTGACCCTGGCTAACATCTACGCGTCTAGTACCGCCATGTCAATGTCCTCCCTTGCAGTACCCAGGGGCTGGCATGCTTGCTCAGTGAACAGCCAATGAACGGGTGAGAGGAACTAAGAGGCATTTTTAATTATTTGGCAGAAGAAAGACACAGGCGCCCACCCCAAAGATCCATCACATTCTGACCAACAATGAATTCTGCTACCCAGGTGTCATGCCGACACCACAGGCTTGCTCCCCAACAGCAGATGGGCAAAGTCCCCCGCAGGGGCCCAGCACTACTGTATGCTAATTCATTGTTAATTGCAAAGGGCCAGGGCCCTATAGGGAAGGCTGCACCAATTAGGCCAGTCACAGAGGAATACCGTGAGTAATTACCAGTTTATTCCAAGCCTCCCTTTAACCTGGAGGAAGCAGTCTACTTAGTGATGTATGCAGTATGTTTCTCTTTTCACTCTCTCCAGCCAATCTCCAGCCTTATTTAGGGAGAACAGGAAGGAACGGGGTGTCTAGAGGAAAGAATGTCTGAGTATTTAGTAGAGCATTTTCCCCTGGCCTGCAACTCTTTAAGAGGAAGAGGGTGTTCTGTCCCTTTCTGAACCCGCTGTCTCTACTCATTAGGAATGGGGGGGGAGGGGGGCGTGCACATGAGCATTACAGGCACACAAGTACAGGTTACACAGTAAAACCCACTTATGAAAATAAGCTGCCAAATTAGAAGGTCCTAAAATCTCTAGGGTTGTCTGCTTCGAAGCACTCAGAAAGGGGCTGGAGAAATGGCTCAGTGGTTAAGAGCACTGTTGCTCTTCCAGAGGACCCAGGTTTGATTCCCAGCACCCACATGGTGGCTCACAACCATCTGTAACTCCAGTTCTAGGGGATCCTAAGCACTCTTCTGGCCTCATCCAGCACCTGGCATACAAGTGGTACATAGACATACATACAGGCAAAACACCCATACACATAAAACAAAAACTAATACATGTATCTTTTTTTTAGTACATTTTTTTATTTATTTATTTATTTTTTTTACAAGCTGTATTAACTGGCTACTCCTGCCTTGGGAAACCAACTCTACCTTCCTATCACAAGATGGGAGATAACCAGATACAGAAGGTCAAATGTAGAATATTATCTTAAGGTGTGTTACTTTTATTTATGTTGCATTTGTTTAACTCTGTGAAGCTGTGTTACAGTGCCTGTCTAAAACACCTGATGGTCTCATAAAAAGCTGAACAGCCAATAGGGAGGCAGGAGAAAGAATAGGCAGGGCTGGCAGGCAGAGAGAATATATAGAGGGAGAAATCTGGGAGGAGAGATCTAGGATCGAGAGAGGAAGGAAGAAGTAGCCAGAGAAGAAGGAGGACTCCAGGGGCCAGCCACCCACCTACACAGCAAGACACAGAGCAAGAGTAAGATTTACAGAAATAAGAGACGTGGAAAAGCCCAGCAACAAAAGGTAGATGGGATAATTTAAGTTAAGGAAAGCTGGCAAGAAACAAGCCAAGATGAGTCCGGGCATTTATAACTAAACATAAACCTACGTGTGTGATTTATTTGGGAGCTGGGTGGTGGGCTCCCTAAAGAGCAAAAACAAACAACAGTCAAAGGTTACAGAGAGGGCTGACATACATGTCTCGTGGAGGAAACACTGGAACTTGAGCTGCTGGGCTGTGCATGTGCAGGGTCATGCCAGCTGCGAGGCTAACAGAGTAACTCGGATTCAAGGTTTGTGCCCCAGTGTATGTACCAACCCGGACGGGACTCGTGGCACACGTATCTTGTCCGGCCGTAGATACATGGTTGGAAACTGTCCGCCCAAATCTCAACCCTCCTGACAGGATCCACAGCTCTGTAAGCACTAAAGGGCGAAGGGAAATCGCCTCTCAGTATCGCGCATCTCCCTCAGCGCATGAGCGCCATTGGCTATTAAGCGTGTGTTTGTCAGTCTGAATAAGCACAAAGGTAAAGGGCAATTCATAGATCATCAGAAGGGCCCAGGCATGCCAGGCGCTGCCCCTGAGAGCTCATTACCAGCCGCCATGAATTATTTATGCAGGCCTGGTCCGCTGCACACACACACATCACATGCTGCGAAGGGGCACCTGGGCCCGCCTTAGCTGGGCCACCGACCAGAGGCTCCTCCTTGCTACCCTACCCCAGGAGAGGGTCAGTCACTCAATTAAGGAGACCTGCAGGGATGAGAGGATCTATGACCCACATGGACGGCCTCCCTCCCAGCATGAGAACATGCCCAAAGTGCACCCATCTAGCTGTGAAAAGACGCCCACTGGGAAACAAAAGGCAATTTAGGAAACAAAGTCTTGAAATTGCACTTGGGTGACAATTAGGAAATAAAGCCATTCTCTAGGGACACAGGAGGCTGCAGGCCAGAACGATTTCTACATAAATATTAACATTAACAGTGAGGGACAGCTGCCTATCAGGTAGCCTGTGTTCCGACCAGCAGCCTGGGATTCGGTGTTGGCCCTGAGAAGTTGTGCCCCAAACAGGGCATTAGCTACACTTTCTGCCACAGAACCCCAGCCAGACATTCTCAAGCTGGGGCAGCCAGGAAGGTTTCTTTGTGTCATATGTAAACATATTTATATAAACAGCCCACAAAGGTAAGAAACTGAGGTCCTACATGAAACTCATGTTTCTCAAAGAAATGAAAGGATTAACTCCAAATCTAGACCCCAGGGTCCTATTTCTCACTCCAGCTGTGATGGAGACAGCTGTTCTCTATACCTGGCTTGGTCTCCTGCTCACCAGGATAGCACCCTTGGTCTCCTGGCTGTGAGAGAGAACACACAGAGAAAGTCTTTAATTACACCCACATGTGACTCAGTCCAGCCCCAGCAAGGAGCTAAGTGCACAGGCACCATAAATCGGCCTGAAGGGGATCGGAGCCACCTGCCCACCCCAGGTGACAGAGTGCATGTCCAGTTGCAGGCAGACTACTCCTGAGAGTGAGCACTCATCATGACAGTGCTTAGGATGGCATGACCCAGAAGTACTGCCCATGCCTCCACTTTGTGTTCACCACTCACATGGACTTGACAAGGCTTGTTGTCTCGAAGAGGGAATCCGTCTCCAGAGTGTTAGCTCACATGGGCACCAACACAGGAGCACCAGCCTGGGCAGACGGTGAGGTGCTGGATGTGGAACGCTCAAGTGACAGAATGACAAGTGGGGCTCAAGCTGAAGGACAGAGTCCTCACCCAGGAGCTGTGGCAGATCAAGTCTAGAGGAAACCCACTATTCGGAGGGGGCTACAAGGAGAGATGAGGACTCCTCCTCCCACAGGAGATGGCTGAAAGGACCAGAATGAGAACATGGGGAAGAAGGACTCCACAGAGGTGGTACCCACAGGGAAGATCCCAAGTCCTACTGTGAGTACCTCTTCTCTGCCTAGACTCAGCTCCAGCAAGGTGGAGAGTCCAGGGGAGCTCACCGCATTCAAAACTGTTAAGCCACTCAGAATAAATGGGGGAAGGCTACACCCTCTGGCTGGAATGATCTATCTAAAACATGTTAGAACCCCAAAACACAGTATTATAAGTGAGGTTCTTAGGAGGCAGTTGGGACTGAAGGCATAAAGATGGGGTCCCCCACAATAGGCTTGGTGTCTGTGACAGACACCAAGCGCTGAGTGCGTGGTCCCCAGCTCCCTCTCCATCTGTGTGTCTCCCCTTCCTCCCATGTGCAGACAGCCAGATGACATCTAGAAATTTGGAGGAGGTTCTCACCAGATCCCTCCCATGCTGTCTTCTCTGAGCTCCAGGAAGACAGACTTCAGGCTCTGAAGCCTTCTGGCCTCTGATTTTTTTTTTTTTTAATCATGCCGCTCAGATCATTTGCAATGGTGTTCAGTTGTTCATGGGGAAGGAGATGCTCATCACTCTAAGGAGGTCAGATGAACAGTCATCACCTATCCCCAGGCAGGTGACTCAACTTCTTGTAACTCACAAGCCAACTTCTACTTTCCTGACTCAACACAAAGCCAGAAGTAACATCTTCAGCCCCTCTACACAGGTCCCCACCCTCCTCTGTACTCCCTGGATGCTGTGGAGTCCCATGAAACCACTCGACAGACTGGGCCTGTGATTCTGACCGCACACGACCCATTCCAGCTGTAACGGACAGACAGCTGTTCTCTGCACCTGGCTCAGTCTCCTGCTCGCCAGGCAAACACCCATGGCTCTTTAAGGATGCAACTGCTCAGCAGATTGTGTCAGTGCAAACACACAGCCCTCTAAGCAAGTGTTCCTGACCAGAATGAAGAAGGTATGAGATGGGCCACTCCACCAGACTGGGTGGGACTAAGGGACATGTCCTTGGCCATTGTGGTGGAACATCTGATCCCCAGCTGCTGCAGTTTGAGTTAGTACAGGGTTAGTACAGCCTTGCTTGGAGGAAGTACATCACCAGGGACAGGCTTTGAGAAGTAAAGGCTCCTACCATGTCGCTGGCTTTCTGCCTCTGCTTTATGCAGAAGATGGATGATGGACTTTCACACCCCACCCCACCCCACCCCACCCCACCCCCATAAGTCCAAATAAACTCTTCTATAAGTTGCCTTGATCATGGTGTTTCACCACAGCAACAGAGAAGGAACCAACACAGCTATGCTCCATGTGAGAAAGGGATAACAAGGTCAGAACCAGAACCGGGTATTCTGTTTGCTGTTAGGTCACTGGGAGCAGCTGGGCCAGCCTCCCCCCCCCCCCCCCCCGTGCCCGTCTGCTGCTGCCCTTCACTGCCTGGCCCAGCCCCAGCCAGGATCAGCTTCCACTCCTATAAACCTCAATCGGGCAGTCTGCCTGGCTGGCTGTCCACCTGTTGCTGGAGCTTCCTGCTATTCTCCAGCCCCCCATCATTGCATCCCAGTCTCGCCCTGCTATGGGACAGAACGTCACCATGCTCCCCTGCAAAGCTGCTGGTCACTTCCCCTTCAACCTCTTCTCTTTGAGTTCCCACTGCCAACCTGAACAACTATAACTAGTAGCCAAGCACTCAGCCCCTTCACTACGGTCACGAACTCTCCCTGCCTAGCAAGAAAACAAGCTGTCTACAGAAATGGAGAGGCATCCTTTAAAGTTGCAAAACCAGAAAACCCTGCAGAGCTCAGTCACTCCCCGATTCCCCCGTGGCTCTCCCTCCAGACACTGTGTGCTGCTGTTATTCCTATGACTGCTCAGGCTGCTGCTACTGTCACTGTCGTGTGCAGTTTGTGGCTAAAGGAGCATAGGGACAGCAGAGAGACGATAATGGATCAGGACAAGAGCTTCGCAGCACTGCACATTTCAGTCTTCTTCATCGCGCTGTTTTTGTCCCTCACAGGTCTCTAGCAGACAGACTGCAAGGCCTCTCATGAGTAATGACTCCTACAAATTGTTCTTCTCTCCCATTAAAAATATTGGGAGGTATTTTAAGAATATTTGGGGAATGGGAGAGAGATGACTCAGCTGGCAAGTGCTCGCCACATGTGCTGGTTGGTTTTTGTCAACTTGACACCAACCGAGACCTCTCTGGAAAGAGGGGATCACAACGGAGACACTGCCTCCACAAGACTGGCCTGTAGGCAAGCCTGGGGGGCAGCTTCTTGACTGATGTGGAAAGGCAGGCCCAGCTCACTGTGGGAAGGCAAAGCCTGGGTCAATGGTTATAGAAGAAAGCAAGCTAAGCAATCTATGAGGAACAAGACCGTAAGAAGCATCCCTCTATGGCCTCCGCATTAATTTCTGTTTTCAGTCCCTGTCCTGACTTCCTTGGATGATGGACAGGCTTAAGATAAAATAAACCCTTTCCTCCCAAGTTGTTTTGGGTTTTGGTGTTTTTCTACAGCAATAGAGACCCTAACTACGACAGTGTCATGAAGACCTGGCAGGTTCTCCTAACCCCAGGACTGGGGAGGCGGAAACAGGAAGTTTCCTAGAGCTTCCTGACAAGACACTCTAGCAACTGGTGAGCTCCAGATTCAGGCAGAGACCCTATCCCAAAAAGAAGAGCATTTATGGAGGAACCCGCTGTTGACTGCGGGCCTCTCCACCCTATATAGACACAGGTAGCTTGAATCAGACATTTGAACGCTGGGCCTCCAGTTGGTGGCACTGTTGGGGAGGTTCAGCCTCGATGGTGGAAGTGCATCACTGGATACGGGCTTAGAGAATATGTAACCTCCCCTCCTTCCAGTTTGTTCTCTCGGCGTCATGGGAGCTCTCTGCTCCCTGCTCCCTGCTCCCGCCACCATGCCTGATGACGGCTGCCATGCTTCCACTCTGGAACCTTAAGCCAAAATAAAGTCTGCCTTCTCTAAATTGCCTTGGTCATGGTGCTCTATCGAAGCGATAGAAAAAGAAATCACACAACACATATGCATCACACCACACACCCAGAGAAGAATCTTCTGGGCAGAAGCCAAGGAAAAACAGGCCATTGAGGGGTCAAGGGCCCCCTGCTCAGCCCTGGCTGTACCGTCTTCCAGGTCTGGGACACTGAATGAATCACTTGACCATGTTACTTCTCTAAGCTTCATTACCTCCCAGCATCCTCTTCATCCCCCAGAAGGCTAGCCACATAGAGAGAGGCAAGCCAAGTGCCTCGGCCCAACACTGAGCAGGGCAGATCACTGTCTCCACCTCTACCATGGACTCAGGGCTTAGCCACCAGCCTCCCCGGGCACCTCCCAGTCCCTGGCCTGGGACAGCTCTACCCACTGAGAGCTCCGCCCATAGACTCTCCACCAAGTCCTTGTTGGTCATAGTAATTGGCAGGTCTCCTCACCCCAACCCCAGCACCAGATTACAACAGGGGGTGGGAGAGGAGGTGGGGAGGATGACAGAGTGGAACTTTACAAAAGCTAGCCATGAATCCAGCTGGCTCCATCAGCCTTCAGCGCACTCTGCCAACCCTCTTTCCCGGGGAGAATAAGAAAGGACTAGATACGTACCAGGGAGGAGCCCAAAAGAAAGAGTGAGTAAGACTAAGAACTCCACAGTCCACCAAACAGTGTGGATTCCTTCACGCGACAGGGCACCCTGCAACACACAGGGGTCGGTCCGCACTGGGTGGGCATCTGTGAAGCTGGGCAGGGACGCACACATGCCTAGATCTTCTCACTGTGATGCACAAACTATGTCTGTCCTAACATATGTTCAGAGCGGTGATGTCTGTTTGCAACAAACACAACATGTAAGTATTATCTGCCTCTGAAAGTCTAAAATCCTGGTACCCCCCCCCCCCCGGGAACACAGGCCTGGGAGCCCACACTCTTACCTCTGCCACCGTGCCCAAAACTGTCCTTGCGGTGTCCTTCAGCTTTGCACACACACAGAATCCACACTAGTGATCTGAGCCATCCTCCCCAGTATGCCAGCTGAACTGGGCCTCAGGAGGATCAGGGTTCAACCCCCTCCGGTTACACACGAAACTGAAGCTGACTGAAGGCCTACAGTGAACAGCCAGGCTCCAGGCCTCAGCCCCATACCCTACTCCGGACTCCATGTGGTCACTCACAGCAGACACACTCCTAGGGACAAACAGGACTTCAGAACAGTAGCTGTGTTTCCTAGCCAGATGGCACACACTAAAACCATGCCTCACAGGTGAGTACAATGCCCACGTTTAGGACTGCCCTTTGTGTAAGCTGTGGGAGACCCAAGCCCAAGACAGAGAGAAGGGGCTCTGTCCCTGTGCATGGGAAGCTTCAGGCCAGCACCCTGGAGAAGGCAGGGCAGTAGAGGAGAGGGAGTACTGTGCTGATGAAGGCCTGGGTTCCCAGGGCCCACAGTGCTCGGCGGGAATGCTCTTTGAGGTTTTATTAGTATTTCAGACTTCTTTCAAGGGGAGATAACATCTCCATGCAGTTTCTCCAAATGTGCTCTGCTGTGCATGGGTCTGGGAACCCTCTCTCCCCCGTGCCGCTCAGTCCTTTCATCACGGGAAACAAGAGCACTGGGTTCAGTTCCCACTCACGCCCACCTTCTCGGCCAGGTGAGGCTAACCACATAGCCAAGTCTAGTTCAAGATAATAAGTGCTGCTTTTTGCTTTGCAACACCATGCATGGTGCTCCTAACTACTTCTATTAGGACCAGTTTTAGAGTCCATCAGAAGGTGTAGGGCTCACTGGGCTGCACAAGATACACTGTTCAAACGCCTCCTTCTAGACTCAAGAACCAGTCCTCCAACACGGAGCAGTTCGTGTTCTAGGGCAGGGGTTCTCAACCTTCCTAATGCTGTGACCCTTTAACACAGCTCCTCATGCTGTGGTGACCTCCCAACCATAAAACTATTTTCATTGCTACTTCATAACTGTAAGTTAGCTACTGTTATGGATCATAATATTTGTGTTTTCAGATGGTCATAGGCCACCTCCGTGAAAGCGTCATTCGATAACCCCGAGGGGTCCTGAAATGTTGGTCTAGTGAATGAGGGCTCAGAGACTCTGCCTGTCCTATGCAAGCAGGTGCCAGCATATCTGGATAGCTACAGCCAGAGTTCTGAACTGATGAGTGCCAGGTGCTACCAAAGCCGGAGTGATAGCAATGGGCAAAGAGCCGAGGCGGTGACTAGTGAACAACTAACCTTCAGAGGCTCCACAGACCTCTGCAGACACAGTACTGCTTACAGTCTAGAAAGCTCCTCCAAGCAAAAGGAACACACCATAATCCCACCCGGCACTGTGTTCACTGTTAAATAACTGAGTGCCCAGACCAGAGGCTGTGGACCAGGGGTGCATCCTCTCTCCTCCCCAGAGAGACATCTGTGTTCCAGAGTCACTGGCTGCTGGGTAGACCTTCTGAAGAGGCTTTCCACAAAGAACCTGCACAGGAATGAAGCAGCGCCATATTCCTTTCCTACATCTACCAGGGAAGGAAGGAGAAATTTTGGTTAAATTGCCTTTCCAAATCTATTCCTAATGGCACCTTCTGGAAACTGCCTCTATTCCGAGTGTAATGATTATATTTACCTTATGGGGGAAAAAATAAATGAAGAAACAAACAAATTGCACAGCTCGAGGGCGTCTGACAGGATTCAGCTGCTATGGACATTTTTCCATCTACATTCTTAGATTAGGGACCTATTAATAGCAAGCTTTCCCAAACAACAGTGAGCTAGCATGGGGATGAGCACCTCAGGAGGCCTCACACCACGGACACCAGAAGAGACGGCCAGCGTACCACTCCACTGGATGCTCACACACACTGGCGCGGTGTGCCAGCGCGTGCGTGCGTGCCTTGCTTGGAGGTGAGGATGACACTACCCCGGCTGAGTGCTCAGGCTGGAGAGACTCCAAAGCCAGAGCAGAGTCGAGCAAGTCTTCACAGGCAGAAGAAGAGACTGCAGAGAGATGCTCCATGTCTCTGAGTGGACAGGGCAGGCAGGGAGCGCTGAGGTCTGGCCGGGAAGGAGATAATCGAAGGACACACCATGCGTGTCCCGAGAGGGAGAGGACTTGAACGTGCCCAATGTGAAGAATCGATGCAGGTTTAAGATGGTGGAAATGCTACCTACTTCACTACAGTCATCCCACATCACATACGTGATCAGGGCAGCACAGTGTGCACGTAAGTATGTACAACTCTGACGTGTCCGTTTGGGAGCCGGAGAGATGGCTGGCTGGGGAAGAATGCTGTCTGAACAAGGACGAGCAGCTGCCCTAGACTGCTTTGTGTCGATGTGGTGAACACCATGACTAAGAGCAACCTGGGAGGAAAAGGCTCATTTCATCCCACACAGCTTTACGGTTCACCATGAAGAGAGTCAGGGCGGGAATGCAAGCAGGACTCTGGAGGCAGGGGCTGAAGCCGGGCCCATGAACGGTGCTGCTTACTGGCTTGCTCCCCTATGTTTGCTAATCCACCTTTCTTACAGCCAGGACCACCTCCCCAGGGATGGCACGCAGAACACAAGTGCGCACGCACGCACACACACACACACACACACTTTATCTTTCAGTGACAAGACACACACACACACACACTATCTTTCAGTGACAACACACACACACACACACACACACACACACACACACACACTTTATCTTTCAGTGACAATGAGGCCTCCTAGGGCCATCAGATCCCATGGGCTCTTCTGCCCCCTCCCACCTTCCAAAGCCTCTGAGGACAACGCTTTGATCACAGAATACAAAATGAAAAGGTAAACTGCCAGTTTCACACCTGGTGCCTCTGAGGAGCATCTGAGAGGCCCATGTGCCTCAATGTACACCAGTTTTGAAAACTATACTGTGACTTTGGAAACACTCCCAAGCATTAAAATCGTATCATTATTTATTCTACATTAAGTCCTTCAACAACACAAACTAAATGTTCCTAAGCTGGTTCCAACTGCCATGGCTACACATCAGCACCTCAGGGGATCTCACAGACCAGCAGTGGTGGTCGGGTGAATACAATCCTCAGAAGTGTGAGGTGCCGGGCTGCAGAGAGATCTGAGAAAGAACACACAAGAGCTCACCTTCTATCTCCAGAACCATGTTTTTAAAAAGCCAGGCATGGGCTGGTGAAATGGTTCAGCAAGTAAAGGGCACTTACAAATAAGCCTGACAACCTGAGTTCCATCCACAGGTCCCGCATGATGGAAACAAAGAACCAGCTCCTTCAAGCTGTCCTCTGACTTGCACACCTGTGCCCACACATAAAATAAACAGAATGTAATTTAAAAGAAAAAAATTAAGCCGGGCATAGCCAGGAGGTGAATGGGTACTTGGGGCGGTGTGTAAGGAAGAACAGAGACCCTGAGGTCTGTGGGGAGGATCGGTCAGGAGAGGCGGGGGTGGGGGGGGTGGGGGGGGTGGGGGGGGTGGAGGTCGGAGTAGGAGCCAAGAGGCTGAGCAAGAGATTAGCAAACTTCTGTCAAGGACCAGACAATAAACAGTTTAGGTTTTGTAAGCCGAGAGATACAACCAAAGAATTAGTGTGTCTCTCTGGCTTAGCTCTGTAACTCTACCAGTTCCTTGTGAATGCAGCCAGACAGCATGAGACACCAGGCATGATGTGGCTCCATCGAATGGCATACAGGGGGCTGAGATCTAGATCTTGTCTAACTTCCCTGCACCCCAAAGCTGTCCTAAGAACCTTGGCTCACCATGTAATCCACAGACACGGTCCTGAGCTAGAGGGCCACGCACACACAGGTCAGGGTGGTCTGGCCCGTGGGATGAAGGCTGCAGTCTAAGACAGGGACTGGGTCTTCACTGTATGCCAAAAGGAGTCACCACAGAAAGAGGCCCAGTGGAAGGCCATGGAACTTGGCTTCATGAGTACCTCTAGGAGAACTGGCTGGAGTTCTGGATCGTGGGGGAAGACAGCACGGACCCACAAAAGAGACTAGTGGAGCATCACAGGTAGGCTGTGCCACCGTCACGGCGGAATCATGCTGATCCGCTTCTCTGACGGGACTGCTGCGGACCTGTTCTTCAGAAGGTAATCACAAGTCATTACGTGAGGCCACAGGGCAGGGCTCCGATCAGATGGGCCCCCGTGCTCCTTAAAGGAGGAGTGGGAGGAGGAAAGGGGGGCAGCAGATCTTATCCCCCACTCAGGTCAGTTCCGAGCAGAAAGGCCAAGTGAGGACCTAGAGAGGTGTCGTCTGAGAGCCAGGAGAGACGACCTCACCAGAAACGACACCCTGGCCTCGGCCACTGGCTTCCAGGACCCTGGGGAAAAGGGATGGTTTTTTTTTTTTTGTTTTTGTTTTTGGAAGCACCCTCTCAGGGCCTGCCTCGGGGCTGAGTGACACACACGGCAGCTATCTGAGAGACTGTGAGCTCCGGGGACCGTCCCATTCCCTGAAGGACCTATCTCAGAAGTCATGAAGAAAGGGTCCATAAAGAACTCTGGGGAATGGAGCAACAGAGAAGCTAGCTGGGAAAACGAAGTGTCCAGGTGAGCTGGGGGAGGGAGACAGAAGCAGGATGCCCTGAGCATGGCCCGCCACCGTAATGACCTGCCATCATAGAGCTTATATGACGATGCACGAAAACTAAAGAACCACATCAATGAAGTCCTCCTACCTCTGACCTACGTCCTTATGTCACACCTGCACGAACAGAGGCAAGAAAACACCAAACGCCACCTCCCCAGAGAACGTCAGCCTGACTTTACCGCAGGAGGAGGTCCAGGATCCTCCCTCTCAGACTTTGGACAGGGGAGGTGAACCTGCATGTGGGAGGGGGGACTCCCTAGAAGCCACTCATGTGGATGCTGGTAAATTGAGGATCACAGTAGCTACAGTTTGCTCGGCTTCTTTAAGTTTGTCAGGCAAAACCACCTATGAAAGCCCCTGGCACTTCTTCCCCCGCAAGCGACACTGGGCCAGTGTCACGGGAACAGCCACCGTTCCAGTCAAGACTAACCCACATACCACAAGCACACAAAGGAGGCAGTAAGAAACCCACAGAGGCTTGTACAGTCATGACCACAGGCGGCCAAGCCTCCCCAATGTGATGAGTGGAGAAGTATCACTGTTGTGTGGGGGCACTCTGTGACATCTATTCTGGAGGCTTTTTCGGGGTTTATCTGGGGGGTCATGGCTGAGAGCCACATGTTGAGACCCACACAACTCTGTAGCACTTCCATTTCACATCTGACACCCGCCATGTCTGGGTATTTAAACACACCTTCCTGAACAGTTCACTCCCAGGGACCACATCCTTGCCCTTCCCCCGTGTGGGGTACCAGGGTGAGAACACGTCCCCGGCCTCCCTGGACATCATCTGCTCTGTCCTCTGCTTCCTCCTGGGTATGACTAAGTTAAGGAGAAATACACATACAGGAACACTCACGCAGATATTCACACACACACACACACACACACACACAGAGGGATCCACATACAGACTGTGTAAGATGCACTCTCACACAGGCTGTACATGCGCATACACACACTGGAACATACTCTGTTTGTACATCCTTGCTGACTACATCTAAACATGTATCTGCATGAGACAACCCCCCCTCCAGCACACTCAAAAGCAACTGGTACATGCAGGTGCCCCCTACAAATATCAAGAAGCTTCCATGCTGGCTTCACACATGATCGTCATGGGTGAAACACAGAAGCCAAGTGTCAGCTGACCCACATGAGTGCATTTTCATCTGCTCCAGGAAAAAAATAAGCTCACTGGCACACACTGGACACTACACTCAGGAGGCAGTCAGGCCCCCACCCCCTCAGCTGGCCAAATACACAACACAGCTGAGCGCAATCACAGCCCTAAATATTTACACCAATGAGTGACCAACTGGTTCTTCATGTGCTTTTAAAATAGCTCCATGATTCCACACACAGCCAGAAAGGGGACTGTGGGGGGATCAAGCGCACTCCATCTCTCTGGTTCTGTCTATAAACAAGACGTAATCACTCAGCTACCCTCATCCCTAGGGAATTCAAGGTTTATCCAAGGATAGCAGCTCTCTGTGGCTGGCCAGTAATGGACCCATGATGTGACTTTCTCATCTCCCCTGGGCCTCACCTTCCTGGACACCACACAGCTGGCAGTGCCCTGCTCTCTGGAGGGAGGAAAGAGCTCTGAACTCCTCCCAGGAAACAGTTCCAACTCCTCAGGCTGTACCGAGACTTCACTCCAGCACAACCTGATTGGACCTGATAACGTCCCCGATTCTCACCCTCTGGTGGGGGCATCTAAGCATAATGACCACTAGTACGTGCTTTATATCATCTGTGGGGGGCTCCATGGTCCGTGCTGCCCAAATTCAGGGTCTCTGATGACTACACCCAGGCTCCCTGTAACCTAGCATTGTATGCTTGTTCCCTGTTCTTCATAGAAAGCAAACGTGATCAATTAATTATCTAAGGAAGTACCCAGGGAAGAGTGGCCCAAAGGGACACCCTGCAGGCCACTTTCAACAGCCTTAGGTGAGAGGGGTCTTACAGATGTTGTCATCTTTCCTTTTATTTAAAAATACCTTCTAAAAATAATTAACATTAAAAATAAAACCAAAGATGCTGCCAATTGAGTCCAGTAGAATGTCATGTGTCATCAAGCCATCCCAGGGCACAACCTCGGACACCTCCCTGGGCCACCACAACCAGCCACACACCCAGAGGGCCAATGGAGCTCTGTTAAAAACACCCAGCACTGCACCTCACTTGGCAGTCTAAGTTGAACGACCCCACTGCAATGAGGCAGAACAAGGTGAGGTGTTAGACACACGGATGAAACACGCACATCGGCCACTTCCCCAGCCCCACGGAAAAGCCGCTCAGATGGGACGCAATGCACCGGACTTCAAGTCTCCTGGGAGACAAGGGTCAGAGTACAGGAAAGGCCGGTCTCTAGGAGATAAGAGGAGCGGGGGGCCACTGCAGGGTGGTCTGAAGGGCTTCGCTGTGTGTGGCCAGGGGTCAGGCCCCGAACATGACTGTCTTGATCCAGAGTGAAGTCGCTAGGTCCAGATCTCTGGGAACTGCATGTCAAGAGATGAGCGCTGAGGCCCAGGACGGTCCGGAAGGAGCCCTTGTTGGGGTCAAGGTGCATTCCGAGCACAATGCCTTCAGACAGGAGTCTGCTCACTCTCATTCCCACCGCGACAGAGCTGACTCAAGTCTGCCTGGGCTGCCACAGACTGAGTGTTCTCAGAGCTTAAGTCCAAGGTCACGTGCCAGCCAGGACACCCTAGATAACAGGCTATCCCCTAAACTAAAGAATATTAGTTTATGCCTCTCAGCCAGAGCTGGGGACACTTGCCTTGCTTTGCTGGGCTTTTTTTTTGGGGGGGGGCAGGGGGGGGTCTTACTATGTTGCCCAGGCTTCCTTCAAACTCCACAGCAAAAGATCCCCAACCTCAGCTTCTCAAATGCCAATACTATAGGCACCGGTCAATCTGCCCCAGCTTCCTGACCTAATCCTTAAAATCCCAACTCAGTCACCATAACCAGCTATCTAGGACTGAGGTCTGAGGAAGGAGTGAGAGCCGTCTCCAAGGTTCTTCTCTAGAAAACTCTGCTTTTGAAGTCAATGAAACCCCAGCATCTCCTCCTACCAGCCTGTCAAATATACCAGGAAGTTCAGAGGGTACCCCAGCTCCTCCTGCATCCACCCAGACGAAGAAGCAGTGCAGAGCATTGCCTGGAGCTCACCAGACAGACTCTAGGCATCCCCACCTGCTGGACTCAACTCTGCATGGAAGAAGGTTCCCTGGGCCTCAGCATGAGGAGCTGGAACAGCCTGGACCACAGTCCTGTCCCGAGGGGATCCCTATCCCAAAGGTCCACAGGGCTCCAGTCTGAGCCACAGACCCTCTCCAGGGACTCCACAGGGTTGATCCTCCTATGTCTGCCCAGATCCTACCTCCCAGGTGTGAGCAAGTGTTGGCTGAGAACACAGGAATACAGGAAATGGTCTGCCACCCCACGTGTCCTGGCTGGCACCTCAGCATCATGGCCAGCTGTGCCACCTCACTGACATGAAATCAGGTCAGCGTAACCCCCTGAGCATACGGCATCCCTTCAGGAGTGCATGCCCGGGTGTTGTCCAGCCACTTCCAAAGCACAACCAGGTAAGTAGGAGAAGTGCCCGCCCCGCTGCACAAACATGCATGACAGTTTACCATCAACCCTGCGGTTCTCCACCATATTTCTACAGCCCACTCTGCTGCTGCGGCTGATGTAACCAGTAAATGGGTGTTTGCAAAACAAGCGAATGTGTACATTTTCCTCCATTTTCAAAGATGACTAAAATGTCCAACAACAGCCTTTGCCGCTCCATATTGCTACCAACAGTTCATTCCTGCTGACTTCTTTCAGCTATAAACACTCAGCCACACCAGCATGGGATAGATTAACACACAGCTTTAGGGATGGACTGCCTGCCAGACACCAGGCCGTGGGGGGGGGGGGGGGGGGGGGGACCCAGACTCTGTGTTCACACGCCTCGCTCCCTCCATCTACTGGTGGCTGACGGAAATGGGTCGGCCGAAAGCCTGGCTTCAGAGTTAAAACAACTGGTAAGATCACATGATCCAGCCACACCTAGAAATCTACCCAAAGGACAGAAGCACTCCACAGAGACACCTGCTCACCCATGCCTACCGCAGCACTGTTCACAACAGGCCAGGTCTGGAAAGAGCTCGGGTGTCTGGCACCAGATGAATGGATAAAAGTAGTGTGTAAACACTTCTTTTTACATTTACTAAAAGTAAAACACACAGGGGTTTTACTTAGCCATAAGGAGGAAATAAAGTACGTTATTGGCAAGTAAGCCAGACCCAGGAAGACAAACACAGCATGCTTTTTGTCATATAAAGAACATGGGTGTGATACACACCACACCTCACACAACCTCACACACATGCAGAACATGGGTGTGATACACACCACACCTCACACAACCTCACACACATGCACAGCATGGGTATCATACACACTACACCTCACACAACCTCACACACATGCAGAGCATGGGTGTCATACACACCACACCTCACACACATGCAGAGCATGGGTGTCATACACACCACGCCTCACACACATGCAGAGCATGGGTGTTATACACACCACGCCTCACACACATGCACAGCATGGGTATCATACACACCACACCTCACACACATGCACAGCATGAATATCAGACACACCACACCGCACACAACCTCACACACATGCAGAGCATGGGTGTCATACACACCACACCTCACACACATGCAGAGCATGGGTGTCATACACACCACGCCTCACACACATGCAGAGCATGGGTGTCATACACACCACGCCTCACACACGTGCAGAGCATGGGTGTCATACACACCACGCCTCACACACATGCAGAGCATGGGTGTCATACACACCACACTTCACACACATGCAGAGCATGGGTGTCATACACACCACACCTCACACACATGCAGAGCATGGATGTCATACACACCACACCTTACACACATGCACAGCATGGGTGTCACACACACCACACCTCACACACATGCACAGCATGGGTGTCATACACACCACACCTCACACACATGCAGAGCATGGGTGTCATACACACCACACCTCACACAACCTCACACACATGCAGAGCATGGGTGTCATACACACCACACCTCACACACATGCAGAGCATGGGTATCATACACACCACACCTCACACACATGCAGAGCATGGGTGTTACACACCACACCTCACACACATGGTGAAAATGGGGGAGGAACTATTTGCAAAGAGGAGGTACCAAAGCAGGGAGAGACAGAAGGGGGTTAAGGGAAAGGAGATGATAAAAACAAAAGATACACTTGAAGATGCGATTATAAAACACATTCATTGGACAAATATAAAATAATTTAAAAAATCAGCACTAGCAAATGTCCACAGCATCATTTTGGTGACAAATATAGAACCGAATAATGTAAAGCATCACACTCAACGAAGTCAAAACACGAGCAGACACACAGACACAAGGGTGATGAGCAGACACACGAACACAATGGTAATGAGCAGACACACAGACACAACGGTGATGAGTAAACACATGGACACAACAGTGATGAGTAGACAGACACATGGACACAACGGTGATGAGCAGACACATGGACACAACGGTGATGAGCAGACACATGGACACAACGGTGATGAGTAGACAGACACATGGACACAACGGTGATGAGCAGACACACGGACACAAGAGTGATGAACAGACACATGGACACAAGAGTGATGAGCAGACACATAGACACAACGGTGATGAGCAGACACACGGACACAATGGTGATGAGCAGACACATGGACACAATGGTGATGAGTAGACAGACACATGGACACAACGGTAATGAGTAGACAGACACATGGACACAATGGTGACGAGTAGACAGACACATGGACACAAGAGTGATGAGCAGACACATGGACACAACAATGATGAGCAGACATACGGACACAACGGTGATGAGCGGACACACGGACACAACAGTGGTGAGCAGACACGTGGACACAATGATGATGAGCAGACACATGGACACAACGGTGATGAGCAGACACACGGACACAATGGTGATGAGCAGACACATGGACACAATGGTGATGAGTAGACAGACACATGGACACAACGGTAATGAGTAGACAGACACATGGACACAATGGTGACGAGTAGACAGACACATGGACACAAGAGTGATGAGCAGACACATGGACACAACAATGATGAGCAGACATACGGACACAACGGTGATGAGCGGACACACGGACACAACAGTGGTGAGCAGACACGTGGACACAAGAGTGATGAGCAGACACATAGACACAACGGTGATGAGCAGACATACGGACACAATGATGATGAGCAGACACATGGACACAAGGTGATGAGCAGACACATGGACACAAGAGTGATGAGCAGACACACAGACACAATGGTGATGAGCAGACACGTGGACACAACGGTGATGAGCAGACACACGGACACAAGAGTGATGAGCAGACACACGGACACACGGTGATGAGCAGACACACGGACACAACGGTGATGAGCAGACACACGGACACAATGGTGATGAGCAGACACACAGACACAACGGTGATGAGCAGACACACGGACACAAGAGTGATGAGCAGACACACGGACACAATGGTGATGAGCAGACACGTGGACACAACGGTGATGAGCAGATACGTGGACACAACGGTGATGAGCAGACACATGGACACAAGAGTGATGAGCAGACACATGGACACAAGAGTGATGAGCAGACACGTGGACACAACGGTGATGAGCAGACACACGGACACAACGGTGATGAGCAGACACATGGACACAACGGTGATGAGCAGACACACGGACACAACGGTGAGCACTGGGAGAAGGCAGGTCCGGACCTCACCCCCTTCTGGGGATGTTTCCCTGCATCCTGGATAGTGAACAGAAGCATCCTCCTCCCAAGATACCCGCTGTTCTGCTCTGAGAGCTGGGCTATGCAGGAGTTAGCACTACAGTCAAACAGGCCCCCTCACAAACCCTTGGTTCCCACCACTTCTATACACTTCCTGGAGAAATCTGAGCTGTTTCACCTGAGATCCCTCCTTCCTGTCAGCTGACCTGGGTCCTGACTCTAGCCACTGCTCCTGGATGGGGGAGACGACGCCTC
Source organism: Peromyscus eremicus (assembly GCF_949786415.1). Lineage (NCBI taxonomy): Eukaryota > Metazoa > Chordata > Mammalia > Rodentia > Cricetidae > Peromyscus > Peromyscus eremicus. Next base: position 5,832,561 of record NC_081429.1, on the reverse strand, counting down.
CTTCCAGGCTCTTATCATCACGGTTCTAACCTTTAAAAAGAACTAGCTAGCTGGCATGCACGGATGGATGGATGGATGGATGCATGGATGGATGGATGGATGGATGGATGGATGGATGGATAGACAGGCAGACAGACAGACAGACAGACAGAATAAAAAGAACTAGCAGCTTACAATGACACTAATCACTCACTCAATTCTTCTTTCAAACAGGAAAATAAAAACTTAAAGAAAGGTAAAATCTCATGAACTAACTCCATAGGTCAGCCGAAAGGCAGCGGGAAGAAACAACCAGAAAGGAAAAGACTATGACTTAAGAAGTCAGAAGACCCGGCTTAGTCCTGGGGAAGAGAGGAGGGCCGCAGAGGAGAAAGAGCACTGTGGTGCGTCTGCAAACTGCCAGCCCACTTGCTGCTAAAAGCGGAGCATCCACGGTGCAAAGTCTAGCAAAGGCCAGCAGGGGGCAGCAGAGGCGAGCGAGAAGACAAGTCTAAGCCTCCCCTAGCCACTTAGACTTCTCAGGCCCCGCTTCCTTCCTGCCCCTGAAGAGCCTTATTTGCTGAACATGAGTTTACAATCACTGCAGAACAAAAATTTTAATCTATATGTACTCTTAAACTTCCCCTAAGAATGTGACTCATCTTTCTTTTTATACTACTTGAATAAACAAGTTTGAAGGCCTCAAAGCCAAAATTCATGGTATAATATATACTTGAGTGTATGAATGTTTGCATGGTGATGTTACAGTCAGCAAACATCACCGGCTTAAATGAGGCAAAAATCTTTTGGGGGGAGTGGGGAGGGGTGTTTTAAGACAGGGTTTCACTGTCTAACAGTCCTGGCTGTCCTGGAACTCACTCTGTAGACCAGGCAGGCCTCACAGAGATCCCAAAGAGCATCTGTCTCCCTATCGTACACCACCACAGCCCAGCAGCAAAAATCTTGAAGGTTTTTATAAAGTTCAATGGAAATATTTAATATGTAAGGCAGTAAAATTTAAAGCAAAAACAAAACAAAGCAAAAACTCATTAATACTACCATAACTCATCCTAAGATTTGAAGCCATTGCTTTAGAAATTAGACTCTTAGATCTCTGGAGATCCCCCACCCACCTATAAGGAGAGTGGATGACCCCACCTATATCCTTTCACCACAAACCCAGAAGGTTCAGGAAAAGCTGATCATGTGCACTCCAGCATGGGAGCCTGGAGTAGCTCTGACAGCCAGTGCAGGGTGAGGCAGGCAGTCATCATACAGGAGCACAGCTGCAGCCCACAGCTGGCCAGCCACCTCATACCTAGTCAGGTAAGCAAGGGGCTGGCAGCTGGAGGGAGGCGGAATTCAGAAGCTCGGTGGCCCTAGAGGCTGTCTTCCGTGCCACAGTTCCAAGCCCCTTTCATGTGATCACCACAGACAGCAGTGAGGAGGGAAATGTGCCTCTTTAGGGCACCAAGAATTCTCTGCCCACCCTCCATCTACTTCCATGGTCAAACAGTCCACCCCGCACCCTCGGACTGAGAGGATGCTGCTTCCCTGGCAACATCAGCAGCCAAGGCCAGGCCCTGGCTCCCACCATGACTGTCTCCCAGAAAAGGACTGCCTGGGAGAGCTGGCAGACTTGTATCCAAGGTCAAAGAAACAGGTGAGTTTCCGTAGAAAGAGAGCTGAAGAACAGTAGATGACACCAACTGCTGAGAAACCGAGAGGCCGGCTAGAACTCGGGAAACAAGCCACACGGGAGCCATCTCCACCAGAAGAGTCTTTAAAAGTTCCCTCAGCAACAGCAGTTTCCCCCGTACTGTGCAGCAGGGCACGGGGTGTCTGCAGAGCCAGTGTTGGTGGACTGGCGTCTGCGGCAAGCTGGATCTGCAGGCTGGCAATCTCAAAGCAAAACCATCCTTAAAAGAAACGGGAAAGGAATTACTGGTCTCATGCTGTGGACTGAAGGAAATGCAGAGACTGGCCCAAAAGAGAATTCAGGAGTCCCAAATCAATGACTATGGCTTCCTCATGATGTGGCCTTTGGGGGTTCTACGAAAACCCAATGACTATTTCATACCCAGGTCTTGCTATTCCGAGAGACCACTGGTCAGAGGCTGGGTGACGGAGACACCAATGCCTCAGCATGGGGAGTGGAAGGAAGGCTGCGAGGGACTGGAGGCCCAGCAGAAACAGTTCTCAGGGAGGAACCAGTGTTTTCTGTTCTGGGGTAATCACCAAGTGTCACTCTGAAGAGTACCTGCCCTGCAGTTCCCATCTAACACTGTTGGAACTCAGCTGTGCACCAAAAAAGTACTGTTCATCCTCCTGCACATGGCTCCGCTTCCATTCCTGAGACCTGCAGGAAAGGGGCAGCAGCGCTCGGACCCCACCCAACCTCAGCATGCTCCACGGAAACGCTCAAGCTTCTGGCTGTAGTAACAACCCGGCCACAAAGCTGCTCTTTGACAGAATAGATTGTTTCCAGGCTGTTGTGGGGACCCTCTCCCTGAAGAGACAGGGCATTGTCTTTAGCCCCGCCCCCTATAGGGCGCCAACAATAAACCACACAGTAAGATCCCACGGAAGCCCAATGGGAACCAATGAAAGCACAGGTGATGGGTACTTGCAGGAGCATTAGTAACTCCAAAGCTGTCCACCAGGAAGCCTCACCCCATCATGGACAGGGCTTCCCCACAGCTGCACCGAAGGAGCTCTACTCCCCAGGTAACATCCCACTGTCTACAGCACTTCCCCCAGACCAGGAGGCCATGTACAATCAGGGAGAATTAACATATAAGGTACAGCTGGCCCCATGGTGCAGAAGGGCGTGACTGAGATCGGGTGAGGGTCCCTCCTACGATGAAGGAATGTCAACCAAGTAGCCACAGCTGCTGGGATGACAGGAGTGCTGTGCTCAGGGTGCAGCGCTGCACAGCAGACATTAAAAACCCAATGGGTGTCTTTCCATCCTTTCAAAGAATGCCAAACACACCCAGCAGACACTGCACAGGCTGAGCCCGGAATCCCAGCCTCGTACCTGGTACTTGGACTTGGCAGAGCACAACTCAACGTCAGCTGCGCCTCAGGCTGGCTGGCTGTCACTGGCCAGCTGTCTGGAGCTCCAGACAGGATTCCTCACCCTTCCATGGACTCTCCTCTGCCACCCGGGAGGCTTTACAAATCGGCAAGCTCGGTGGACAAGGGGGTCAGAAGTGATTCTGCGACTTTCTCCATGTTTATATATGGGTAATACATTCTCTCTACAAATGGCTCAAAAAGACTATTCAATTCAAGCCAATGGCTTTTCCAAGCAAGCAAGGACTTAACGAGCATTTCCATTAGGAATGGTCAACTACAAGCAGAGTTCAATCAAGTAAGTGAAGTGTGGGGCTCGAACCTGGGCCCTGGCTGTTCCCTGAGTCTAGCATGGGGAGTTTTCTCAAGTCATCCATCCATGGGTGTGCACTGTATAGGAATGACAGCTCTCGGATCATCCCTGAACAGCTGAGACAGAATTCCTGTCAGGGATCTGAGGACCTCTCCTGGGGCGTGTGGTCTGACGAAAGAATGTGCCACACCTCCAAGTGGTTAGTTTGCTCACACAGCAAACCCGCTCTCTACGGAGTCCTGGGCAGCCCCCTGTCACAGTACACACAGGAAGGGCTGTGAAGCCAGAGCTCAGGACAACAGGTGGGTCACTGCCCAGAAACCTCAACCTACATGGACTGGGACACACAGAGGGCACAGGGTTCATCAGAGGTCAAGATCAGCTCCACCTTTCACTTGAGAAGCAGCTACTGACAGGGTCTGCCTTCCAGCCTGCCCACAGGAGGTTCCTAGTGGAGGAGAAGTGCACAGGTCCCCATTGGTAAACTCACACACCTCAGGTCTCACGGGCCTCCTGCACATGGTAGGGTATGAATGTGAGATCAATGTGGGTAGTATAGCCAGCAAGAGGAAACAGGTCTGTGTCTTTGAAATAAAATGTCCAAAAGGCAGCCAGAGAGCTCACCTAATATGTTCATAAGTGCTCTGGACTGACTCACACTCAAAACTCAATAAAAATCCTTAGTCTACTCTTTTCTCCAGGAAAAATTTCTCAGCCCCCACTCCCCAACCCATCAGCATTTAACCAGTTGGTCACTGAAGTTCCAAACCTCTCTTGGAAAACCTCATCCTGTCTTAGTTAGGGTTACTACAGTTGTGATGAAACACCATGACCAAAACTTGGGGAGGAAAGGGTTAATTCTGCTCACAAGTCCATAGTACAGGTCATCACTAAAAGCAGTGAGGGCAGGAACTCAAACAGGGCAGGAACCTGGCGGCAGGAGCTGATACAGAGGCCACAGAGGGGTGCTGCTTACTGGCTTGCTCCTCATGGCTTGCTCAGCCTGCTTTCTTACAGAACCTAGGACCACCAGCCCAGGGATGGCCCCACCTACCATGGGCTGGGCCCTCTCCCAGTGATTTTCTCAATCACTAATTGAGAAAATGCCTACAGCCAGACCTTATGGAGACATTTTCTAAATTGAGGCTCCCTCCTCTCTGATGCCTTGTGACATAAAACTAGCCAGTACACACCCCATGCCTGATCTGTCAGGAACTTGTATAAACATGCCTGAGTGACAGCTGACACCCTGGAACGCAAGGACAGGTCTGACTTTTACTGTACTTGCTCCTCCTTAACAACTTGCCCATGACCTCAGCTTTGTCCAGTAGACCCAGACAAGGAACCTGTCCTTCTTTCTGCCATGTCTGTACACAGGGAACAGGGCACGGGGAAGGAAGACAATGGTGGGCACTGAAGATGGTGTAGGAAGCAGGAGAACACACCCGCTACTGGATTCTACCTACACGCCTTTAACAAAGTAAAAATACAGTTAAGTAGGATGCATGTGTTCAGACAGCCACTGAGCACAGAGCCTGAGAATCTGTAGCTTCACTTGATAAAAATCACTTCCCACATGTAATTAGGTTAAAGATTTTGAGGCTTTTTTTTTTTTTTTTTTTTGATGACTCTGAACCATGGCAGTGACCCAAAGTAACCCTAAGGGTCATTAGGAGAGAGAGGTGGGTGAGGGTCAATGTTGTGGGATAATCTTTTTGTACACTGTGAAGATATGTCTTTGCCAAGGCACCTTCCGGTTGGCTTAATAAAGAGCTGAATGGTCAATAGCTAGGCAAGAAGAGGTTAGGTGAGACTTCTGGGCAGAGAGAGAGAAGAGAAGGTGAATCTAGGTGTGGGGGAGATGCCAGAGGACATAGAGAGGAAACTGGAAGTGAAAGATGAAAGAGAGGTTAAAAAAAAAATGAGGCAAAATGTAGATTAATATAAATGTGTTCATTTAAGTTATAATAGCTAGTGGGACAAGCCTAAGCTACAGATCATGCTTTCCTAATTAATAATAAGTCTCCATGTTGTTATTTGGGAGCTGGCTGGCAGAACATATGGTGCCCAATGTGGGGCATCCATCTTCGACAAACAGGCCTAGAATATCTGACAGTTCTGTGACAGGTTTTTTGTGAAATCTGAAACCACTGGACAAAGGAGACATCCAAAGGAGGAATCATCCAGAGAAAATGCCCCAAGAAAAAGAGTAAGTTGGTCTAACGGTATAACATAGTTCCAATAGGACAAAATCTCATAAATCTTCCCAAATGTTTGTCATGACTGCTCTCTACAGACATATAAAGCAAATAAATGGTCTTTTGTAGTCCTAATTCAATTAAAAGCTGGCTCTGGAGTTGGATGGAGTGTGTCTCTCTCCATCTCTAAACTCAAGCATGCTTGTTAAAGGAGAATCCAAAATATCTCTCTCATGTCAGAAGAGGCACTTGGTATGGGACAGAATAAAAACCAAAATTAGGGACTATTCTATTGTCATTAATTTCATAATCCTTTGGTTTTGACTCTTTAAAACTTTTCTTAAGGTATAATATTATCTCAAAATGTATAAGTATTTAAACTTTTTATTATGATATTTATGGTCATATAGAATACTAACTAAATCTAAATTTAGGCTTCATCTAGCTTCCTGTATGTGATTTCAGGCTTGAGTATGAAGCAGATAATCAGGTATTAAACATGTGTATCCAGTGTATTTAATAGATTATGGTCCTTTAACCTCTCCAAGATCTGCTGCATATGACATTTAAAATGTTTAAGTTTTCTGCAGTGAACCATGAACATTCCTAACAGAGACCTTTGAAGTCTCCAAAACGATGATGGGACCCCACAACAATGATTCCACCTGGATTGTGGTAATGCCATTAAGCTGACAAACACCATCCAAAGATCAGCTCTGGAGTACAAACTGCTCAGGACAATTTCAAGGTGGTTAGCTAAGATGGTCCAGCCTTGTGGACTACTCCAGTCAGGACTTCAGATAAGCCTTGTACCCTCCCATCATACCACAACTGGACAACAACTAGCTCTCCCAAAACTTGATCTTTATCTCAACTTTTTCAGGGACCCCTAAAGATGTTGTCACCCCAGATAACAGAAAGTAATCTTAAGAACACAACACCCACCTTCCCAAGAGGCAGAGTGGATGGTTTTTGGTCATCCAATGGATGCTTGTCATCACTTAGGGGGGTTGGTCACAAGTAGTTATTGGTCATGGTCAGGAAGGAAACTAGGCATAGGAAATTAGATTCAGGGATCTGATTCTGAAAAGAAAAAGGGAGTATAGAAATGAAAGGATAAAGGGTAGACTGTATCTACTTTCAAACTAAAAAAGCAACTACTATTCTCAAATACTTTACACTGGTATAGATTTTTGTACACTGATATAAATTTATTTTTGCTATACTGTATATATGTTTCTATTCTTAAGATATTTTTGTATATTGATACAAATTTAAGGTTATTTTTTGTTATACTGTATTATATGTTTCTATTTCTTGTTTAAGGTATTGTACCTATGCAGCTCATTTAAAAATGTGAAGTTCTAGTCCTTGAAAGCTATTTAGGATAATAAAGAAACACAGGTTAATAGTCACCTGTAACTATCAAACTTAATAGTCACGTTAGGCATGTTTTCAAGGTCATACGGAGATATATTTTAGATAGATTGATGAGCACTTCAAAGCACTTCAAAGACCAACAGAACATGGCATTTAAAATGTTTTAATAACTTAAGGCTTTTCATGATAGTGAGACACGTCTGCTCCTGGCAGCACCAATTTACTTCAAGTAAGGATGGTGGGCATCAAAGAACCTCCACATGGAGTTTGCTTTCCTTATGGCTAAAGCTAGGTATTTGGGCAAGAACTGCCCTTGACAGAATGCTGTCCAAACTGGACAAGCAGGACACAAAAGAAAACTGCCAAACTTTGCCAAGATAGGGTAGGACAGTCCTTCAACATTCCTGCTTCACAGAAAAGTCTATCAGATATTTTAGGCCTGTAGGCCAAAGATGGATGCCCCAACATTACAGAGGAAGCTTGGGTGACCAGGCAGCCAGGTGTTTCTGTCATTTCTCATAGTTTTGGAAGTTGTTTAATGGGTACTTCCTGTTTACTCTGTTAATATTATTTCCTTCTCAGGTCTCTGACGGAGTTGAAGACTAGATAGTTATAGTTTTTTCTTATTAACAAATTCAGAAAAGAAGCTCACAAGAGGTGTAAATTGTATAAGGTTAAAGGACATAAAAGCTTAAATTGTTTATCTAAGAAAATGTTTTGAGGTCTAAAACAAAATAATTTTGGGTTGGTAATACAAGTTAGGATAGAAAGTGGATTAGGTACTTTGGACTCACCAAGATAGGATAGATAATGGAGTATTTTCTCTAAATTGCCAAATACAAATGGACTGGCCATTGTGAATGTAATTCTTAGCTAATAATTGTTCTTATTGTATATAGTTTTACTATGTTAGAGTTAAAGCCTTCCCTTTTAATTTAGACAATGCCTGATAATTGTTCTGTTTTGTTTTGCTGAGACAAGTTTTCTCTGTGTAACAGCCCTGGTTGCCCTGGAACTTGCCTTGTAGACCAGGCTGGCCTTAAACTCACAGAGATCCACCTGCCTCTGCCTCCCGAGTGCTGGGATTAAGGGCATGGGCCACATCCACCCAGCTGATAATTGTTCTTATTGTATACAGCTTTACTGTGTTAAGAGTTAAAACCTGCCGGGCGGTGGTGGCGCACGCCTTTAATCCCAGCACTTGGGAGGCAGAGCCAGGCGGATCTCTGTGAGTTCGAGGCCAGCCTGGTCTCCAAAGCGAGTTCCAGGAAAGGCGCAAAGCTACACAGAGAAACCCTGTCTCGAAAAACCAAAAAAAAAAAAAAAAAAAAACAAAAAAAAAAAAGAGTTAAAACCTTTCTTTTTTATTTAGACAAAACGGGAAAGTGTTGTGGAATAATCCGTTTGTACATTGTGAAGATGTATCTTTGCCAAAGCGCCTTCTGGCTGGTTTAATAAAGAGATGAATGGCCAACAGCTAGGCAGGAATAGGTTAGGTAGGACTTCCAGGCCGAGAGGTAGGAAGAGGAGGTGAATGGTGCGAGGGAGACGCCAGAGGACACAGCGAGGAAACAGGAGGTGCAAGATGGAAGAGAGGTAAAAAGCCATGAGGGAAAGCATAGATTCACACAAATGGGTTAACTTAAGCTGTGAGAGCTGGGGGACAAGTCTAAGCTACAGGCCGAGCTTTCATAATAAGTCTCCATGTCATTATTTGGGAGCTGGCTGGCAGGACAGAGAAAGCCTCGGTACAGGTCAGAGAGGGTTACCTGGCTGTAGAGGCAGAGGCGCAGGGAGAAGGAGAGCTTTAAGCCAAGTCAGGAACAGCTGGGAGAGGTCAGTGCAAGCTCCCCTAGAGCCCCTGAAGGACGACAGCCTTAGATGCAGCCCTGTAAGCCGCATTTTACACACCTGGTCCCCAGAACTTGAAGGTAACAAACTTTTGTTTGTTGAGGCCATACGTGCATTCAGATGGCTATAGAGTGACATCTGAATGACCAGCTAGTGTGACAATTCAACAGTGAAGTGGGAAAGAAAGGTCTCCAGAATTCACTCATAAAGCCACTGCTGGAGGAAATCTACAAGAGGCTTGGTGAGAGAGGCGAGGAGGGGGAGAGGACAAAGAGAAACTCAGGTCAAGAGGAGAATGAGCCACAGTGTCTTGCCAGGGGTTTCTTCGAGTCATGGCTGAGCCATGCCAGATCTGTAAGTACAAGATACCCAGTGGCCTCTAGTTCCCTGGAGAAGTCATACAGAGAACACTTAGTAGCTGAGGGTGCAGAAAAGAGAGCACAAAGATGCAGAGCCTGTGGCTGTAGGTGCCTGTGGTAGTTATGGACAGATGTGCACAGCTGCAGGTGGTTGCTGGGGTTTTAGGCCTTCACTAATGAACCAGCCCAATTGGAACAGTGGCAATTTATTCTCACAGGTCTGGAAGCCAGCAAAGTGGCCTTGCTCTTCATGAAGGCTCTCGCCTCTCCCTGGCTTCCTGGAGGCCGTCCACCCTGGGCTCTAGTCTCTGCCTTAGGGCTACAGCTCTTCCTGGTCCCTCCCCTAGCAGCTTCCCTCTAGAACAGGAGCCTGGGACAACGGGGTGCTGCCCACGTGACTTTCACCACAGTGACTTTCCTTCCTCACTTTCTTGCCAAGCTGATTCAAAGGGGGTGTCTCTGAACTTCATCCAGTAATGATGGAACCCCAAATTCTCCCCAAGACTTGGCCTATGAGAGGTAGAGAGGTGAGAATACACAAAATGATATGCCTGCCTCTACCTGCAGGTCTGGCAGGCAGAAGGGTTAGTGCAAGTGTACACTACAGACCCTAACCACTGAAAAGCATTGTGCTAGAACATAAAAATGTATTTGAACAGCTTTTTTAATGTGGTAAAAAAATATATACACAACATAAAACTCACCATCCTAGCCAGTTTTTAACACACAGTCCATTGACCATAATTACATTTATACTGAGTTGTGGTTACTCCAGTTTTTGTTTTGTTTTGTTTTTTCACAATGTAATATTTTTATTAATTCTTTGAGACTGACTGTGGGGTGCTTATCCACACAGTTTTTAAAGAAGCCCTCACACTACTGGCTTCTCCTCAAGCTCTCAGTCATGGGTCCTTGCCACAGAAAGTGCAGGGTGTGACTCAGCCAGGGTCTGGCTGATGGTGCCTGAGGCCACAGCTCCCACATCCATGCATCCTGCACAGCTAATCTCCGGGCAGCTCCCAGGATCCTGCTTCCTCTGAGATTCTCTGCTCTTACCTGGGTCCTCAGACCTCCTGTCAGGACAACACTGAGACCTGCTTCTCGCGAGGGCTGGTGTTGACTGATGCCACCCACACGGTTGGTACCTGGGAGGATCTCTGTGCAGGTAAAGCCCCCTAAGCACAGTGCACTCTTCTCTGTTCAGCAGCCTCCTTTACACACACACACACACACACACAGAGAGAGAGAGAGAGGGAGAGGGAGAGGGAGAGGGAGAGGGAGAGGGAGAGGGAGAGGGAGAGGGAGAGGGAGAGGGAGAGGGAGAGGGAGAGGGAGAGGGAGAGGGAGAGGGAGAGGGAGAGGGAGAGGGAGAGGGAGAGGGAGAGGGAGAGGGAGAGGGAGAGGGAGAGGGAGAGGGAGAGGGAGAGGGAGAGGGAGAGGGAGAGGGAGAGGGAGAGGGAGAGGGAGAGGGAGAGGGAGAGGGAGAGGGAGAGGGAGAGGGAGAGGGAGAGGGAGAGAGAGCACACCAGCCCTGTCCAGGTCTTGCTAGTTTGTCTTTCCATTCCATACAAAGGCAATCTATTAGGTCCAAGCCTACAGACATGAGGCTTTTGTGTAGCACTGAAAAGGGGATCGAATGTCAGGAATAGCAAACCTACTCTCTCCTGGAGGAGGGTATAAACAAGGCTGTTGAATGAACTTTTTGTTCACTGGCTCAATTAGCAGAACCATCGAGGGGACGACGGCACACTCTCTCCACTGGGCCAATGCTGGGCATGCTCAGAGTTCACTGGCCCAAGAGGAGTCACTGGGGGAAGGAGGAACAGCTAAACTGCCTGCTGCCACACAGCCACACAGCCACATTCTGGGCAGCAGGGAACTCCCAGACACCACCATCCTGCAAGCAGTCAGGGTATGGGCACTTCAGGTGAGCAGGCAGCAGGACCTCCAGCAAGGGCCCTGAGCTGAGTGGAGATTGACACCACATCCTGTTCAGCACCACAGCTGCCAGCCACCACGTAGCTAAGAGAGCCTGCAGCGTGACAGGCTGGAGCGAAGGCTGCATGCAAGAGGGAGTACACATGCTGCGCCGACGGAATCCGCTAACTGCAACTGAAGTACACATGCCGCCCCGCTGACAGAGTACACACGCCGCCACCCCGACGGAATCCGCTAACTGCAACTGAAGTACACATGCCGCCCCGCTGACGGAGTACACACGCCGCCACCCCGACGGAATCCGCTAACTGCAACTGAAAGGGCAATGTGTCAATCCGTCCGATGAAACCGTTCGGTCAAGTTCACATGTCTTTGCACTGCTCTTTCATGTGACTACTAGAAAGGAGTAAATGACATCCGTGGCTTCATTCTCTTTCTAACAGACTTCAAGAGAGCCCAGGCACTGTGGCCATATAAATCCTGCTAGATGAGGATGACGAGGTAGAACTTGGGTGTTCACAGTTGAGTGGCAGGGGAGTGTCTGAGGAAAGATCTGGAACTGAGATGGACCTGAGACAGGGTAAATGTGATACAAGCCAATGCACAGTGTCATCTACAGAAATGAGAGCCCAGGATGGAGGAAAGGGTCCGGGAAACTGTGAACTTCAGCCTGGACTATGCGTACAACTGCTCCACATCTTCTGTGAAGACACAAACAAGAAGATGGTTTTATCTGATCCAACAGGCCATTCAAAGAAGTTGGGCCTCCCTCCCTACACCCAGGAAAGAGTTAGTCATCTTACAGAAAGAGAAGGGACCTCGTGGACTTCTGGAAGAAAGTCTAGATTCACTGGCCCACTCAAAAAGAAAAGCTAAACGGAGTCTTCTCCGTGAAGACGTCTCTGGTCAAACATCCCCTTCTGTGCTTCATCTTCGGGTGCCAAGAACAGGTCCAGCGTGTGTCTGACTCCGGCATCAGCATCGTCAGTGTCGGCCCCTGGCCTCAAGGGCGGTTGAGAACCTCTCTCACTGCTCACTGAACTAGAGGAGTGGCCAGGCGGGGCAAGAGTCAGGGAGAGCCACACTGGGGCTGAAGCGGCAAGCCTTAGTCTCGGGTCCTGGGCTCTGCCTTCCCATCTTGGAGCACTCACAACCTCCTCAGCGATGTAGGCCACACCCACCACCCTCTCCACTATCACCTGCTGAGACGGACGCCCTTCAAGTGCCTCTTGATTCTTCTACCTCTTTCTAGTGCAAACTAAAATGTAAATAAATAATAAGCACATACCACATACTGAGTGCCCACTTCAGAAGTTCAATTATACCAAGTTACAAGCCATACAGCCTCTAAGCAGCAGGAACAGTAACGGAGCCAACCATCTCTTCCCTCTGCTGGTCATTCACCTGAAGTCCACATTCTAAACCAAAGGTGAGACCTACACAATTAGGGGCCTAGTCCTGATTGATCTTTTCTCCTCCCTTTTCCCTCCTGTGTCTACCCAGCACATTCCTGACCTCAAGTCCCTTCAGATCCAATACTCTTCCTCCCATGCCACACGCTCTCCCACTCGGTAACTGACACAGAAGGGCTCTCTCAATATCCACTGAATGGACATTGCAGAATGAAGTGAGAATTCTCAAGGTCAAGAAGCCAGTGGGGCTCGGGTGGCAGAGGTAAGTCACTAGGGACAGGCGTCTAAAGGTTATCTAAGGACCCCTCGTTTCCGCTACACTCTGTGCATCCTGACCTGTCAACAGGTGAACAGCCACTGACACACACTCCCACCGAGTCACTCGGTCCCTTTGAACTACAATGGACAGCAACTCTCAGAAACCGTGAGCTAAAATAACACACACACACACACCCCTGCCTGCCACACACACACACACACACACACACACACACACACACACACACACACTGTGTCCGTCTGGTAGTCTAGTCACGGGAGCCATCACCGCTGAGTCTGACTACAGAGGCAGGACACAGACGTAAGCACCTGTGCTCACAGCTGCAGTTCACTTTATCAGATAACACATGCGAACTTCATTTCATTAAACAGATTATGTCTTTAGCAAAACAACATATTTAACACACAATTAACTCAACCCACTGGCACCATCCCATTAAGGGGAGGGAGCTTGTCTATCCAGGAATCCTTCCTGATGACAGAAATGGGGTAGGCTTAATGGCTGTTGTTTTGTTTTTCAATTTTATTATTTTATAGGTAAGAATTTTTGCCTTGATGTATGTATGTACACCACACGTGTGCCTGATGCCCACAGAGGTCAGAAGAGGGTGTTGGATCCCTGGAACTGGAGTTAGGGATAGTTCTGAGCTACCATGTGGGTCCTAAGAATTCAACCCAGGGTTCTGTGCAAAAGCAACAACAGAGCCAACTCTCCTGCTCCCTTAATAGCTGTCTCTGGAATGAACATCCATGTGGATGTTCACCAGTTAAGCTGAAGAAGGCTTAGAGGGTCGGGTTTCAGAGCACATTCACTGACTAAATCCCCAGCATGGAGTCATGCTGTGAACCAATAGCAACTTTTAAAGACATCTCACCAAACACCAGCTCCAAGTGCTAAAACCCCCAAGGCACCCAGACAGGCCTCTCGGGAAGTTAGCAGTTGAGAACACAGGGAATGGGCAGGAGGGCCCTTGCCAACACAGGACAGGCCACTAAGTGAAGAGGTTGTGCAGGCAGTGGGGAAAGCCAGACAGATTGCCAAAACCTCTAGAGCTGCCTCCAGCCCTGCCTAGGGCAGAAGGTGACAACCTCACAGCCAGCAGGCTTCAGTGCTGGGTACTGGATGTAACTGGATTTTAGTAACACACACTGCGCAGGGTAAAGCCGCCTGTTCTATCATCTGAGAACTGAGTACCCACATTAGCAAGCACTCCGGTCCTACAATAAAGACAGCCAAGCTCACCTTTGTGAAGGTGGACGGGTGCCTCACCCACATGCTTCCACACCCACCAAGGGACCTGGAACTGGAGACCAACCATCTTGCTTCCAAACTTATGTTTCCTTCTAACAGTAATTACATCGCTTAATTAAGTATCACACCAACTGCTTAAATGAGTTTTAATAAGACTAACCGTAATTATATCATTTGACAAAACATTGCACACATGGACTAACTCACTTCGAAAACAGATTTTCCTATGAAAAACCAACAGAACCCTTTGGGAAGACTCCATGAAGATGGGGGGTGCACACACCATGGCATAGACACCCTACGGAAGAGCCCCAGGATGGTGATGGTCAACAACCCCAGGAGATGGAGAACAGCCCTGGGGGAGAGCAAGCAGAACACAGGAAGCCTCTGCTGATGGGCTCCATAGGGGAAGCCTTCAGGCCAGGGCTGCCCAGAGGCCAAATGCCATTCCCAAAATAGGCTTAAAGAAACCCTGAGTCACAAGGCACAGCTGGGGTCTGGCAACTGGTGCAGCCAGTTGACAGGAAGGCAGGGCAGCCTCCCCTTATTCTCAAGAGCTATGCTTCTTCATTGTAGCTGTCAATCAAAACACACTGAAGTTCAGACCCAATCACCAGCCATGTCCCAATCATGCCAACAGCACAGGTTCGTGTGGAGCTAGGATCTGTGGCTGTCCAAGACAGGAGGACACTGTCCCTTCCCTGAGGGTGTGAGTGACCCATCTCTAGACAAGTGGCCCTGGAAACAATTTCACAGAGATCTAAGATGTATAGGAAACCTAGCAGGTGGTATAGACTTGGAATCCCAAAACTCAGGAGTCTAAGGACCATGAATAAGACCCTGTAGCCCAATACAAAACAAATGAAAATAAAATCAAGTACTGGAAACAGTCCAAGGTCAACAGAGGTAGCTATTCAGTGTGCGAGGTTAACATCCACTGTGGCCACACAACTGTCCTAGTGATGGTAGTACCCCACAGCTGTGCAGTCCAGTAGGGTCACCACAGCAGCACATGGCTGCTGAGCCCTCAAAATGTGATTCCCAGGAGTCAGGAAATGGTTTCTGGTTTTGTCTCTTTTATGAGACAGGGTCCCATGTAGCCCAGGCTGGCCTCCGACTGGCTATGTAGCTGGAATGACCCTGAACTTCTGGCCCTTCTGACTCCACCTCTGAGTGAGGATAAGTGATGACAGGTATAAACCATCATGCCCAGGGCTTCATGCATGCTAGGCGAGCACTCGCCATCTGAGCAGTGTCCCCAACCCCTAAGAATGAATGGTTAATGGAATTTAAACAGCCAGAGGTAGCCAGTATCTGCCATATGTAAGGCACTGAGCTCGGTAATTCCTGGATCCTCACAGCTCTAATGTTCTGCGACAAGCAAAAGACAGACACCTGAGATTTCTCCGATGATAAGTGAGCAGGTGGAGCCGGCATGGTGGGGTACACCTGTGATCCCAGCACCGAAGAAGCGGAAGCAGGAAAACTGCTGCAAGCTCCAGGCCAGCCAGGGATACAGAGCAAGGCTTTGCCGCCAACAAACAAACAAGTTAACAAACAGATAAACAAGTAAGTAAGTTAGTAAGAGGCAGATGAAGAAGCAGACGCTATGTGTGGAGCAGTTAAGTCTAAAATACATCCAAAAACTAAGCCAACTGGGGGTGGGGACAGACAAGGGAGAAAACAGGGACAGCTCAATGCTGCTCACAAGCCTTTACAGTCCACATGAAAGCACTCACTGTAAAATCCTTGCCATCCTCTGCATTTGAAATGTTCAAGAATAAAACATTGTAGAAAAATAATAACTCAGTAGCCACACATCCTTGTAAAGTCTTTACATCTAAATTACGTGAGAACATTTCCACACGAGTCAGGAAGAAGTGTCTTCACACTGCCATCAAACACAGGTCTTACACACTTCTCTCCGCCGTCCCTTTCCTACGTCTCACTATTAATTACGCCAGGCAGGGGTGAGCCCTGAAACTGCTGGGCAAAATGCTGAGAAGCAGAAGCTAATGAGGTGAGCGTCCCCTTTGCTCCCGAGAAAGGCAACACAGAACTCCATGTATCTCCTTCACCGCCTTGGTTAACAAATGCCCCGGGGTCAATGACATGTTCACACCTGGCCAGCCCTGGGTGAGTCCAGGCTCACACTCAGCCACACATCAGCTCCAGAGTAAACGGCTGAGTAGTTCAAGAACATGAAGTGGGCACAATACGCACTACACAGCGTGCTAGAGCATCAGTCAGTCGGTACAGGAACAGACTCTGCAGAGAGCTGTCTCAAGGATCTGCTCTGAGCAACTGGACTGTGATCCTCCCTGCAGTGGAGGCATCTGAGGCCTCCCAGGCCTCACTGAACATCAGACAGAATCAATGTCCCTGGGAAATGATACTGAGTAATAGCAGTCACCTCCCCAGAGTGTCTGCCTGCTCAGAGCAGGCTGGAAGCTGACATTTAAATCCAGCGCAAGGCAGCATCACAGGCGTTCACTCTTAGTTGTCAGGAGATGGGCCTCTGGGAGGTTCCATAGGTACAGGCTAGGGCTGTGGTCATCAGTAGAGCTTCAAAGGTCGTGTGGGCTGGCAAGAAATGGTCCTTACAAAGAAGGTCCAGAGACCTGTCAGGAACCGCATGCCAGGAGCTGCACCACACACTCACAACAAAGGCCCAGTAGAGGTCCGAGAGCCAGGCTCTGGGAACACAAGACCCATTCCCCATCACCTGGCTTCCTACCGAGAGCCACGTGACAGTGACCCTTAACCTACCCAAGCCTCAGTTTTCTTATCTGTAGAGACAATGACACTATCTACTTCACAGGGTAGTGATAGAGTTAAATCAAACACACCTGAGCCATGAACACAGCACCCGACATAGAAGCCCCAAAGTGCAAAGCCTGGCCTGTTTGTCTGTCTCTCTCTCTCCCCACCCACTCTCTGTCTGTCTCTGTCTCTCCCTCCTTCCCTCCCCCTCCCTGACCCGCCCCATTCAGGTGCTGCGCCCTAAACCATAATAAAGGTCATTATAACGAATACGGAGAAGTTACTCAGAAATCCAAACTTATCTTACCCAAAGAACAAGATGCCCTGTATTAAGAAGAAAGAGTCCCTGGGCTACAATCTATAAAAGAAAAGGTCATAAAACTCTAAGGTCAGGCTGGAAAAACAGAAGAGTGTGTGTTGAGGACCCTGGATCCAATTACTTACTCACTTCCTCCACAGAAGGGACCAAAGTGCCTTAGCGTCTGCCCTGTCAGGGCTGTGGAACTAGAGAAGCCAGAGACCTGTCCAGCAGTGAAGACTGCGGCGTCCGCTTTAAGAGATGGGGGAAGAGAAGGAAAGCAGCAGGGCAGAAACTGCCGCCCCCCGGGGGGGGGGGGGGGGGGCAGCACTGACCTAAGGGCAGAGGCAGGGTTGGCAAACCTCCAGCCCCAAACCTCACCCTGGGGCAGAGTGACTGCACCTCCTGGCCCAGGCAGGGCATGCAGACTTGAGGAGAAAGCTGCAGCCACACCAGAAAGCAAGCAAGCAAGCAGGCAGGCAGGCTTGCTGTTACAGCCCACTGCACAGATGGGCAATGGAGGGTGCACCCCACCCCACCCCACCCCCGAAGCAGAGCAAGGACCACGGAGTGCAGAGTGCTGCACAGGCCTGGTTCTTGAAGATGACTTCCTGGTTTCACACTGAGGAGGGCTTGGAATAGGAGGGAGGGTAGCAACAGGCTTGAGGGGGTGGGCTGGACTGAGGGAGAAAACAGCACACACCCCTCAAACACTATGCTCAAGGCCATGTGCAGAAGCTCTCTCTGCTGCGAACTGCACAGAGGGGCAGAGTTAAGTGTCTCTGCACAGTGTCTGCAGAGAGACTTCACAATAGAAGGCCTGTATCCCATCCCGTTCCCACCCACAGCAGTGAGAAGGATCCCCAAACACTGTAATCACTTGATTACAGTCATAATACATTCTGATTTGACTAACACAGCTCGCTTATTATGGCATGAGAAAATAGAGGAACAGTTTCAATTACACTTCATGTAAGAGATGAATAAAAGGAGTAGCTTTCAATCGTGGTGAACGGGTGTGAAAGTTCATTAAACGCTCATTCCTCTAAGTCGACTCCTGAAGATGATCCTCTACAGGCAAAATTTTAATGCGTACTTACCCCAATCTCTAAGCTCAAATATTTTGTCACCATTTATGGAGATTAGCATTTTTATTCATTTCGGCAAAGCTGTGATATTAGCTAGTCTGCTTTGGATAAAAATCCCAAGCTCATCCGGGGAAGACCCAGAGATTTAAGTTAAAACTAAAAACCCACATCCTGTAAAACAGGACAAAAGTCCAATTTGGGAGAACTAAAAGAAGTCACATTCCAGCCAGACTAGAAGCCAGTAACCTTCCTCCGAAACAGGACGAGCTCAGCTCAAATCCATCAACAGCTTTGAAATCAGAGGCCTGTGCTTCTGCCTTAACTGCCAGGTCAATTAGAATTCTAATCCAAAAATGGTACTTAATGGGCCTAATTAAAGTTCACAGATACTTGTTCCAAATGCTGAGCTTGCTGTTTAATCCTCCCCCATCCTTACCAGAGAAGCTACTGAGCCACAGCCCAAGAACACTGGCTAGGCCCAGGCTGTCTAGGGTAAGGCCTCGACCTGAGACAGCCACGCACGCAGGGACGCACGCACGGCTCTCCCCCTCTCTCAGCTACCCTCCAGCTCAGGCACAAAAGGAAGGAAGGAAAGATAATGGGTGTCTGTCACTAGGCACGCACAGCTGCCTACTGCAGGGCGGTGCACTCCTGTTGAAAGCTGGGTGTGGTGGCGCACAAGTGAAATCCCGGTGCTCGGGCTGCGGACAGGTGGATCCCGGAGCCTAGTGGAAGGTCAGCCAGCGTAGCCTGGTTGGTGAGCTCCAGGCCAATGAGAAACCCTGTCTCTCTGGCTCACAGTCTGAGCACTGTCCTGGTCACTTTGCACCCACAGTAAAGAAATGGACTGAGGAATGCTGGTTACATAGCTCACTTCCTCCTTTTGATACAGTCCACGACCCCAGCCTAGGGAAGAATTTATGCCACCCACAACGGCACTAACAGCAATCCCACCTCAAACTAATCGAGATAGTCTCCCCAAAACAGGCATGCGCAGAGGCTGATCTCCCAGATGATTCTATACCCTATCAAGCTGGCATGAGATAAACCAACACACTAAATTCTTTTAAAATCAGAAAGTTTAATGCACCCAAGAACGCTAAGAAGGGCATGGAAAGGCATACCACAGACTGAGTGACTGCATCCATGATTCCAACCTGAGAAGGGATGGCTACCCAGAATACATGAGGAACATTTACAACTCAAAAATATACAGTCCAATTTAAACATGGTCAAAAACCTTAAAAGGCATTTCTCCTTAGAAGATACACAAAAAGACAAAAATCACAGGAAAAACTGTTTGACTCTATTAGTACTGGGAATGCAGACCGAACCTACAATGAGACACCGCTTCTCACCATCTGAGGCAACCGCAATGAGAGACACAGTAACAGTATGAAGGGTGTAGAGAAACTAGAGCCCTCAAAATCTGCTGGTGGAAACTAACACAGCCGAAAGGCAGAAGCAATCCAGTGCCTACCTATGGACAAGTGGATGAGCAAAAGGAGATGCATGCATACAATGAGCATGTTCAACCCCACCTTTAAGAAACTCTGATACATACTATGACATGAGTGAGCCTTGAATGTTTTATGGTAAGTTTAAAACAAAAAAAAGGCCAGTCAATAAGGCCATATATTACATGTTTCCATTTATATGAAATTGCCAGAGTAAGTAAATCCACAGAAATCAAATGCTGACAAGGCTAAAAGGAAAAAGAATCTGAGAGTGGCCACTAACGGGTCTAAGTTACTTGGAAGTGACATCAAAAATACAGACTAGATAGTACTCGTAACTTTATGCATAAAATCTGTCAATTTATTTTTAATCATGTGGAGGGGTGCACTTGAGTGCAGTACCCATGGAGGCTAGAAGAGAATACCGGATCCCCTCAATCTGGAGTTACAGGAGGTTGTAAGAGTCCCGACATGGTTGCTGAGAACTGAACTCAGGTCCTCTGTGAGAACAGTATTCATTCTTAACTGCTCAGCCATTTCTCTAGCCTCAGGCTACACACTTTGAAGAGGATGGAGTTTAAACGGGCCACTGGGATGTACTCTAGAAAGGGCCATCCTTCCTCCTCCCCATTCCTCCTCTTCCCTTCTCGGCTTCTAACACAGGGTGAGCATCTCTAATTTGTCACGCCTTCCCCACCATGATGCATCTGCTGGCCCCAGACAGGAACAGTCCAGCCACCTGACTATGACACCTCTGAAACCATGGGCCGACACAAGTATTTCTTCCCTAAGTAGCTGCTGTAGAGTGTTTTACCATAGCAAGGACAATGTAACACACCCTCAGGACGTGGGACCCGGTGAGTGGTCTAGAGGTCCCTGGAGGGCTATGCTTGAAGGAGTACCGTCCATCATCACTCCTGTCTCCTGGACATAAAATAAGCACTTCCTTCCACACTCTCCTGTGGTGTTGGCCTGCCACAGGCCCACACAACTGAACCAATCAATCATGGACCAGTACCTCTACAACTAAGAGCCGCTGTCGTCAACAACAACAAAAAACAAAACAAAACCCACAGCTCTTAAACTCAGATGAGTAAGAATTTATTCCGAAGCCAAATATGAATGGCCCAGGAACAAAGGTTCAGGCTGCCCTGGATTCTATGAGTGACCACAGCCCACAGGTTCGGGTTGCCCTGGATACTATGAGCGACCACGGCCCAGGAACACAGGTTCGGGTTACTCGGCTCCCATGTGGTAACCCTTTCATGAAGAGCTCATGGCAAGAGAATGAAGTTATAAATCAAGACACCTTGTAAAAACAGTAGGAGACACATCAGGCAGGTGGGTAGGGCAGAGCAGGGCAATCTTGCCATCGATTTAGATTCTGCCTAACGCTATCCTTAGCCTTGGGTTGAGGGAAGCTAGGGCTGTTCTGTACATCCCAAAGGGTTCGCCTACTCTCGCAGGAACTTAAGTCACACGCAGAGGTGGGCCAAAATGTCTACTGAGAAGAACGACGGCCCAAGACCACCGGGCTCTGGCCCTGCAACACTCTTACACTGTGATTTTCAAATCAGTCTTTGTATACGCAGCTTCCTTCTGGAGATTTTTGTTCACATCCACAATAAACATTTCCTGTGAAGTCAATGATCTCTATGTTCAGAAAGAAAGATGAAAACTATCTGAAAGTATGTAACATACCAAGGACCAGAGGCTACGACTAGAGATCTAAATGAAGAACCACAGGAAGGACCCTTCAGCATCGAGTTTCCATCAATGGTTGACTTTTCCTAAGGGCATTCTCTCTCTCTCTCTGAGTGTGTGTGTGTGTGTGTGTGTGTGTGTGTGTGTGTGTGTGTGTGTGTTTCACTGACCTTACAGCCTCCGGCGAGGCCTCCTCCACAGTGATCAGCTACCAAGCAAGGGCAGCATCACCAGCATGGAAGCTCTGTTTGTCAGAGGCATGCACCAGGACACATAAGACAATCTCCCCCATTTCCCAAACTACCCCATTATCATCTGGCTGACGACATTTTTTAAGATCTTTCATTGAAATGCGCCGTGAACATTTCCTTATGAAAAGCAGACCTGTTCAGGGCTGCAGCAATCTCACATGGATCAGATCTGTGTGTGTTCTACTTCCACCCCGGCAGCCTGGGGTTCCTCGGGAAGCCAATTTATACTACACTCCTCGGCTGCCAGCATGGCCGTGTTACCGTAAATTACCAGGGCTGTGGCAACCGGGAGCATCTTTCGAATTCAGCATCTCAAGGCTGAGTCTGTGGTGAGGAATGCAACCCCTGACCGTCAGAACACTCATCTTATGGGAAACTGCAGACAGGGCTTCCTGGAACTCCATGTGAGAGGTGGGAAAGCCTCTCTGGGGTCCTTTTATTGCTCCTGAAGGCAGGAAAGGGGGAAAGTTGGATTAAAGCAGAGAGGAAAAGGAAGTGGACGGAGACATGAGAACATTCTGGAAGGCCTCAGTATTTTCAAGGGCCTTAGAGGTCAAATTGCAAAACATTTGGTTTGTCTGGTCACACTTTCTTCTGAGAACCAATTGTATGCATGAGAGGTACTGGGCGAAATGGATACCCAGAACAAAGCAAAGACATCATCAAGACCACCACCCATCAGAGGGAGGTAGGGGAGAGTGCAGAGGCCAGGAACGCTTTCACAGGTAAGGCGGTAATTTAAATAGGGGAAGGGCCAGCAAAAGTGCTCAGTGAAGCGCTGGCTAGGCAAGCCTGATACCCTGAGTTCAACCCCCAGAACCCACGTAAAGGTGGAAGGATAACTGATTCCACAAAGTTGTCTTCCAACCTCCACACACACTGGCACACCCACATATACACTCAATCATTTTTTTAAAGTGTTTTTTGGGGGAGAGGGTGATAAAAGTTGTCGGTGTAAACATGTTATGAAGGTAACAATTAAATCAGCCATAAAATAGGGAAATAAGCTCATGTGTGCGCTCAGGCACGCCAGCCTCTGAGGGTTAATCTCCCCCACATAAGTGTCTGCACACTGCGGACAGCATGCCTGTAGGAGTCGGGCTCTCTGAAGAAAGGGCTGATAAGATGAGAGGCTTACATACTGCTGTCTGGAGAGGGCAACAGTGGCCGTCTCCAGACTAAAGCCCAAGAATCCATACTTGTTTCTGATATGGAACTGGATGTCTCTGTGTCCCAGTCTAGTACTACGGTCTTCAAAGATCCCTAGAAAGCTGCTGGTCTCCAGTCTACGTTAGAATCCTGAAGAAGCAGGTTCTAACACCAGAGAAGGAGTGTTTCAGGGCAGATGACCTCGCCAGTGAGAGAGGGGCCAAGCACGGAAAAACAGCAAAAACGGCCTTATTCCTCGTCCTCTTACATGGGCTGCCACTAGAAGGTGTAGCCCAGACTTAAGGGTTAGTCTTCCTACCCCAAATGATACAGTCCAGCTACTTGGGTTCCAGTTGATTCCAGATGGAGTCAAATTGACAACTGAGATTAGCCATCAAAATACCCTACACAGGCAAGCACACAGTGAGGCCTTCTCTATCAGGTGAACGGCACTCTCCCACTGATAAACGAGACAGAGCTCAGGAAGACAACCCTGAACCCCCACCACGCCCCAGGTAACACATGGGGTGAGGCCAGGACCTTGCCTGGCATATCTTCCTATCACGACCCAGCAGTCAGTTCAAATATATCATTTCAAGAAACTCACCTGTCCTGAGCCACCAAGTCTCATGTATACAAGGACCAGGGAAGCACCAAGAGGGGCCTGAACTGTTGTGGGGGTATCAACAGTCAAAACCACAGCCAGCTACACCTACCTTCCCAGTAGATGTAAGGCCTCCCCAGTCTTCAGCCAAGATGCAGACAGCCCCCAGGCGTAGTCTGCTACCTCTGAGTCACAGGGCCAGCTGGGAAGACAAGCCTGACCTCCCATCCTCACCTCCAACTTCCAAAAGATCCCAGGCAAGGACGGTGGCTACTTGATGCTCACTAGCCTGGGAAAACCGTATTGCCAGATTCCAATAACACGACCCTCAGTACAAAGTCACGTCACACTTCCGTGAGTGTAGTGGATAGCTGTTCTACCTATGACCTTGAAGCACCACCCCTAGAGATGCAGCAGGTAACTGTCCTACCTACCTATGACCTTGAGGTACCTGCCTCTGGGGCATGGCCTCCAGGCTACCCTTACGACCTGAGACACACATACGCAGCTCTCTTCTCTCCCTCATGGGTTGGATACTGAGATGGACTCAGGCGGAAGAACAGTGTGGGACTGTGCCTCGGCCTTCCAGGACCCTGCAACAATTCTGTTCTGTTCAGTGTGTCTTCCTTCCTAATAAATTCCTTTACCCTTTAAGCAGACTCCATGGATTTCTCGTAAGTGAGGAATAACAAAAGACCATGCTAACGGTTCCAGTCAAAACCAAACTCCAAAGGCACATCACACAGGGCAGCAAAGTCCCCACAGCAGAGAAGGGCCAAGCCAGTAGACAGCAGAGTGGAGGAAAACTTCTGTATGCCCACTCTGTGGTCTTGCAGGCTGTCTCAGTCACTGTTCTACTGCTGTGAAGAGACACAGACTCTTATCAAAGAAAACGCTGAACTGGGGGCTGGCTCACAGTTTCAGAGGACTCACGGCAGAGAGCATGGTGGCGTGCATGGTGCTGGAGCAAAAGCTGAGAGCTACATTCTGATCTGCAGGTAGAACGAGAGAGACTCCGGGACCGGCAGGGCTTCTGAAAGCCCACCCCCAGTAATACACTTCTTCCAACAAGGCCACACCTCTGAATCCTTCTAATTCTTCCCAATAGTGCCACCCCCTTGTGATTCTGCATTCAAATCCATGAGCACATGGGGGCCATTCCCATTCTAACCACCACACAGGGGGAACGGTCGTCATCGGACGACTCTGTGTCCTGGGCCAGTTGGTGAGCTACTGCGGTCACACTCACACCCAGCAGCTTCTGCCGACTTCTATGTACGGCTCATGACTTACTCACACTGTGAGAGACACACAAGGAGGAGAATCAGGTCCAGCATCCACCAAGCTACTCAGGCTGCTCCTCCCAGGCAGCCATCCTGGGACAAGGCCGGAGTTAACACTACTGGCCTCACTGGAAACCTTCTCTCTGGTTTGTATAACGTGTTCCCCACAAGGCAGGTGTAGCCCAGGCCACAATGCCACACCTCATCCCGAGAGGCCTGGGTGAGGGCGGTGAGGAGGCAGGATCAGCTTAGCTTATGTCCTGGGGTCAAATTTCCTCTTTCTTTAGCTACTAAAGCAGTAGCTTCAACCTGGAACACAGAAGGCAGATGCAGGCGGGCAAGGACAGAGTGACCAGGATGAGCACAGCCCTGCTGCTGGATCAGGACCTGACACCTCATCAGCAGTCTCACTGGAGGAGTCCCCAGTGGTCAGCCAGGCTCACCAGGAGGCAGCTGCAGGCAATGGGTAAGTCCAGAGCATCTATAAGCACACCTTCCTTCTTCCCTTGGGTCTGAGAGAGACTTCCAGAAAGCTTCAGGTTCTCTCCTCACTGCCCAGTGCTCTCCTCAGGCACAGCATCCTCCCATCCTCTATCCCCCAATGCTCTCCTGCACAGCATCCTCCCATCCCCCAGTGCTCTCCTACATAGTAACCTCCCATCCCCCAGTGCTCTCCCACACAGCATCCTCCCATCCCCCAATGCTCTCCTACACACTATCCTCCCATCCCCCAGTGCTCTTCTACATAGTAACCTTCCATCCCCCAGTGCTCTCCCGCACAGCATCCTCCCATCCCCCAGTGCTCTCCTACATAGTAACCTCCCATCCCCCAGTGCTCTCCCGCACAGCATCCTCCCATCCCCCAGTGCTCTCCTACATAGTAACCTCCCATCCCCCAGTGCTCTCCCACACAGCATCCTCCCATCCCCCAATGCTCTCCTACACACTATCCTCCCATCCCCCAGTGCTCTTCTACATAGTAACCTTCCATCCCCCAATGCTCTCCTGCACAGCATCCTCCCATCCCCCAGTGCTCTCCTACATAGTAACCTCCCATCCCCCAGTGCTCTCCCACACAGCATCCTCCCATCCCCCAATGCTCTCCTACACACTATCCTCCCATCCCCCAGTGCTCTTCTACATAGTAACCTTCCATCCCCCAGTGCTCTCCCGCACAGCATCCTCCCATCCCCCAATGCTCTCCTACACACTATCCTCCCATCCCCCAGTGCTCTCCTACATAGTAACCTCCCATCCCCCAGTGCTCTCCCACACAGCATCCTCCCATCCCCCAATGCTCTCCTACACACTATCCTCCCATCCCCCAGTGCTCTTCTACATAGTAACCTTCCATCCCCCAGTGCTCTCCCGCACAGCATCCTCCCATCCCCCAGTGCTCTCCTACATAGTAACCTCCCATCCCCCAGTGCTCTCCCGCACAGCATCCTCCCATCCCCCAATGCTCTCCTACACACTATCCTCCCATCCCCCAGTGCTCTTCTACATAGTAACCTTCCATCCCCCAGTGCTCTCCCGCACAGCATCCTCCCATCCCCCAATGCTCTCCTACACACTATCCTCCCATCCCCCAGTGCTCTCCTACATAGTAACCTCCCATCCCCCAGTGCTCTCCCACACAGCATCCTCCCATCCCCCAATGCTCTCCTACACACTATCCTCCCATCCCCCAGTGCTCTTCTACATAGTAACCTTCCATCCCCCAGTGCTCTCCCGCACAGCATCCTCCCATCCCCCAATGCTCTCCTACACACTATCCTCCCATCCCCCAGTGCTCTTCTACATAGTAACCTCCCATCCCCCAGTGCTCTCCCGCACAGCATCCTCCCATCCCCCAGTGCTCTCCTACATAGTAACCTCCCATCCCCCAGTGCTCTCCCGCACAGCATCCTCCCATCCCCCAGTGCTCTCCTACATAGTAACCTCCCATCCCCCAGTGCTCTCCTACACACTACCCTCCCATCCCCCAGTGCTCTCTCTCCCGCACTGCATCCTCTCTCACAGCTCCTCTGATGAGTAACTGCCATCAGCCCACAGAGAGACGTATCAATGACAGCAGCCAAGTCTATGAGGTTCTGCTTTGCAGTGGTCTGTCACTTTGCCTCACTGTATAGGTGGCACAGAGTAGGTCTCCACAATGCAACCAACCAATTTATCAGCTGATCTTCCCAAATCAGCGAGGTAGCAAGCTGCCTAGCTAAGTAGTATTACACCTCATTCCAGTGACACAGAAATGGTGATTAACTCAACCATGGCTTCACCAGAGGGAATCACAGAACAAGTCAAGACAGAAGTCTGTGACTGTGATTCAGGTCTACCTCCTCTGATAAAGACTAGGGACTGCACAACTCCCACAGAGCCAGACTCCACACAGGACTCCCTGGTGTTCACTTGGGACATCTGCGTGTTCACTTGGGATATCTGGGGAGGCAGGGCACACTGCACCTGCAGTTCTTCACTTGCTCTAGTGAACTCTCCCATGAGATCCAGCCCTGGGTGTGCCGTTTCTGGGTTCCACCCACTCTACCTGTGCTCACTATCTGTGTCTACCAGCAGAGGCCAGGCTGTTGGCGGCCTTTATTTAAACACTCGAAATGGAGCCTGCTGTGAACAGAGTGTCAGGGGACTAAGGAGGTAGGAAGCAGGTTTTCTGCACCACAGAAGGGAGGGAGACAGTGAGAGCACACCGCACACAAACAAGCAGCTGGCTCCTTTAAGAAGGTCCTCTTGTCATGAGCCCAGATCCCTGAGGATGCCTCCCTCCATCTGCAGAACAAAATCAAGTTGGTGTAACCGTCCGGTGCTGTGATGCTAGCCACGGACTAGACCATCCCACCTTGAGCCCTGCCTGGCTCTACACCATCGGCCCAGGGTCCAGACAGCTGAGAAGCCAGCTTTTTTTGTGTGTTTGTTTGGTTTTTCGAGACAAGGTTTCTCTGTGTAGCCCTGGCTATCCTAGAACTCACTCTGTAGACCAGGCTGGCCTCAAACTCACACAGCTCCACCTGCCTTTGCCTCCCCCATGCTGGGATTAAAGGCGTGTGCCACCACCACCCAATTTAGCACTGAAATTTATTGGCCAAAGAAAAGGTGTTTTATAGCAAACTCAAAAACACAATCCCAAACACATGGAGGCTTAGTGGGGTACCTGGGACTTCTGACTGCAGAGTTCCTATAGAATAAATACTCTTGCTTTTCTCTCTAGAGAACGACTGAACAGACCCTGGACAGTGGCTGTGGACAGGAAGAGATCCTTGCTAAAGAGCTGTAACATGGCAGCCTAGGTGGCTGTGACGTTTCTTTTCCTTCCCAGGAACACTCCAAGCGTGCCCAGAATGCCCAGGGGATGGTGCCTGGTCCCACCCATAGCTGCAATCAAGAGCTCAGACATCATATGACACAGAGAGAGACCGCATTGTAAATGTCATTATGCCGGCCCCTGCGAACTTCCTACATAAACATCCTGAATAAGCAGGCAGAGCAGCGGAGCAGTACAGGAGCTGCCCAGCCTAAGCACGGCACTAATTAAAACACAGCACTTGAGAGCAGGTTCCTAACAGCCCGCAAATTAATGTACTGTCCCATGACTCCCTGCCTTCAATAGACCTCTCTCTGTCTGAAGATTGCCTCCCTCAGAGGGCTTCAGCAAGTCCCCTGCAGCCACCTGGCTTTCGCTACAACAGAAACTTACATCCAAGTAACTCCAAGAAGAGCCTCTGCCCACCCAAACAGGGACCCCAGGAGGGCTGACCTCAGGCCAAGCGGGGCCCAAAGTGGTAGAATATAAGAAAGGTGCTGATGGACTGATCCAAGGTTAACTGAGCTCCAGTAAAGAGGAAATGTGACTTCAGCTGGCTGATCTGTGCTCATGGCTGTGCTACAGGGCTCCTCTCTCTCCCTGAGGGATCTTAGCCCTGGGCTCCAACCAAATTCAAACCCTGGGAGGGTCTCAATGATCCTACTGTGGCTGTGAATGGAAAGTGCTAACTGGTGCCACCAGTGACTGAGCCAGAGCTTCCAAATGTCAACCAACAGGGCAGGCAAAACGACTCGGAATATTAAAGTGCTTGCTGTAAGCCTGAAAACCTGGAATTTGACCCCCAGGACCTACAGGAACAAGGAAAGAACCGACTCCCTCGGGGTGTCCTCTGAGCTCACATCTGTACCATGGCACTCCACACACCTAAGAAATACATTAAATGAAAGAAAAAAAATTCAAGCAACAGGACAGGGGACACCACACACATACTGGCAGTGACGGAGATGCTGAGTCCAACATCAGCACCCATGCAGCAGGCCACTACTATGAGCAGAGACCTTAGCACAAGTCTCAACCAATCCTCAAAGACAGGGGCTGACGCTACCTGCAGATGAAAATTTGGGGGACAGAGTCTCACACTGAAGGTCAGGTTAGTCTCATAGTGATCGTGTCTCAGCCTCCCATATGCTAGGAATACAGGCATGAACCATCATTCCCAGCTCTGTACTGCTGTTCTCAGTTAATACCTCTAAAACTGAAAAAGGGAAGTGTCTCTACCACACACAAAGGACAAGTCTGGGTGGAATGGGAAGCAGTAAAGACGGTCACAAAACAGCCTCATGGGCAGGAATATTAAAATGGTGAATGTTATCCGCCAGCTGCTAAGATGTACACAGCACGGCATGGGACTTTATTTCTTTTAGTTTAAAAAAAATGCAGACAGAGAAGTGGAGAGAGAGAGAGACAGAGACACATACAGAAAGATACACACAGAGAAAGAGAAAGCACTCACAGTCAACAGCAGCTGCCCACAGGCTAGCAGAAGATTAACCAGCAATGCAATTCCCCAGTGACACCCTCTCAGCTAGGTCAGGCCTGTATCTAAGAACAGTGGCTGGATGGGGAGGGACACAAAGGCTGATGAATACCCACATTTCCTCTGAACCTCAACAACTACCCTCTTCCTAACAAAGAGATATGCTCCAGGGACCTATACTCTACCCTTAGGGAGACATGTAGGACACCAATGTCATTGGGCTATATACATACAGGCTCCTCCCAACCACCTCCCACCCTGGCATTATCAACTACCTAAGCCAACCTCTTGTAGTGCAAGCTCTTTACACATAAAAGGTCTACAAAGTACAATTCGTGTAGTTCACCGTTTCCAAAGATGGAAATCATAGAGCATCAGTAACTGCATAAGCTCCCAGTGTCCCAAGACTGCCCTCAGAGCAGGGCAGATGTTCCCAAGGCATTCAGCAGTTTTTCTACAAAGGGTCAAATGCAATGCAGACCAGCGCCCACGGGCAACAGGTAAATAAAGGGCAGAGCCCAGTTCTAATCACAAGGTTCCCAGGCTGCACTCTGCTGCCCCCTCCCTCTAGGACTCTTCTTTAGCAAACGCACTGGCAATTCTGTAGCAGACTGTGCACACCTTCATGTGCATGGCCACAGACTCTCTGCCACACACCTCAGCCTAACAGAGGAGCTTCATTCAGGGCTGCCAAGTTCCAGAGGAGGGCCGGGGCCATGACAGAGTAGTCAGTATTTCTGAGAGTAACAGAAGAGGGTCAAAAAATCCTAAGGGAAGGAGGAGAGAGTGAGCTAGCTGGCCTCGGTGTGCTGTGTCACTTCTCACAGCACTGAGGTGGGAGGCCTAAGACCGGATGTCACCTGTGGGTTCTACTCCTCAGAGGGGAGCTAGTGGGCTGTGCACTTTGTGCCCAAAGGGCAGAACCTGGCTGCTCCGGAGCCATCAGAGCCTCACAGCGCTCCTCCTGTCCTCACAGAGACGCAGACGGGCATGGAATCCTCCTGGGCTCTCCACCGTTCAAAGCACAGACCCCAGCATCTCCTGTCAGCTCCACTACAAGCGTGCCCAACCCTGTGAAGCTGGCCCCACTCTGCAGCATGAAAACATGGGAGTGACTTGCATGGAGTGTCTAGGGGGTCACTACTGTCTGCAATTCCTGGGAAAAGCAGATGTCCTACAACAGACCGTGTGGTCATGTGGTCACCATGGTGAGAGAAACAAAACATGATGGTGTGTTGCCAATATCAAAGGACCTTAGAAGTGCTGGGGCTCCAGATAAGTAGGAGGCACCGAGTCCGCTGCCCCCGAAACTACTACCTGCTTGTCTGGGCCTTCTGGCTACCCTTCACTCAAATCAAGTTTTTCTCAATATAGGCAGCAGGCTACATGACTATATACATTGCAGGGGAGGGAAGACAATAAAGCACAGGTGATGGATAGGGAAGACTGTACGGACCTCCCTCAGAACCCAGCCAACGGCAAAGAGGAGGAAGTAACCTGCGAAGAGGCAGAGGGGAAGGACTACTTCTCACTTATGCATTGGACTGCTATTTTTTCTTTCTAGGCTGGCACCTGATCTCATAAGATCATAAGATAAACTGCCTCACTTAGTTATTATGATGTGAGGTCCTGTTTACTCCCACACTGTGACAGAACTCTGAGCAAGGCCCATGCAGAATGCCAGACACACTGACACGCTTCACAAAGAAGCGGAGTGGGCAGCGAATCCAAGGGAGCTCGGAAAGAGCATTTAAAGCCTGCTCTTCCAACGGGGACTCCTCATCTCTGTGCTAATACATCTACACGGCAACAGCAGGCTTTGCCTGTGCAGGGCTGAAACTCTGACCTCCCTCGGCCTGCTGGCTCATGGGCCTCTGTTCAGTGCCCCAGGATGGCTTATCAAAAACACTGGGATAGCATGACCGGCTTTCCCTTATCATTTTACAGATATGCTCAGACATCAGGATGGGGAAGCTGAGAGGGAGCCCAGGCACGTTCTCTAGAGCTATGGGAGGTTGGCAAACAATTCAGACGTCAACAGGAGTCTTGAGGAGTGAGGGATGCCTGGCCAAGCACCTTGGGCAGAGCAGTAAGGAAGACAGGGGACCGCAGGTGAACAACCTGGTAGAAAGCAAGGTTTCCTGCCCACTATTCACGATCCCTGTCCCGGCCTTTCCAGTTACCTTCCTCTTCCCCATAAAAAGGCAAACACGGATACAAGTATGCACATTCTGAGGCCAGCCCCACACTACCAGCGATCCCTAAGACATTTCGCCTTCCCTCTGCTGCCTACGGAGACTGGCGACTATGGTCAGCCCTGTCCTCTGGTTCTGCTTGCCCCACTGTGCCAGAACCCTCCCCCACTTCCTGCCTTGGCAGCCAGTCATCAACAAGTACCACTTGGTGCTCAGATAGTCTACTGATAAATCAATGTATGTTAAAAGGTAGGCAGGTCCTTTCAAGACCAAAAGAGCCCAAGCCAAATCCAGCTCTGTCTGTGATGGGGCACATCCCACAGAGCAGACTGGAGTGTCACTAAAAGACGAGACGGGTAGATATAGATGGTGTCTAAAGGGAACACTGGAGCACCTAGTTCCAGACTCGGGGTCAGACGGGAAAACCCTATCAGTAACAATGACACACAACTCTGGAGATACATGTCCAGCAGCCTCAGGAAGCAACTGGCTTCAAGAACCTGATGAAGCCTGTCTAAACGGAACAGTGTGCAGAAGAAAACCCATCACCATTCCCCTGCTTCCCTTCTTGAAGCGCCTAAAGGCCCAGGCAGGCTTCATCTCCTAGAGTCCACCTGTGCCCTCAGCAGACCTGCAGCTGAGGCTTCCCACACTGGCCCCAGGACCTCACCAAGAGCAGGATGGATGCCCAGATGGGGCCAGACTGCGGAAGTGAATGAAAATGTGCTGTGTGTGTGTGTGTGTGTGTGTGTGTGTGTGTGTGTGTGTGTTATAGTGCATGTGTGGGCCCGTGTGTGTGTGTGTGTGTGTGTGTGTGTGTGTGTGTGTGTGTGTGTAGACTCCTGTGTACAAATCGAGAGCAGACATCCATGTGTTCCTCCTTTGCTCTCTGCACACTGCCAAGAGACAGGGTCTCTCACTGAACCAGCTCACCATTCTGCTAGGCTGATTCAAGACCCACTTGTCTCCATATCGCAGTATTGGGGTTAAAGGCTCATGCGGCCATACCCAGCTTTTTACTCAGGTGTGGGGGATTCAAACTCAGATCCTCATGCTTGCAGACCTCTCACTTGCCCTACGAGCCATCTCCCTGGCCCGTCTGCACTGTTTCAACGTAATGAAGAAGCGAGTCGAAATCATTTTAACCAGCACTTCTGAGCCTGATGCTCAAAGAGTAGTTCTGGGAGTGCCCACAGCACACGTGCATGGGTCATATTTCCACCCAACAGATTGCCATCTAAACCTCCAACGGGCAGTCACAGGGTAGGAAAAGACGGGCTTAGACAAAGGGCTAACTGTGACCACTGTGGCAACAGAGACAAGACTGGCATGGTCCCTGTGCAAGGATGACACACAGTTAGGAAGTAGTCCACACTAAAGATGGGGGGAAAGGGGTGGGGGGTGGGGCAGGCCATGTGAACTGCGCAGGCACAAGGCATGCATGTCAACGGGCCTGCTTCGCTCCGCACAGCACTACTTAACTTCGCCAAGCTTAGTTTCAATGACCACTAAAAACTTCTGTCCATGGGGATGCTGTAAAGTAACCAGAAGCAAAGCAGTTCTGAAATCTGAGACCAGAGACCAACAGTCTCCCTGGAATCCACATTCCAGCAGGGAGACAGAGTCTCTCCTTAGACGGACTGGAAATTCAAGTCTGGCAACTTGGCCAAGGAGGACCTGCAGGAGAACCTCAGGTTCAGGGGCATCTATAATGGGAGGGGGTAGTCCAGAAACCATGTCCAGCTCCACCAGGTACAGGACACACCAAAGCCCCAGTGGGCACAGACCACATGGGCACAAAGTAAACAGGGAAGGGTTTCACAGGTCAGCCAGCTGGCTCGACTCGAAGATTCCCAATCAGTAAGAACACTTCTCCCAGCCTCTGGTTCGGGGAAAGATTATACATGTTCAAAACCAGGGGCAACTGTTAGGACCACGCCCCACACATCCACAAAAGTATCCTGTCCTTCTACCTGGCCTGAGAAAAACTAAACAGAGACACTGCACAGGTTAGAAAGGCACCATTGGTGGGACTCAGGCCTTCACAGTGACTCCTGAACGTACAGAAGCAGGCCCCGGAGCATGCAGCCTGCACTGCGAGGTTCCATTCCATCCTGCCTAGGGCAGTCTCCACCCAGCTTCGACAGTCCGGGAAGAGCACATCCATCCTCCCAGGGAAACCACACTGAGGCTTCTGGTCACTCAGAAAGACAGGTGACCCCTTCACACATACAAAGTGCCATTTCAACATCTAAGCATCTTCATGGTGGGCTTCACAGAACTGTCTGTCACTATCACTTGGCATGCAAGCATGCCATCTTGAACAAAGATGTAGGTGGCTTGGCAGTCCGCACTGGAGGGATAAGGGGCAGACACGAGGGGGTCCCAGACAACAGACACAAAAGTGCATGCAACCACTGGACACCCCAAAGTCCATCTTCCAGGACCAGGGCAGACTTGGGGTGGCCTTCCCTCCACACCATCCATCACGCCCTCTAAGAATGCAGAGGCAGAGGCAGGACCTTCCAACAGAACCAAATGGCATGGCAGAGACTGAGGGGCAGGGCTGATGCTGCAGCTCACTCACCAGTGGGCTCTTCATCCCACTCTGCTATCAGAGCCTGAGGCAAGGCTGGAGGCCGGGGCAGCCCTAGCCGCTACGCCATGTGGCCAGGCAGGGCTGCACCTCTCACCTGGATGCTCTGACACATCCTGTCTTCAGGTTAAGATGTGAGCAGAACTACTGTCAAGTCCCTGAGTTCAGCCTTCTCCATCACAGCATGCTCCCACAAAAAAGTGAACCCCACTGGGACCTTTTATCCCAGGAAATGGCTGCATTTTAGCTGTGGCCATTTCTCACTGAAGCTCAGCTCCCAGGTCCCTGGCCTAAGAAAGTCCCCACTCAGAACCTGCAGGTCACACTGTGCTACTGTGGCTGGCATGGCAACTGGCCTCAGAGCCTACCCTGCACCCCACTGTCTCCTTTCTTCAGGGAAGCCCTGGGGCAGGATCACACAATGTCCAGGATCTACTGTGGCTCAACTGGCCCAACAGGTCTCAGCCTTCCTGAACAGGAACTCCGCATCCAACGGCAAGTACTCAGTGGGAGTGCCCCAAGTCCTGAAACCCCAGACAAAATCACCACTGCAATCCGGTGGCCAGGGTCACACAGGTGACAGCGGGGTTGGGTGTCTCTTGAGAGCCACTGGGGCTATTGTCAGGAAGCCAGTGGAGGTGGGGGAGCAGGAGAGAAAGGAACTCTGAATAACCCCCATCTGCATTAGGAGAGAGCCCAGTCTGCAGTGAGACTGAATGAAGGTCATGGCGTCTGCAAGACTTTGGGGAGCTGTTCATAGTTCAGGAAACACATTTATGTCACAAATGGACAGAAAATGAGAATGTGACAATGGCTCAGTGGGTAAAAGACCTCACTGTGCAAGCATGAGGACCTGAGTTCAAATCCACAGAACCCACATAAATCCAGGTGCAGTAGTGTGTGTGTTTACACTCCCAGAGGACCTGAGTTCAAATCCACAGAACCCACATAAATCCAGGTGCAGTAGTGTGTGTGTTTACACTCCCAGAGGACCTGAGTTCAAATCCACAGAACCCACATAAAGCCAGGTGCAGTTAGTGTGTGTGTTTACACTCCCAGAGGACCTGAGTTCAAATCCACAGAACCCACATAAATCCAGGTGCAGTAGTGTGTGTGTTTACACTCCCAGAGGACCTGAGTTCAAATCCACAGAACCCACATAAAGCCAGGTGCAGTTAGTGTGTGTGTTTACACTCCCAGAGGACCTGAGTTCAAATCCACAGAACCCACATAAAGCCAGGTGCAGTAGTGTGTGTGTTTATACTCCCAAGGCTCCTACTGCAAAGTGAGAGGCGGAGGCAGGAGAATGCCCAGCAGCTCAAGGGCCAGCTAGCCTGGAGTATACAACACAGCAGCAGACAAGAGACCCAGAGTCAAACAAGGTGAAAGGTGAGGACCAACAGCTGGGGTTGTCCTCTGACTTCACACGTGTGCACACACACACACAAAAAAAATTAATTCTTTTCAAAAGATCATATTGAAATCCTCTCAGAGTAGCATATTTTTAAATGATTTCAAATGCTAGGTACAGAGTTTCTAAGCATTTTTAAACTCTGAATGTACGTATCAAGCATACATTATTATCAGGTGGCTTTGAAGGGGTTCCACTCGAGTCTAGGGGTTTCCTGGTACCGATTGATGAGCACTAGCAGGAAGAACAAGAGCTTTGTTTGGGGCAGCAGAGGCTGAGAGCTGATGGGCTCTTCTGATCTACTGCAGACAGAGCAGCCTGAAGCAGCAGGGGGACAGCCCACCGACGCTTCCTTTCATCTAATGACTCTGCTTCGCTGGTCTACAGGAAGGGCTCTCTGAGGGCCAAGACCAAGCCCCCAGGCCCTGAGCCCCTTGCTCAATGCTTCAGAACTGCAACACCTGCTCTGACAAGTAGCCCCATGGGGCAACCGCTGTCCGAACTGCACTTTGCTCCCTAGGTCCTGCTCTGAAGCCAAACACTATGAATGAAAGAGAAGAGCATAAAGCACACCCACAGTCCTGGCCAATGGCAGCACCGTTTCCACGAAGAACATCAAGCCCTCATTCATCAGGTTAGGTCCTCCTTTTAAAATGTCACCTCTGATCCAACATTAACATCATTGTCATTGTTGTCATTGTCATCATCATCATCACCATCATCATGTCATTGTCATCACTATCATCATGCAGCGGTCATCGTCATTGTTGTCATTGTCATCGTCATCATCATTGTTGTCATTGTCATCACTATCATCATGCAGCTGTCATCGTCATCATTGTCATTGTTGTCATCGTCATCATCAACATCATCATCGCTGTCGTCGTCATCACCATCATCATCATTATCATCATCATCACCATCATCATTGTCAGTCATCATCATCATCATCATCACCATCATCATTGTCAGTCATCATCATCATCATCATCATTATCATCATCACCACCATCATCATTGTTAGTCATCATCACCATCATCATCACCATCATCATTATTGTCATTGTCATTGTCTATAATTCTTGCTTAATAATTGTTTTGTTATATGTAATTTTACTATGTTAAAGTTAAAACCTTCCTTTTTTCAAAAAAAGGGAAAGTGCTGTGGATATCGCTCGCTCTGTGTGTGTGCTGTAAATGTGTTGCTCTGATTGGTTAATAAATAAAATGCTGATTGGCCAGTAGCCAGGCAGGAAGTACAGGTGGGACAAGCAGAAAAGAGAATTCTGGGAGAGGAAGGCTGAGTCAGTAAACACTAGCCCACTGTCCAGGGAGCAGCATGTAACAGCACACAGGTAAAGCCACGGAACACGTGTCGACATATAGATTAACAGAAATGTGCTGAGTTTAAGTGTAAGAGCTAGTGAGTGGAAGGCCTGAGCTAATGGCTGAGCAGTTATAAATCATATTAAGTCTCTGTGTGTTCATTTGGGTCAAAGTAGCTGCAGGAGTGAGGGACTGCAGGAGCCAGGTGGGACCAAGAAAACTTCTGGATACAATCATCATCATCATCACCATCACCATCACCATCACCATCACCATCACCATCATCACGATGCAGCCATTAAAAATAAGCAGCCAATAAAAATAGATAATAAATTCCACAGTGGAATTTGTACTGTGGACTTCTAACATGGAATGCTACCCAGCAGTGAAAATGACAAGTACAGGTATATGCATCATGACTGGTCACCCAAGGTCATATTTAACCAAAAAAACTAATCACCGATTAAGCTGCTCTTGTGTAAAGCTTACAGAACTGGGCAAATGAGGTACACAGATAGATAAGTGGAGAGGCAGGAGGCAGTAAATACCAATTCTGTGGATAGAAGGTACTTGGGACACTGGAAGGTTCTAGAAAGCATGCAATATGGCATCCCAAAAAGGACAAAAACTTCCAGGCCAGGGGTTGGCAGCACGAGCTCAGATGACCCTGAGCAGAGACAAGTCCAGTCAGCCACACCCACCCCTCAAGCTGGGCTAGGCTTGAAATCATAGGGACTCCCCTAAGAGGTCAGTTACCTGCCACCACTGCTCTCCGTCCTAAATCCTGTCTTTTTTTTTTTTTTTTTTTTTAAGTTTTTGCAGTGCTGACCATTAATGTTGTCTGAAGCAGAGTCAATCCAATGGGTTCCAGAAAGTTCTACCAGAGAAGGTAACATTCCTATAACACATTTCTTCCCTTGTAGTATTTGAATACAATATTGATCACAGTGGAGTGCTGGCATGTCAGCAGCTCCAAGGCAGCATAGGGGTTTCCAGAAACAACCAGGACCACCATCTAAATTGAGAAATAGTAGCCGCCACCGAGTCTCTGCTTCCCTACTCCATCTGAAAACTTGTGTGTGGGAACACAGGTACTCCACAGCACAGTGCAACATAAAACTCTCATCACTCTATAGCCGTCAATCAGACAGGACCAGGCTTTTCTCTCTGCCTCCCACCAGGAAAAAAAGCAGATTTCAAAAGCTATAATAAAGTAATAACTGGTTCAAAACCATTTTCCACTAAAAAAAAAAAAAAAAAAAAAGGTTTTAAAAATCCTGCAAAAAAAAGCCAAGCAGTGGTGGTGCACACCTTTAATCCCAGCCCTCGGGAGGCAGAGGCAGGCGGATCTCTGTGAGTTCGAGGCCAGCCTGGCCTACAGAGTGAGTTCCAGGACAAGCTCCAAAGCTACACAGAGAAACTATGTCTCAAAAAAAAAAAAAAAAAAAAAAAATCCTGCAATAAACAGCAAGTTTTAAAAGTATCTTTCCTCTAGTGTTTTGGTCTCCTTTAGGTGACCTGATTACTACACTGGGATTCCGTTAAGTCTTGCACTGGACACTAAATGCTGTCTGGAACAACAGACTTTAAAATGGTCCCTAAGAGAGAGGCCCCATCAAAAGGAACAAACTATGCTTGGGAAGGAGGGAGAGAGAGAAGGTAGATAGGTAATCCTCAGATAAGCAAAGACAGTTCAGCCTGCAAGGAGGAAAGTGGGGGTTCCCTCAGTGGGAAGACACCCCCATCATTTGCTCCACACCCTGCACACACGGACAGCCAAGAGTGCAATTCTGGGCTCAGACACCACCCTTCCCACCCTGCACAAGGATACGCACAGATACACACAGCCGGGGGGGGGGGGGGGGGGGGGCACGGCACTCGGACAGTGTATCTGGCAGCCTGGTGGAACAGGACCTCTCACGGAACCAAGCTGCTCTTCTCTCACAGACACAGCACGTCTCCGCTACAAACAACTCCTGTCCTGCTCTGGAAACAGACTCCACACAACCATATACATGCCCAACACCTTCCTGAAGTCTCCGCATCACAATACAGATTAGATTTTGTTATTGTTTTAAATATAGGTTCTCGGGTCCCAAACTCACTAAGTAGCTATAGATGACCCTGAACCCCTGATCCTCCACCTCTAAAGTGCTGGGGTTATAGGTGTGCACCACCACATCCAGTTCACACAATACTGGGGATTGCACCACCACGTCCAGCTTACACAACACTGGGGACTGAACCCAGGACCTCATGCATACAATTCATGCACTTCACCAGCTTAACTACAACTCTGGTTTAGACTGTGTAAGGAATCTCTGCACTCGGAGAGAGAAAACATGCACGCACACACACAGAGCACAGGCTGAGTGGTCAGCGCTTACAACCACACCAGACACATTCACAGCTGGAAAAGGTATGAGTTACACTAACAGGACACCACTCCATGTGGTTGGCACGTGCTATCAGAAGACGACTTCAAGCCTGCCATTTAGGGAAAGCGTGCCCCTTTTTCTGATGACAGAAGCACAAATCCTCCATGTGGACGAGTTGGCTTACCAGCATGCTAATCAAAAGTGCACAGGCAAGAAGAACAGAAGGCAAACAGGAGACCACGGTGAGTCCCACGGTCACTCAGCTCCTGCAGCCTCTGAACCCTGACGGCACACAGCAGCAGATCACCAAGATAACGACCAGCTGGATTTAGAGTCCAATGCTGGGAGAGGAAGAGAAGCAAAGTGAGCCCTCTTACAGGAGCTGCAAGGCCCTGAGAATGCCCATGTTTTCCATAGAGCCTCGATGGGGGAGATGAAAGTGGGCTGCATTGTGGAGTGCCCGGGATGCTGCCCGTCTCCACCCACCAGGATCCATTACACCTTCCATACCTCTATGTACTTGAGGCCCCACATCACCTGGCCACGTGGCGTTCCTGAACTCTTCAATCCTTTCCTGCTGACAACCCTTGTTTCCTTAAACCTTCTTCCTGGGAGCCCCAACCATGCATGGTGGGACATGGCTGTCCGTGGAGGCCACTGAAGAATTCTCATCAGGCATCCCTCATGAGAGCCGCTCAACAGGGAAGGAAGGACTAAATGGGCCCATGGACAGGTGGACAGATAAAGGAATATTATGCATCCTACCGCCTGCCATTGGCTCAATGACCTGTCAGTCTGTGGAGCTGGAAGGCGGGAAGACAGATGAGATGTGGGATAATGTAGATGCTACAACTTAACAAAGATGGCACTTGAACTTGGAAACCACTGCATAGAGACACCTGGTGGGAAACTCAGAGGAAGGTCCAGATCGCTCTTACTGCAGGCCACAAGCCAACACCACAGGCTGCCCAATGTGGGCACATCTACAGTGCCAAGGCAGCGGACTACACCCCCACACACCCCCACACACACCTGTGCACAGTACACAGATGCTGTCTGAGTAGGTGCTAACTTAGTCATGAGGGTCTCGAACAAGGCAGACACCCAATCTTCCCACAAAAGAGACGAAGCAAATACCTTATGGGGAGAATGTTAACCTTGACCTGCCCTTAAGTGTCTATCAGGACAGTGGCTAAGGGAGACAGACTATTCTGACTGGAGGTAAACTGTCAAAGCAGGAGAAACAGTCAAGAACCTACAAAGGTCAGTCTTACAAAGCAAGGGACACTCAGGACCCCGGGAGGACAGTGACGAAGGAAGAGATGACCAACACCTTTCCTGTGACCAAACTCCACAGAGTTTGGAAGGACAGGCTAACGGAGGGGTTGAGCATGCCTCCCACTACCAGAAGGTTCTGGAAAGTGGATATGCAGAGACTTCCCAAGCCCATTGTGTGTCACTTATTAGGCATGAAAATAGAAGTTTTGCTCACGGCGGCAGGAAGGCTTTTCTCTGGGAAATGAAAGTGCGTGCGGCAATAGCGAGAACCATGAAAGGGCTCAGCTCAGAGGCGATGCCCGCCTTGTGCGGCCCGTCGGCCCCAGGGTCTCTGAGGAAACCTTCAGCCACCTCGCCACTCCTTACCACCTGCGGTGCAGAACAGAGAGGAGGAGGACACAGAGGACAAGGACTTCATTCCATGTGTTTTTTCACATCCCAAACACGATCCTAAGATCATCCTCCTGCACCTCGATGGGGGAGGACGGGCGGGAAAGTTCTAACTTCATTGAGTAGTGGCTGGTATAACGAGGGTCAGACCCCGGCGACCTCCACACCCTCTTCAATCAACGTGCGCATAGGCGCTGTACTTCACTTTCCTGAACTCAGTTCCCCCAGACGCTCACGTGCACACCTACGCATGTTGAAAAGCTGGCTCACACGAAACAGGCCTGAGCATCGTCTCTCCCCACAAAGGGCAGAAGCCACCGAGGCAGGACCCAGGACTGAGGGGCGGAGGTTGGGGGGGTGACTTCTTCAGCTGGCACACACCTCCGAGCCTTTAGTGGCAGAGACTTTCACATCTCAAACACACCCGCCTGACTCCTCAGAGGAGATGGAAATAAGCAAAGGACGTATGCAGAACAATCCCCCAGGACTGCCCTGGAGCAGGTGTTTGCTTCCCACTGCCACTCACTTGAGGACTGCACCAGAGGCTGGAGAAATTATTAAGGCTGCAGCTGGCAGCTCACCCAGGGATCCTGGAAATGGAAGAGCAGAACACTAGAACCAAACGCCCTGACAGTTAAGAAGAGGCTTGTACAAGAGTGTTGTACAAGACAGCACTTCCCTGGGCTCCCCTACTGCTCTGAAGAGGTACTATTGGTACCTTCGTGCCATAGAGGGGAGAAAACAAAACAGTCCATCCCTGAGAGGTAACAGAATAATGTGCAGTGGGCATGTATTAGGATCAAACTAAATAATCTAAAGACGGATGTGCATATAGACAAACCACCCACCCCAAACACTCATCAAAGAAAGTGCATGACCTTGAAGCTGAAATGCCTTATAGAGACCAAGCTACCCAGCCTAAGGCTGAGACACCCAAAACCCATGGGACCTGTGAACGCAGCACACTGCCAGGCGCTGGAGGCAGAACCCACGGGATCTGTGAACGCAGCACACTGCCAGGCGCTGGAGGCAGAACCCATGCTCCTTGGGAAGTGAGATGGTTAGCCAAACGAGTCCTCACAGGGATGCTGACCTACAAATGATGGAAATGCCTTGCCAAAGCCCTGGTACCAACACAGCGGCTACCTCTCATTCAGCTCTTCCGGGCCTCAGTGATGTGACAGCAGGCACTCAATTTCTTCCCCTATCTTCACCACACACCCACAATGTGTTAGCTGTCTGCTCATTTTGCAGAGAAGAACACAGCACCCATTAAACCCTCGGCCCAAGCTCTGCAAGGCCAGCAAGGCCTGGAATCTGGAGAATGATGGTACTACTCATGGGCAGACAGAAAACCCTCAAGACCACACCTGCCCCAAGGTTCTATGGCACACTGTGACAACACCATGTGTTACAGAAATGCTACTCAGAGCTTTTCCTTTCCCTTTCCCAGAGCCCACCTCACTTCCCAAAGAAGGTCTTTGCAGGAATTACTGGTTTGGTTCAGCACCTAAAGTGAGCAAAGCCCAAACAACCAGCCCTGGCCCACCCCAGCCAATCAACTCATCATTGCTTCCCCGCTCCCCAAAAAGATGCTTCCAGCCGGACGGAGGTGGCACACGCCTTTAATCCCAGCACTCGGGAGGCAGAGCCAGGCAGATCTCTGTGAGTTTATGGCACCAAAACTACACAGAGAAACCGTCTCGAAAAAACCAAAAAAAAAAAAAAAAAAAGAAGAAGAAGAAGAAGAAGAAGAAGAAAGAAAGAAAGAAAGAAAGATGCTTACAGCACCAAGGTGTTATGGAATATTATTTTAACTAGGTAAAGATGTGTTAAATTTGTTTCTGCTGCAGAATATTACTTTAATTATGTGAAGTTCGTTACATTTGTTTCTGCTGCCTTTGTTAATGGTGTAAAGATGTGTTACATTTGTTTATGCTGCATTTGTTTACTCATGTAAAGATGTGTTGCATTTGTTGCACCTTGCCTGCCTAAGGCACCTGATTGGTCTAATAAAAAGCTAAATGGCCAATAGCTAGGCAGGAAAAGGGATAGGCTGGGCTGGCGGGCAGAGAGAATAAGTAGGAGGAGAAATCTAGGCTTGAGAGAGAAGAACACACCCAGGGCCAGAAGTCAGACAGCCACCAGCCAGTGAGACACAAGAAGCAGTGAAAATAAGATATACAAAAGGAAAAAGAGGTAAAAAGCCTAAGGCAAAATATAGATGAAGAGGTCAGGTGAAGTTGTTAAGAGCTAGTGGGACAAGCATAAGATAAGGCAGAGCATTCATAACTAATAAGAACATGTCATGATTTGGGAGCTGGTTCATGGCCCAAAAGAAAGTCTGCTACACCAAGGGTCAGGTGAGAAGGGATGTAACCCCATGAGGCCAGCTAAGGAATGACCCAAGGGGTCAGTAGCATGTCAACTCCTCATGGGTAAGAAATTCCAACAAATATTTCCCGCTGGCCTCCTACACAGATTCCATGAGCATCTCTTCTCATTAGGGACCAAGATCATACATCAGGATAAGATTCATGCCTTGTGGTCCATCTCAGCCAGAGTAAAATTCTCCAACATTCTAACCAAAATTTTGGTTTTAATCCTTAGCACAAATGCCACTCAGTTTCTAATCACCTAATGTGCCTCTAGACAGTGTTAATTACGCAAGGAGTAATGGCCAGACATGTTTCCCTAGAACTCTCTACTTCTCTGTTCCAGAGCAATTAGTCATTATGCTTTCTTATGTAATTACCTATTAAAATATGCCTGATTTCCTGCCTGCCACTAACATGTAAATACTCACAAAATATAAAAAGTAGAAAGTCAAAGCCTCCTTCATCTAGAGGTAGCTACCATGGCTTTCAGTGAACTTGGCCACTTCCAGTTTTTCCAGACATGCAGACTGGTATGCTGCACATCCCTCATGCTCCGAACTTCACAAGGTCATGATTGTTGCCATCAACAATCCACCACGCCCAGCCACAGGGAGTGTTGCAGAGGGAAAGTTTTGTTGGTTATTTTTTGAGTTTTGCTTGTTTTTAAATGGTA
Source organism: Peromyscus eremicus (assembly GCF_949786415.1). NCBI lineage: Eukaryota > Metazoa > Chordata > Mammalia > Rodentia > Cricetidae > Peromyscus > Peromyscus eremicus. The sequence continues at coordinate 5,788,486 of NC_081429.1, read as the reverse complement.
GTGGTATTTTTTCCCCTTTCTAAAGATTGGTAATAATTTATTGATAGATATTCATTGATTTTTTCCCCTTCAAGTAAACAATACCATAACTAGTCTGAAGCACCAGTAACAACATGAAGTCAAGAGAAGCCAAACTTACACTGATTGACTTTCAAAGGCATGTAAGTGGGGTGGGTAAGGGACTTTGCAGGGTCAACACTGGGAATCATGCCAGCCACTCGTACCGAGGCCTCAGCCTGGAGGTACCCACTCCACCTGTGTTGTGTATCACATGATACAAGAAGGGGTCAGGGGCAGAGATCTTAGTTTTCTTTTTTTTCCTTTCCTTTTTTTAAGATTTATTTTATTTTATGTGTATGAGTGTTTTGGTTACATGTATGTCTGTGTGCATGTGTGCATGTGTGCCTGGTGCCTATGAGCTTAGAAGAGGGTGTCAGATACCCTGGAACTGGAGTTATGGGCGGTTGTGAGTTGCTATGTGGGTGCTGGGTATGGAGCCCGGATCCTCTGCAAGAACAAGTGCTCTTAACATCCGAGCCAACTCATCAGCTGTTTTTTCCTCTCTTTTAAACCTTAACTTTGGTCCATTTTCACCAAAAGCATTCAAAAGGCTGAAAACCTAGGAGTCCATCTCTACACATGACTAAATATCATGCAGTCATTTTCAAAGAAAACTAGTGACAGTGACGCAGGTATTAGAAAACAGGGAAACATCACCTGTGATTCCAGAAGAGAAGAAACCCAGTCACACCATGTATGTGAGACAATCTCAAACCTTGCCAAACACAATGGTGGGAAGCAGACAGCATGGCGGACAGTCAGAGCAGCAGATCCAGCCACCTGGGTGACTGCTGGATTGTCTTTTACTAGCGCTTAACGCTTAACACACATCACAATCAAAAGGAAAGATCACTTCTCAAAAGGTCTTTTTCTGACCAACTCTCCCCTTTCTCCCGCAGTTCCTTTTAAAATTCTAAACACAAACAAGGCCCTGCCAACACTTCTGTCCACTTCTCCCAGACTTGGGTTCCTGCTCACAAGGACAAGGAGAAGAGAGTGAACAGGGGCACAAGCTTGAATCACTACCGAATCCCCAGGAAGGAGGCAGTGGGCAGCCTCGGGGGCAGAGAGCTCAGGTCACCACCACGTGGCGGATAAGAACGAGCAGCACTAGGCAGGGCTGACAGGAAGGACAGACTGGAGTCCTGTAGGTATGGATGGGGCTGAGTCTCAAGGATGATACCTGAGTCTACCTGGCTGGGGAGAGCAGAAGGGAGCTAGTGCTCTCCCTGCAGCTGACTGACCAGTTAGGGGTCCCACAAAGATCCAGAGAAAGCCCCGCCTCCACAGCACAAAGCAGAGCTCACACAGGAAGACAGCACAGGGCAGCACACCCTGGAGGGTAAGAGCAGGCTGTGGCTTCCACGTTGTCTTCTAGTGCGGAGATGGCCGTGTGCACACAACTGTCAATGTTTAATTTCAGACTGTCTAACTGCACTCCCCAACTGAAAGATAAGTCACAATTCCCCCACCCCCACCTCCCACCACCCCACCACCCGCTTCTTGCCCCAATGACAAGAGGGTATGTGGCCCCATCTCCCACAGTGAGATGACGAAGGAGAAGCCCGGTGCTCTAAAGGTGCCCATGCCCGCTTGCTGATGAACCATGGTTACAGACTTAAGACAGAATCCCTGCGGGAGAATCCACATGGGCAAAGCCACCATGGGGTGGACAGGAGAGGTAGCTTCTACTCTGTTGCCTGTAAGGATGGAGCCAAGGCTGCAGACAGCTTCAGGAAGCTGGAAAGGACCCTTCCCTGGAGCCCTGCCAACACTCTGGGTTTAACCCTCCCAAACTGGAGAGTCTGTATTGTTTAAACCACAAGATCCAGGAACTTGTAAGGGCAACAACACAACACTGGCACAGGCCAAAGTCACTGAGAACTAGCGAGAGCCTGAGGAATGACCACGTGTTTCAAGCCAAAGCAGTCAGGTGAGAAAGATACTGGCCCACACTGGTCAGCAGTACGCTCACTCCTCCTCCCAAGTCCAGAGGAAGCAGGCTCGGACTGACTCGTCTCCACAGCAGTGCTTCCACACAGCTCACCAGCTTGGTTATAACGCCTGCATCTTTGGAGCCCCCCCCCTTAAGTTCTGAGGGACCACTACTGGACCGAAGTTTGCTGTGGTGTCCAGAGCTGTCCTGTGCTTTCACGTCTTAGACACTTAAGCCTCTCGCTTCCCAATCCCCATTGACCCCAAACCCTTAAGGCAGAAAAGGCTCCAACAAGCCGTATTTCAAACTCCTAGACCCCATGGGACAGGCATTTCACAAACTCCACCACCAGGTAAGGGAGATGGATACAGGCCTGTCCATGACCCAGGTAACAGCAGTCCCAACTGCAAAGGCTCTGGCAGACAGGCCTAGGGCATAACCTTACAATCTGAAGACAGAGATCATCACAGTGAGGAAGGCATGGGGCACAGCATGGGGCACAGCATGGGGCACAGCACAGGGCTGCTTGCTCACAGCGGGGCAGCTCAAGCAGCAGAGTGAAGCCTTCAGCTAGCTTTCTCCCGCCCTCTTTATTCGGCCGTGCCTATGGGATGGTGCTGCCGTATTCAGAACGGGTCATCTGTCTTCAGTTAAGCCTCCCTGGAAACACCCTCACAACTGCTCCCGAAGGTCCGATTCACCGATGCCCGAGGTTTTCCAGAATCCAACCAAGCTGACAGTCAGAATTAGTCTCACAGCCTGGATTCCTGCCAGCCCAACTTCACTCCTCCCCTCCAGTGCCCAAATGCTACTACCTTCTGTGGGCCTCCACAGCCCGCCTGACCCAGCACGGGTCAGGTTAAGGAGGTGAGGTGCATGCTGGTCCCTCAACGGGGACAGAAGAATACAGTCATGACATGACCCAAGTAGAGGCTCTGTGCACCCTCTGAGCTTGCATTTGGAAGTAAAGAAACAGAATCTGCAGAGAGACAATCACTCACAGCAAGTCCTCAGGAGCACACACTACTCAGCTCCCAAGCTGGCTCTCCAGGGTCCCCTGGAGTTGGGGTGTTTCTCATCTTACTAATTTCAGACTAAGTCAGCGTACACTACTGTTTTGAAACGCAAGAAATCGTAAAAAAAAAAAAAAAAAAAAAAACCCACACACAACTCTGGGGTGAGGGTGATGGCCAGTGGAGGAGGCAGATGGAGACTGACCTGGCCAGGGACTGTTAAAGAATGAAGGGCCTGGAACAGCCTGGAGCACCTCTCGGCTCAGCCAGCCTCCCCTCAGAACGCAATGAGCGCCCTGTTTGGAGGAGAGCCGAATGAAGGCCCAGATTATCCTGGCTACAAAGTAACCGGTATAAACTTCCAAGCAAACCTTTGTGTCTGTTGAGACACTGTAGCTCAGGCTGGCCCCAGCTCACGACTAGCTCTGGCTGTCCTCCAAATCAGCCTCCCAGTGCCAGGATTACAGACATAAGCAACCACACTACATGGCTAAATGGTATGTTATTTTTATTTTTAAAAAATTTAATAAAGCAATTACCTACTAGGTCAATATTAAAAAGACAGTGGTGAATGCCTGTAACCTCAGCAATCAGGAGGATCAATCACCATAGTTCAAGCCGGCCTGGGCTACATAGCAAGATTCTGTCTCAAAAAAAAGGAAACAAAACAAAAAGAAAAAATGAATTCAGAAACTGTTAATTATTAAAATATTCTTTACCTGACTCAAAACTTAAACATCCAAAATATGCTCAGACAAGAAACATCTGTTCACCTAGAAGATGCAGAGAATTGGTAATGAAGCTGTGTTTGCAGGCCAAGTACCGCAGCGGCCTGTGTCCAAAGGTGCAGCCCACAGGATCTGGGAAGACATGCTCAGACACCACAGCCCCGGGTGGGGAAACACTGGGCAAATTCGAGGTGCAGGAAAACGCTAGGCTATGGGTGGTTTTCCCCCGGTCTCTACTCCGAATAATCATACAATGAACACAAATTATAGACATTTAAAATAACTGCGTGTTTAAAATAATAGGATAGTTCGGGCAGACCACAGTAATTGAGGGCTATTGTTCCCAGCATTTTGCCCGTTTATTAGTAACATCTTGATTGAGGTCAATTTCAATTCATAACCAGTCACACCTCCATACTGAGAATCCCAGGATCTCCTGGCTGGTGCCGACTCTGAAGCCTTCTCCAATCACACACCAGTTACCACTTCCTGCTTCTGAGGGATTTACCAATATCTGGTCCCTCTTGATGGACAAGAACAAAGCCGTAACCCCCACACACAGCAGCCACAGCTTCACAGAGTCACTGATGCTGATCCAAGTTTGACAGTGTTTCCATTTCCCAGGAGAAACAACTCTGCAGGCCTCCATCCCAAAGGCGGAGCCATCAGTGCATCCCCCAATGAGACGCTACCCTCTCCATTTGTTCCTTTGCTCCAGTCATCAATGAAGGGGGGGGGGGGGGGTTGCTATCAAAACTTCAACCTAAAGAGGCAACAGTGCCCCCAATATCAACCATCTGGCTGGCCATGCCTGTTCCACGTCACCCCCTAACTCATGTCTTCATCTGCATTTCCCTGGGACATATTTAAAAACAGTCATCTTGTTCATTCCTGTTGCTTACAAGGTAAGGGGGTTATTTCCTTCTTCACCTACTGTTCACAGAAGGCTCACTAAATCTTTGTGTGCTCAGGTTTTCAAGAGGGTTACACGTCTCCAAATGACTCCCTTGGCTCAAAGAAACCGAATCCACAGACTCCACGTTAACAAGGATGAAGATGAAGCAGACGCTTGAGCCGTGGCCTTCCCGGGCAGGAGGCCGACACACCCGGGGCACCACCAAAGCCTCCCCACGTCCTCCTCCCAGCAAAGTTGCGGGATGAAGAGCATGCGGCTGGGCCCCTGGCTCAGCCCACCAGAAGAACCCAGCCATGCCCAGTGGCTTTGAAGGCAGCCATCAGCTGTAACCATTCCACCGTCCACCTGCATCACACACCACCAGCCCTCTTACATCAGTGACATTTGCTTACAACCACACCAAAACCTTGCCTTCTCTACACAGGCGCTGACATAAATATAAATGTAATATTAAACCATCACCACCACCCCCGGGGTGGGAGTGGGGTGGGGAGGGAGTGAAAGTAATCGATCTCAATTTTGTTTGCCAAATTTCATGCCTGTCTCATCTACTAACTGTGAGAAATTTAACCCTGACATTTTAAGGTGACATTCACATTCTGCAAACTAAGAGGGAATACATGATAGATACTTTCTAATGAAAAATCCTATTTTGCAATGAAGACATTTTACGTACCATGTTTCTCCAGAATTTAATAACTCCTCAGCCAGCAACATCCAAGAACCAGGATGGGTGAAATGGCTCAGTGGGTAACACACTTGTTACACAAGCGTGAGATCGAGTTCAGATCCCAAGCACCCGAAGCTGGGTGGATGCGGCAGCCCACTGTAACCCCAGCTCACAGGGCCGTGGACAGGTCCATCTGGACCGCAACAGGCCTGACGTTCCCTGGGTTACTGGTGGGTTCGGGGTCTGCTGCACTCACTGCAGACAACCAAGTTCAGTCAGGTCAAGGGGCAGTGGCGCTGTCCACCAGTGGGGATGCTAAGGGCACCGACCAATGATGCTCCCACAGCATGACTCACACCCTTGGATACGCCTCTCAAGCTCAGAGCATACAGCCATCCTCCCTGTCCTGAGCAGAGGGAAGAATAGAGAGCAGCCCAGGAACCCCGGCCAGGTCACACAGTGCTCTGTGGGCCATTCATTTAACGCCAGGGTAAAGCCAGATGTGGTGGCACAGCAATGCAGGGAGGTGGAGACGGGAGCTGAAGGCCATCCTGGGCTACACAGTGAATTCAAAGACAGCTTAACCAGATCCCGTCTTCAAGTGAAAAACCTCCAGCCTGCCTGAACACTGATCACCCAAGTGGCGCCTCTCTGAGGACAGTTCTTTACCCTAATCCTCTCTCACTGGTTGGGGCAGAACAATTCCCAGGGCGTTTATCATGGTGAGGGTCACCGAGAGCTGGCAAGGAACAAGGGGACAGCCCCACCCTGCCATGGGTACCTTCTATCCATGGAGGTTGGATCTGTCTCGGGCAATCATAACAGACCTGCTGGAAAACTGTCCCCTTCCCCCAAACACTCCAACTATCCAAAGGTGTTCAATACAATAACCAGAACTGCACAGGGAAGGCATGGTTTCAGACAGAAGGCCACCCGTGACTCCACCTGAGGCACACAGAAGAGACACTGGATGCCTGGTGCCCATCCCGTTACACCTGACGGCCAGTGCACACCGGAAGCCACAAGCTGAAGCCCTAAGGCCCAGGTGACATTAAAACGACTTCAGGAGGTAACTACATTTACATGAGGCCATGGCGGGATGCCCATGGGAGGAGCAAGGGCCACACTTACTCTCGATCCCTGCCACATAAAGACACAGCAAGGAGGCAAGGCCCAGAAAGGAGACCGCCCCAAGCTGCCTCTGCCAGTATCCTGACCTTTGACCTCCCAGTCTCCGGAAGGAGAAGTCGGGACTGTTAAGTTACTGCTGCAGCAATCCAAGCAGATGAATACACCCACACTATCTCCATGCCAGCCACCAATCCTGAACACAAGCAGAACGATCCACCCTCCCCCGCCCCTGCCCACCAGCTGCCCAGAGATGCAAGACAGTCTAGAACAGCATCGGAAAGACACTGTCTTAATGCCGGGGCCAGGCCTGCTGCACCTCCACTCTACCAAGAAAACAGGAGCAGGCTCCAGTACCACGACTTCCTCTCCTCCTCCTCCTCCTCCTCCTCTGCAGGCTTGTGTCCCCATTCTGCCATTGCCACGCTCCCTCTCTGCCTTCTCTGAGCACGCACACCCTCTCCTTGCAGCCAGCAACTTCAAGCTTCCACAGGGTTCTGGGAACTCTGTCCTGGGCTTCCTCCTATTTCAGAGCACCAGCTGCAAACCAAAGTCTGACTCCATCCAAGTCCAACCGAGGCTTACTTACAAAGCATGGGTTACTTAGAGGCACATGGGTGGCCTCAAAACAGTCACACCAAGGTTAGGTCTCACTCCATCAAGGACAACAACTCTCCCATATATGCACAGACGGGGTCCCCAACTCAGTCCACCTTCCATCCCATCTACTCTAGCACGTCCCAAGACCATGCCACTATGTGCAATTAAGGCAGGATTAAATACCAATGGCTGGGATGTGCAGGGCTGAGTAACTCAGACAGGGTGAGAGTCCAACGACCCTCTCCATATACCTTCTTCTTGAAGGAAATGTCAACAGCCAACGAGCCTCAAGGGTCTCTTACAGGCAGTCACAGCTGTTCTGATAAAGATAACTGTTAAGGTTGGAGGACAGAATTCTACCACAAGGGGGTTCACTGTGCCTCCCACGTCCTCCATCTCTGCCATCTTAGGGGCCTGGGTGCCCCAGGCACCCTCCCGCTCACCCTAAAACCTGACCTTCCTCATGGCAGGTCTTCCTTCTCTCCCAGCTCAGCTTCCTCAGCGTTACCTGTGTGTGGCTCTTTCCGCCTCTGCATTCTCTCCTCTCTCTCATTACCATCTGCACAACCATCCCCACCTCCAGCAGCACACGTCCATCCACAGGGCACAGAGCTGCATGCGAAGGTAGAAGCTAAGCTGCAATGGAGACCCCTGAATTTAGGTGGTACCATCCCATAGGCTTGGGTCCCCCACTGAATAAAAATGACAAAGTAAACCGAACACAGCCATCTTCCTGACTGCAGAGACAATGGGAGCAGCTGGCTGGACTCCTGCTGCCATGATGGACTGACGCCTAAAACCATGAGCCAAACAAACCCCACCTTTCTGAAGTTGCTTTTGGTCAGGTCCTTTCTCACAACAACAAGCACATTAACTAACACACGTGTACACACATGAGCACAAGTACCCCTCTACATAAAACTCTGTATGCCCTACATCAGTCAGCGCACCCAGAGGACGTGAGATTAATCACCACTCAACGTTCAACCTCGGATTCTGACATCTCCAAGTTGAGAATGATGTCTTTGGATTGCTGTGGAAATTAAAACATTAAAGAGCACAAACTTGGCCACACTGCATTCCAATCGCTGCCACTGACACAGTACCAGTGGCACACGGGGGAAGTCTGGTTTGAGCACTGCTCTATGGAGTGGGACCAGCAGGCCAGACTGTCCTGTCAGCCCCAGCTGCTGAGGCCCGAGGACAAGACAGTCTGCCAACGAAGGGTCAGTGTGAGTGACTAATGCAACCCACAGAACTATTACAGTTCAAATCCTCGGGTGATACAGGAGGCAGAAGGACAGAAGGGTGTGTAGAGATTAAATTGTGTTCCCCTCCCAAATCCTATAGTGAAGGCCCAACACCAGAAAGTGACTCTCACCAGAAATGGAGGTAATGGCACTGACTGACGTCATAGGGAGAGACCCCTGGCGATATGACTAACGTTCTTCTGAGAGGGAAAGAAAGAGGGCTCCCATGCATCTGCTTGCAGACCATGCAAACAGAAATGACCCTGAGAGGACACGGGGAGAGGCCACAGCTGCCAGCACCTTGCTCTGGAACATCGATCGGCCTTAGGTCCGTGAGGAATGCTTTCACATCTGATCTCCCTGGGGTGGTTTCTTGCTGTGCTCACACTTGCACAATGTGGTACACCAGCACCAGCCTCTCCCAGTCTCCAGCGCCCCCATCAATCGGCCTTCACCTTGCCTTGCAGAGTCAATGCCTCTACCTGCCTTGTGCAGCAGGAGCATCTACATGCTGACTGGAGGAATGTCTAGTATGAAGGGCACTGACAGGAGAGGCCCACACTCTGCTCCCTGATCCCGGGCAGCGGCCACACTCCCTTCCAGAAGATCTAACACCTCCTAAGGAAGTTGAGTGAACCCACATGCACCCACTCGACCACACTCAGTATTTCTGGCTGTGGTAAGAGGCTAGGGGCACAAGCTAAGACTAGACACCAACTTGGCCCTACTGTTGCCCCCTCCCCAACCCCACCACCCCAGTGCAGGCAAATGGCCTGGGACAGCACTGATTATTCTCTAGGGCACGGGGGACAATCACTTACACTCATTTCCTTTGGACTCAAGTTAAAGAGTCTGAGATGGGGTACAGCCACACTGTTGCGTTTATTTCTGTGGCTGGAAGGAGCAGTAGAATGTTCCGGAAACATTCATTCCACAAGCACTTACTACCAGACACGCATAGGAGAGGGATGCCAAGTGCCAGAAGGACGGGAAGACAGCAGACTGGGACCAAAATGTCTGGGAAGGAAAAACAGGAGCCCAGCCAAGAGGAGCTATGGGAATGGAACGCCCGCTTCAACAGCGTACCCAACAGCTATACCCAAGCACAGAAGCAGCCCACCAGCCACCATGGTCCACAGAATGACCCAGCCAGGAAGGACCCACTCAGTCCAGCAACTGGTCCTAGCAGACCCAAAAGTCCCCAGGTCAACCCTCCCTGAAGGGTATCTCATTTCCATCAGGACCCCAACACCAACACCGCCCACCCTTCAGTATTTCCCCAGTTCTCTCTGAATGTCATCTCCAAACTTTGTTTACAAGGAGCTCAAGATGCTGTAAGCAGTGGATTCCTTTACACACCTGTGTCAAAAGTCACCCATACAACATCCCTCTCTCCCCTGCTTTACACGCTTTATTAAACAGTACTCAACAACAACCCAAAGGCTCATGCGGAGTACTCAGTAACTTGGGGGTGTGCAAAGGAGCTTTTGGGGAGCATCTCACTGCAGGCAGGGAGGCATACCATGAACGTATTGTGCTGTTCTGTAGCCCCAGCCCTTGGAGCACTTCTCAATTTTTTCTCGAGGACCAGCCTGCTCTTCTCTATGCTGCCATCCTGACGAAGCTGTCAATAAAATCCTACTCTGCCTTGCCCTTTCCAACCAAGCACTGGCAGAATCCAGAGGAACAATTAACTCCAATAGTCCCCTGATGATACAAGGAACATACGTAGGCCTGTCCCTTGGACCCCAAGTTCAGCCCATCCTAATAGCTCTTTGGTCAAAGCCAAATCTTTCTGTCCCCATGTAAAACCCCAGGTCACCTTGCAGTATTCAGAATGGACTTCTTTTTTTTTGTTGTTTTGTTTTGTTTTGTTTTTTCGAGACAGAGTTTCTCTGTGTAGCTTTGGTGCCTGTCCTGGATCTCGCTCTGTAGTCCAGGCTGTCCTGGAACTCACAGAGATCCACCTGGCTCTGCCTCCCAAGTGCTGGGATTAAAGGCGTGCGCCACCACCATCCAGCTTAGAATGGATTTCTTAGACTTCCAGTCATGGGCCCAACTAGTCCCCAGATGGAGGTGAACAAGTCCTGACATTCTTAAAGCAAGAGGTATGTGCTTACAAAAGAGATTTTTTTTCTTTTTGAGACAGGGCTTCAAACTGGTTACATGGCCAAGGCTGACCTTGGACTTCTAATCCTCCTGCTCTGGTCTCCAAAGTGCAGAGATTACAACCGTGCACCACCACACCCAACTAGAGCATCTAACCCAGGGTTTTATGCCTGGGAGGCAAGCACTCCACCAAGTGGGCTACATCTCCAACCTGAGATTTCCTACATTTGAGGACTTTACCTAGTGCCATAAACTCCAATGACAAGTCCCTAAGAGGATCTCTCAATGACAGTCATGGTAACCTCAGCAACCTGAGTGTACACCCTTACCAACAGGTCACTATGGCATGGTTCCTTCCTTACCTAGCCTCAGTCCTTGTTACCACACAGGTACAAGTGGCCTTCAAGGCCAGAAAGGGTGCCCCCCCTCCCCCACAGCCAGGATGCACAGGGCAATCTCTGCATGCCCAGTCCTGGGTAAGATGCTGGCTTTGTCACATGACCACAGTCCCTGAACACTTTGGGCCCTTGCTGAGGAAATATGTGCAGCCACCCTTAAAACAAGGTGCACAGTCACATGAGCCCACAGGCCCAACCCTGGCACAGCCATCAGAAGCTATCTACATGGACTCAGGGAAGCAGTGACTTCAAGGAACCATCAGGCCACTGAGAGTCAGGCCATAGATGACCCAGAGCCCAGGGTGGAGCCTAGGGCAGATAGGAGCCAGCCAGGAAGAAGTGTAGGTGGTACCCATGTTGTCTCCTGGAAATGAGTTCACAGGCAGCTGGCAAGGCCAGGCTAGAGAGCAAACGGGCCCAGTGCAAAGGCCAGGGGTGTTGAGCTGGGTGACTCCATCTTTATTTCTTTATTTGCTTCATGACTTAGCCTTAAAAGCTTTCAGGGAGAGGCCAAGAATGCCATTTCATTCTGGAAGCCCTGGTGGGCCTTCTACAGGCTTGGGCAAAGCAAGGCCTAGCTAGGTTTATGTTTTCAGATCTATTTATGGATTAAGTAGTTGGTTGGTCAAACATGTCATTCTGCAGGGGGAGACATATGTGTGTGCGCACCTCACTGGCACACAAAGGAGGGGCTTGCAGAGTCACCTGTGTTTGGTCACATAAACACAAATGCAAGGCTATGAAATATCATATCAAAGGCAGGAACATCCCGGCTGGGGAGGGAGGGCGGTTCGACTGGTAAAGCACTTGCCTTGTAAGCATGAGTTTGATCTCCAAAGCTCAGGCGGGGAAACTGGGTGTGGTGCTGTGTACTTATAATTCCAGTGCTGGGATGGAGGGATGGAGACAGGGGGATCCCTGGAACTTGATGGGCAGTAATCAGTCTAACCTAGCTGGTGAGTTCCAGGCCAGTAAAAGACCCTGTCTCAAAGGCGGCAGACAGCCTCCCTAAGTCATGACACTCGAGATGCACACACATTCACCTGGATACTCGTTCACGTACATAGGCATGCTTGTGTGAGGATCTGTGCACGTGCACACGGGTACCCACCACAAAGGCCAAAAGGCATGGGATCACCAGGAGCTCCAGTTCCAGGCAGCTATGATTCACCCAGCTTGAGTGCTGGGAACCAAACTCAGGTCCCCCGTAAGAGGACCAAGAGCCCTTAACTACTGAGCCGTCTCTCCAGCCTCAGTTGGTCAAAGTGACAACTTGAAAAGCCACAAATTCATGCCACTGGAGAAGAGTTAAACTCAGCCTCAAGGAAGCTGAACAACAGCAGGCACTGGGCCTTTGGGCTTTTCACTAAAAAGGCATGAGGAAAGATCCGGACACATAGTTATCACAAGATGGCACGTGGGTCCACCTCCACCTAAGCAGGAGGATGACAGGAATCACTGCTGTCCCCCGACTCAGACCCTCCCCCTACTCCTCATACCATGGCAGCTGGACAGGAGACTCCCCAAGGGTCCCATCCAAACCAGCAGTGCCCTACCTGGGAACTGACAACAGGCTGCACACCTAAGTGTCACCCTGACCTCCCTTGTCACCCCTCAGGACTGAGGAACTGAACAGTGGTCCCTTGATACCATGGAGCTGTTTCTAGAACTTCTGAGAATACCAAAACCCACCGGGTTCAAATCCCATCTGTACAACGAGTTTGTACCTGCATGCTGCCTATGTGCAGGCTCTGTCACCTACATCCCAAGGGCAAAGTCGGCGCTATGTTTAAGGAACGGGGTGGGATCCGTGCATCTGAGTACAGATGCAACTTGCATGAATATTTCAATCCACAGGTGGCTGAAACCAAAGACGCAGGAAGATGTTGATAGACAAGGAGGTTGCACCCTATGTGACCACGTGGAAAAATGGGGGCCACGGTGCACACAAGCACACCACAGTCAGAGTAGGCCCTCCTGGACATGGAGTGAAGAGGGAGAAAATGACCCATCTTCTTTTTTCAAATTTCATCACATCCAGGTTATTCCGGTATCAAGAAAGGGCCGGGGAAAGCCATGTTTTTTATTAAGAGTGTGGGAGAAGCTGCTGGAACTGACATGAAACTCCCTGAGGAATACCCTTGATCAGACCAGGATGTTACTTGGAGAAGGACTGCCAGACAGAGGGTGCCACACAGCCAGAGGCCCAGCTCTGACTAGAGGTGAGAGGCACTTACTTGAAAGACTACTTTCAGTCACCTATTTTCATGATTTCCTGGACAGGGAGGTGAAGGCGGGCTCTCGGCTGGTACAAAGGTTAAATATCAATGAGGGACAAAGAAGCCACGAGGCCGTGACTAGCCAGACAGAAGAACCAGGAAGTCCAGCATCTGCTTGGCAGCGGCACACAGCAAGGCAATCCCTAGCAGGGAGAGCAGGCAGGTCGGGAGGAAGGGCAGGTGCGAGCGCTACCCTAAGGTCTGCACAGCCCTTGGCACTATCCCCAATGGAAAAACAGCCTCTTGACCAAGATCAAAGGCAGCTTCCCAGGACTGCTGAAGCAGGGTCAGGTCAAGAAGGGCTCAAAGACATGGTCATGGGCAGTGACTGACCATACACTCTAAATGGAGGGTGGGGGGGAGAGACAGACAGACACACAGAGACAGACAGACAGACATGGAGAGAACGGAAAAGGATGGACACACTGGGAAACAGAGAGAGAGAGAGAGAGAGAGAGAGAGAGAGAGAGAGAGAGACGCACATACACAAACTGAAAAACAGACACTGAGAGAGGCAGACAGACACACAGAAAGAGACAGACACACCAACCAACATACTGAACCCCTCCAAGGGGCCTCTATGAACCAAAGCCCCCAACTGTGGGAAACTGCATGGGCTTTTCTTCCCACCCTGTAAGTTCCAAAACAAAGGCTCTAGAATGCAAGCTGGCCAAAAGGTTTACATGTGAAAGGTTTCCAGGAGGCTTGCTGTTGGCCAGAGAACAGGCCAGTGATGTAGCCAAGCAAAGGTTAATCATCAAAGAAGTTCGTTAAAGGCTTAAGAATGCCTACCAGGTGTCAGTCACACAGCACTGCGGGGGGGGGGGTGTGGGGGGGGGGGGGGGGGGGGGGGGGGGGGGGGGGGGGGGGGGGGCGGGGGGGGGAGGTGCC